>NW_028141173.1:5061376-5599194 GCF_030444845.1 Prenolepis imparis
AAGCAGTGGTATCAACGCAGAGTACTGATAATAACAAAATATTTTATTATTAATAATACTGAGATTTTATATTATAATAATTTATATTGTAATATTATAATATTTTATATTATAGTATTTTATGTCATTATAATATAAAATTTGTAATATAAATATAATATAAATATAATATAAAATATATTTTATATTATAATAATTTATATTATAATATTTTATTTTATAATAATAAAATTTGTTATTAGCAATATGTTAAGATCGATTACTTTTTTCGCGACAGTTGAAACATAAAATTGGAATACGAATAATGATAGTTTTACTAAGTTTAGATCAGCTGCGCTTTTAATTTATTTGCTATTTAAAATGTTAAGTTTGACTTTTTCGCAGTGAGACAAGCAAGTATCCGAAAGTTTTTCCCCGGTTTTATTCTACCTCATGTGATCGTGAAGCTTTTGAGAGAAAGAAGAATCTATATTGTAATTTGTATGCGTGCTAAGAATAATTAGCAATGACGATAATGACGACTTAAATTTCAATCTAAATCTATTGCGAATATCATACGTTGACATTGCTTGCTATTTGACATAATAAATTCTCCAAGTCAATTTTCAACTTTTAATTTGTAATATTAAAAGCATTATATGGATAAATCGCGTTCCAAGAAGTTTATATTTGATATTATGACTTATTCTATATAATTTATATTGAACGCGTTACATTACTCTCTAGTTTCACGATCGCTTGAATGTTGAGCCAAGTAAAAGTAGGTCGTTCCAATTTTGTCAGGACGTTCGGCTTATATTAATATATAAGATAAGCGTTAAACATCAATTTCCCGGTAAACTCACGATCCTAAGGAGTCCCGGTGAATCGCATTGAACAGAAAAACTATAAGAATTTTACGTATTGTTGTAAATTTCATTTTTTTTAATGGTTCTAACTTGAAACTTTACGAGATGTTTAATCGTAAAAAATATTTTATCATAAATCGGGGGGGAAAAAAAGTTTCCCGTTCGATGCGGCTCTGGATATCGGTGGGATTCTGCGACGAACGAAAATTTGTATATTTGTAAACATATGTTTTTCTTTCATTTGTTTTTTTTTTTTTTTTCTTTTTTTTTCTTTTTTTATAAAATAGACGCGGCTCTCAATTACACAAGGTCCTTTTAGGAAAATCCAATACCTGTAAGCGAATTATATGCCTTGTCTATATATATATATATATATATATATATATATATATATATATATATATATATATATGTATGTATATGTATAGACTTGTCATATAAAAAGGACGGAAGGTAAACGCCAAAAATTAAAATTTCGAAATATACTATTTTATTAAATAATATTATTTATAATATCATATTGTGAATAAAAAAAAATACGACAACCTAAAATTTTTATTTTTAAAATATGTAATTTTTATTTCATAATTATAATATAAATTTTGACAATCAAACGCCCACAGATCTCCATTTTAATGTTAATTATATATTTTAATGTTAATTAGTATATTTTTAGGTATTGGATCTTCTAAAAAAAATAGACATACACATCGCGACCTATGATCGAATTCCAATTCGCTCCAGTTTGTCACTAGACGAAGAATACGCGATTCGAACGTGCCGTAGTTAATTTAGATTAAGCGAATTTTTAAGCACGTTGTCGCGCGCGCGGAAGAACAGGGTGAATGTAATTTATTTTAATAATATTTGAGAGCAGTATTAGAGCGAGATCGCGTATTCTTTCACAGTCCTGTAGACAAACGCATTTGGCACACGTCGCATGGTGTATTAAATTTCATCTGATCCTTCAGTGACGTTTTACGAGATTCGTAAATATTGTTGCTGGAGAGAGGAGAAGGAGAGTGAGAAAAAATATTTTAAAATATTTATGTAAAGCCATAAAAAAAACAACAACTTGGAATAAATACCATTAGCAACTATACATTTAGCTTTTGTTAATTGATCGTATATATATTTATATCTCTCAGTTTTTTATTAATCATTTCTATCTAATTAATTTTGATATTTATAGTAAAATGCACACTTTCTCGGATTGGATATCAAAATTTTGTATGTACTTAAGATCTGATTGATAAACGTAAGAAAATTAGCACCAGTGAATCTCGAGAAGCGTTCGATTCTTTTAACTTTTAATTAATCACCATCGTTATCCTCGCCGTCAGTGGTGTATATAGCTGTGTAGGAAGACTCGACACTATCGCGACCTTATATAGACAATGAGACTGATTTTTTATAGAGGACAAATTTTAAGCAGGTATACGTTGGAGTCGCGTGTCTTATTTTTAGCTAAAAAAAAAAAAGAAAGAAAGAATAATAAAAGCTGTACTTGTGTTCCGAACCTGTGCGACAGGTTTCAAGAACAGCGCGAATTGTCTATAAAAATCTGTGATTTGTACAAAGGAGAATAAATGAGAGATAAATCAGTCATTGTGTAGAGAAGATAAAAATATCGTATTTTACACTACATCTAAATGCAACGGGAATAAAAATCAGAAGCAATAAAGAAACAAAGAGCCAATCGCTCTACTGAATTCTCTAATTAACATTAATTTGTTTATAAGATTGCCGAATTTTACAGAATTTTAACTTCGCAATTATCCATTCTTATAAACAGTACAATTCGTACAATTAAATCACATGTTGCTTTTATCTTATTGTTAGAGATTATTTAGTAACGTTCTTAAAAGTTACCTCCATATATAATTAATTATATATCTATATTATATATAAATATTAATTATATTAATATTGTCACACACATCAAAGTTAAGCAGTGTATAGCTATAGCTTTACACATCGATCTGCAGGCAAAGTAGCATAATTTATATTTGTCACATTAGTATAATTATCATTTTTACGAGAGAAATGTGTATGTGTATGCAAACCGCTGAGACTTATGTAATTATTAAGAATTCATTACGTTATAATGGGAGAATGAAATAAGACGATATACTCGATTTAGAATCGTGACTGAAAAGATTTGTAACGAGTAAAATCGTGTCGCAAAAGCGACACGATAATCGACACGTTACAAACTTGGAACAACATACACATTAGCACAATTTATAAAATCATAACATGCATTAAAAAAAATCATAACACGAATATCGAATTCTTGATTTTGACGAGAAAAACGTTTAATTAACACTCCTACGTGAAATTGTTATGTCGCACCAATATGGATGTGTATCGAACAATTTAATAAAAAATACTGTCCGCTAAGAGAATTTTTTGCAGCGAATATTTTACGAAACTTACCATAGAAATTTTATATTTTTATTTGAAAGTAGCGCTGATATAATCGGAACGTAGGTTTGTAAATCTAAAGAGATGATTACAGAAGTGTCGACATAGAAAAGATATATTGTTGAAAAATATTTTATTAATTTATGACCGTGCGATGTGGTATACAAAAGAAAAATACAATTTTTCTGGTTTGTCTGATCTTAATTTAACTGAAAAAGTAAGAAAGACATGTCTTGTTTTAACCGATATCTAAAAAGAAAAAGTAAAATGTTTAAAATTGTTTTTACGAATAATTAATACTTAATAGAATATAGGCATGTTTTTCATCATAATTTCATGGATGAATACGATCGATCACGATGTTGCCCTTCAGTAGGCAGCTCGCATTAAAAAAAAAAAGCAAAGTGCCTAAAGACGAGCCGCAACGTAATCGTTCGATAATATCTTCGTCTCTTCTTTCTTCTAATACCAAAGATCTTCTCCGTACAGCCATCATCTGTTGGCAACCCCTCGACTTTGGCAACTATGATACTGAAGAAAGAGCGCAAATTTGTTGACAGATCTCAGCAGGAATTTAATGTAACGAAAGCGTTCAAAGTCGGATTAGGTCTCTTTCTCGCACGCGTGTCCTTTCAACGTTTAATTATTTTTTAATTATTTTGAAACTTATTTGTTTATTTATGATCTAGAGATTGAAAATACTGTTCTAAGAGTATTAAGAATTCGACAAAAAATGAACATAACACGTTGAAAAGAACGAAAATTACTTTCAACGTTTGTATAAATATACAAATAGGATTACAAATAATCACTTGTTTACAATGCACAAGTAATAGACCTCAACCTCGCCATATGATCAGTCTGAAAGAAAAAAAAAAAAAGAAAAATTAGACAAAGCACAATTTTGGAACAATAGAATTCTTATAAAGAGTCAAAAGTGTGGACAGCCCTTGCAGGATTCTCTCTTCAGGTATATGAACTACCTCGTTAAGACTATTGATTGCTAAACAAGAGCTCTAACTGTCAATACAAAATATAACAATTTTTCCATTGCTTTATCTTATAAATGTAAAAAAAAAAATTATTATAGATATTTATATTGTATTAAGAACATTAATTGAGAGACATTATTTGTAAAAGAATGTAAAAATTACTCTTACAAATTACAAATCGCAGGCGATAACATTTTCTTCCATTAGCATATATCTTTTTAAATTTCACAATTCAGGAATATAATTTTTATAATTTTTGCAAATGGCACTATGTTTTTTTACATTTCAAAGATAATTTATACATTCTTCGCAAATTTAACTTTTTTCGTAAAAGATGTAAGAATCTTTTAGTAATGATATGTATAATAATTACATTCCAGAGTGGCCATCTACTTTCTATCGCGAATATTTCACCCTTCAAGCAGAACACTTTACGGTCTTCACTGTTAGATTATGCGAAGCGGCACTTCAATTAATATTACTCAAGATTATCACAATTTTCCGGACCAAAGAAAGGGAGAAGACACTCGTGGAAAAACGTCGCGAGGGACAGAAGGCGCGGACTGACGATTTCCAAGTTCGAACGGAGAACTTTATAACAAACGAGATGATTTCCACCCACAGGATGTTGCGGCCTAGAGATTAGCCAAGCAAGCTCGTGAAGAGGAAACAGGAAGGGGCGGATAGACCGAGATATCATCTTCGTGAGTTTATCCTGAAAAGCAATATTCTTTCCCTCATATATGCCATATAGTTTTTTTTAATAATTTCGATAACAATTATATATTTTTTCTAAATAATTACATTTTATATATTATATATAATGCAATTATATATTATATATAGTATACAGTATATATAAGTATATATATTATAATATATTTTTTCTAAATAATTATACATTTAATATCGATAGGAAGAATATTTTCAAAATTATTTTTTTTTAATGACATTTGTAGAAAAAAATTTACTCTAAGAGCTCGTTAAGCATAATCACGCATTAATCACGAAACTCGATAAGTGTTGTTATAAATTATTTCTGGAAAATAAAGGAAAAAATAAGACGGAACCTTTCTCTTTCTCTCTCGCTCCGAAATTTCGTCCAATATTACCCAAACGGTCGAAAGGGACTCATTCGATTCGTTATCCATTCTTTCTTTGACCTACCACCGATGGCTTTTTTTCTGTCCTTTCTCAACCGTCGTTCCCATCGTGTCGAACGAGCTAGAATTCTCCCCAGGAAATGCAGCGAGACGTTTCGTACGAATTGCGCGCATCTGTTCCACGTGTGTTTCATATCGGATTAAGCGCGATTAAGGCTCGACATAGTCGTATAGTTTGAAGACAAAATTATTCATGAGCATCAGAATTTATAAAGAGATCATTTTTGCCTATTATAGTAAAATAAATTCGACAATAATTATTTTTAAATAAAATTATACATATTTGTAACTGTATATTAATTTGTGCAAGCTCTTTCATAAATTAAACATTACGATTTCATTGATTGTTAGATTGTCGCTTCGTCTGGAATTATTAATTCATTCTACATCAGACGCGTAATGTAAAATAAATTATTAAACTTGTTAGATAAGCATATCATTTAAATTTTATATTTCTGTTAGAATTACCGATTCCATTATAAAAAAAAACATAAACAACCGCTCTTTCCGGCCGCAAACCTCTTCCCAAGTTCACTGATAGATAGAAATTCTTATCGCATACAGTCGTTCGTTATTTCAGCTGTTTCAGGGTTGCAAGAAATAGGGGAAAAAGGGAAAATAAATACTTAGAGAACAAGGCAACTCGTGAGAATAATCTCAGTCTTGTGATATTTATTTCGGAGCAAGATTAAATTTTCGAATTTTGATTAAACAATAATAATCAATTAATCAAATAAACTTGTTCGCGCAAATTAACTTCATCTTCTCAGACTTTTTTTTTTTTTAATTTCAGATACAGAGCGAAAATATATGAAAAATTTCGATAAATAAAATTCGCTTCAGATTCGCGACGAACAAAATCAATTGTCGTTTCGATTAAAATTAATATCGAGTTTCTAGAACGCCCAGTATATGTAAAGTCGAAGCTCTTTGCAGCGTCGAATTTGCCATTACAATTTCTGATTAGTGCGATAGGGGTCAGTCGTTCGGAGCAAAGAGAGAGAGAGAAGTCGTGGTCGAAGCGCATTGTTGGGATGACTCATCGCGCGCGTTTTAGTTTATTTTCCTTGCGAACCGAATCAACGCGCGACTCTCAATGATATACCGCGCCGCCGCTTTTTTTCTCCTCTAAGGTCACGTTTTTTTAAATGCTCGTTTACGCAACCACGCCGCCCGATAAAATGCGCTCCCCCAATTCAATTCATTCACGCGCGAGGATCATGCGCGATACTTTGGGCCCGAATTCTGTTACAATGAAAGATAGAGAAAGAGAAACGTAAAAAACACACACGTATATACATATATGTACATATTTCGTAAATGTAAATGTACATGATCTAGACCTCTTTCCCGCGTATTTTATGCGAAGATGGCATTAAATTTACAGCCGCGTTTTACAAATGGTATATTATAAACTTTTTTAGATGTGAGTTTAATTTAAAACACAGAAAAAAATAAAAACAGATATATAAATATAATATTTTACACGAAAAAAAATTAAATTTAAAGTTGCGTTATATGATGCACCATTGAAATATATAATTAAAACGTTTCTCACTTAAACTTGAAAATAGAGGGAAAATATTAGATTGCGCGGGAGAGGAGAAAAGGAATTAAATTTAATTAAATTCCTTGAAAAATTTAGATAGAAAAATATAATTGCAGAGTGTTGCAATTCGCGATTCAAATACGCGATAAGTATATCTCGTCGATGAAAAATTATTATTCAAAAGAAAGGCTATAAAAAAAAATATAGAAAGTGATACATCCACGAGTATAAAAAGAGAGGAAAGACTTGTTGCAGCAAATCGAGAAGAAAAGAATTAAATTAAAATCGTGATTCACCTGGTTCCTCTAATCGTTGAAGAAGAAGACCGAACTTGTATCACACAAGATTAGTTGATATATAACGACACCCGGTATATGACGTAAGCGTCCTCCCGCGGGAGGAAGATACTCGTTTCCGGCCGGCGCGATACTAGCGGAAATACTCGGGAAACCATCGATTACGATACGAACCTTTTTTCCAATAACGATAACGAACCGCGACGTTCCAGAGCGTTTTCTCTGGGACCGACGACGACGACGAACCGTCGTACGCGGCATCCTGAGGGCGACTGGACGAGCGGATTTGCGGACCGCCACTGCATGAGAAAAAGGGAGAATGAAAGAGAGGGGCACAGAAAACGGGCACACGTGGTGTGCCCATGGGCGCAGCCCAGGAATTTTATGGGGCCCCTAGCTAAGGGGACCCGCTGGAATTTTCCTTCAACTCTGTGGGAATCACCGACCGTAAAAATCGCAAAAAAAATGTCACAATTGCAAAAGAAGGCGACAGTTGTTTTATTTCAGTAGAGATTTACGCGTTGGAAAATATTAAGTATTTTAGATTAAATTTTTAATGTGACAGATTTGTATAAATTACACGAAAATGTGAATATTTATATTATTTTTATGTAGAGAGAGAGAGAGATTATTTATAAAATTTAATATATATATTTATATAATAAGGCAGAAGCTAACGTCGGAGATAAAATTTTCGTAAAGGTGAGAGCTCTCGTCCCCGTAAAAGGGATCGAAGCAGGGTCAAAGAGCACTGTCCTACGGCACGAGGGGACATGATGGAATTTGCATTTCCTGTCTACGATGAATAATTCCGGGCGAGATCGGCCGTGATGGTCGCACACGTTTTCGAATTAGGCCCCCACGTGTACTCGAAATCGAGACCGAAATATCGGCTCTGTATAGACCTATGAAATATGATTCTTACTTCTGGACATGTTCATAATTATTTCTTGAGACCTCATTTATTATGAAAGTTTAAATCCGGATTATTTTTCTGACGAAAAACTCATTATTTGTCACAATTATTTCTGAGTTAATTTGCAACAATAAAAATATTACGTTTGGCATCAAATTGTTTGCGAAGAATTATACGAATTTTAATAAAAAAATTCGCATCTTCGTATAAATAAATTTGAAGAAATATAAAAAAAGAAGAAAAAATATTTAAGCGTTCTCCATTGAATATATAATGTAAACTAAAATATTACAAATATCGACGCGCTGTAAAGTTCTTGCGAAGAAAATCCACGTTCGGAAGACGAAGGGTCCCGACACACGAGGGTTGGCTGGCTTCCCGGGGTGAAGAAATGAGAAAGACAAGAACGCGGGAAGAGAGGAAAGGGGATGCGAGGATATTTATGGGAACAGCTGTTCGTCGCTGATGCGCACCTACACAGGGAGGAGTCTTCACAGCAGACCCTTTCACGGATCTCTCACTCAGGTATGTACGTGCAACACGTGTCGCGCCCGCGTTGCACTTGGGGAACCGCCGCTCCCGATGACTCATACGGGGTACGATACGCTTCGCACATGAAGGAACGAAGCAATGGGCCCACTGTGACCTCCGGGGCCATTGAAGCTATATACACAGTGACGCATTTCTGATTTCTGACACGCCTCTGGTGGTCTCAAGTTAAGTTTCCTACAAAAATTAATTTAACAGAAAGTCGTGCTCTCTATTTAAATTCAGATCATTAAATAATCATATAAATTCTCCCCCATCAATTACAACGAATTAAAAAAATATATTTGTACATATTTTATTTTTAGAATTCATTATTTTTAGAATTCATTCATATCAAAAGACAATTGCTACAGCATTTTTTGAATGTACATTTTCTGTCAACATATTATTACTAGATTAAATAATAGCATGCATATGAGTAACAATATTTGTTTTTTAACATAAATCTTGAGAAAAGAAAGATTTTATTAAAACAAATATCTTGAAATTATCAAGATCAAAATTTTTCTATTTGATAAAAATAGGAAATGTACACAGAGAAAATTTTCTCTTAGAATTTACCCTGAAAATCATGATAATCGTGAGACAATATGGTATGAAAAGAATTTTATGAGAATTTCTCTGATTAATATTTATCACAATAAAAATAATATCTATCACAATAAAATATAAAACATATTTGATTAATTTTATTAAACTGCATAGTAAAATTGATCAAACATATTTTATATTTTATTGTAATAGATATTATTATTTTTATTGTGATAAATATTAATCAGAGAAATTCTCATACAATTCTTTCTATACCATATTGTGTCCCACGATTACCATGATTTTCATGGTAAATTCTAAAAGAAAATTCTCTCTGTGTACAAAAATAAATTTAACGAAAAGTCGTGCTCTCTATTTAAATTCGGATCATTAAGTAATCATATAAATTCTCTCTCTCATTAATTACAACGAATTAAAAAAATATATTTGTACATCATATTTTTATTTGTAGAATCCATTTATATCAAAAGACAATTGCTACAAAATTTTTTAAATGTACATTGTCGGTCAACATATTATTTTCATAATACTAGATTAAATAATAGCATACATATGAGTAACAATACTTTTTTTTTAATATGAATCTTTAGAAAAGAAAGATTTTATTAAAACAAATAAATATCTTGAAATTATATTGATCAAAATTTTTCTATTTGATAAAAATAAGAAATGTACATTTCACAGAATTTTATTTACACGTAAACGACACCGTAATAAAAAAGGGGAGATGAAATTCTTTTCAACATGTTATAATATCGTATATAGTACGAATAATATTAATATACAACTTATCTCTGAGTTGTATGTTATTATTTATATATATTTTTAAGTTGTATACTGATTTTATTAAAAGGTACTTTACTCAATTTATTTATGTGAAAAATTCTTTTATACTTGAATATCTTTTACACAAAAAAGTTTTATATGAAAAAATGTTAAGACATTACATATTAATATTTTGCAGCTATAATCGTATATATGCTGTTACAGATACAATTTAAAAACTATAACTATAATGAAATTTCGCCACAGCTTTTGTAGCTGCTATAATGAAATTTTATAATTACTATCATTTTTTGACATATATAGATACAGAAATATTTTCTTAGTATGAGCAATCAAAATGTTAAGCCCATCCAAATTTTTGCTCGCAAACAAAATGTTTTTATCTTTTCATTGTTTCATTGAACAAGATGCGAAAAGCAGAGAAACGTGTATTTTATTATAACTTTATACAATATAAACATCATTATATTAGCTTTATATGTTTTTATTGCGATTATAGATTACAATAAGAGATTCTTATTAACGATGAACTTATTGTTAGACACATACAGGGATCTTAAAAGATATCCTGCGTATATATTATCACGATTAAATATATCATGTTTACATATATGATATGTTTATTGTTGAACGTATAAAAATATATAATAATTTTTTTTATTTTTTTTAACACACTTTTTACACTCATGTAGTATCGGTGTTAGTTTCAAATGCCTATTTGCCATTTCTGATTGGAATGAATTTTACACGAACCGGATGAGAAGGACGAATTATTAAATCGAACTTCAATCGGACATCTTTTATATTATCTACTGGCTCCAAATAAAAATTTTGCACCAAAGGAGCTATCATAGCCTTCAACTCCAGCAGACCGAATCGTTGACCTATAATTGAAAGTGTATCAAAATTTATTCATCCTCTCTCGTCGAGAAGAAACGAAAATCGCAATCAATTTACCTATACAGTTTCTCGGTCCAGCACTGAACGGTACATAAGAATAAAGATGACGATTCTGAATCTTTTCGGGTAAAAATCTATCCGGATCAAATACATCTGGATTTGACCAAAAATTGGGATCTCTGTGAAGTTTGTAGATATTAATATGTAAGATGGTTCCCACAGGCACGATATATGACTCTGAAAAACGCATTATAAAATCAGATGCAATTTATAAAGATAAGAATTCCTTTGAGAAATAAAATGTTAATAATATTTTCTGTCCTTAAAATATTAGAACAATTAAACTTTATTGTAAACTTATTTTACATTTCATAATACTCACTGTGTAATGTGATAGATTCAAAGCAAAATTTTGCAGCAAAAGAATTATTACTCACGTAATTTTACGTCTTCCGCAGCTTTTCGTGATATTAGAAACACGCTGGGATACAAACGTAGTGTTTCCTTTAAACATCTATCTAAATATGATAAATTTTGCAAAGATCTCATAGTAAGTTTCCCTCCATTCTCTTGCATCACGGTTTCGACTTCAGCCCTCACACGTTCCTATGTCATCGATAATAATTGAAATGCATTATTTTTATGTGCATATAGATACGAAAAGAATCTTCAATATCAAAATAAATTTTTTATATTAATTTTAAAGTTATTTTAATTTTTTCGGAATATGTCAATATGTAAAGAAAAAATGCAACAAAAGCTTGATATTTGTATTGCTTTGAATAAAAATCGCAATAAAAATAATATATTGCAATATAGTGAAAGGAAGATACCTGGATATCTTTATGTTTAGCTAATAATAATAAAGCAAAGGTCATAGCCATCGCTGTAGTATCGTGACCCTGTAATTATCGTGCATCATTAAATGTGGTTAGATAATGTGACAAAAAATTAATTAAACATTACAAATAATTACTTCAAACATAAAAGTATCGATTTCCTCCCTGATATCGAAATCGGTCAAGAAACCTTCTCTAGATGCCATTATTAAAAGATCCAACATGGCTAGTCGCTTTTTTTTAACTAGATATAAAAAGCATAGCATTAATCTCATTTTTGCATGTCTCACTTTAATTATTTAAAATCATTATCCATTACTCTGTTACAAATAATTTAACTATACGACAGATGTATGTTGCATTATTACATATTACATGCGATTATGCGTTTAATATAAATTATACTTGTAATATAAATTATTACAAGTATAATTTATAATATTTAGATTGCGCAGTCAAACTTTAATTAGACTCTCTGATTAGACTCTTACGATCTCTTACGTACATCCGAACACTTCTGCATCCTCTATCTCTGTTCCATTATCATTTTCAAGATTTTTCAAGTATTGATTATTGGTACGTTCATGATAAAGTTTTCTATCCGCGATGATCTGAATGATATTAAATTTTTTATTAATTAGCAATAGCGAGCAGTCTTATAATTATATATGTTAATAGCATGAGTTATTAATATTTATGATTAATCACATAATGTTGCGGTACAAAGATTGAGAAATTTATTGTAATTTTACATAAAGGAGAGAGAGTTTAAGGAATCTCAATTAACATGTTTTACATACTTTTTCCGTAAATCCATGCAATATTTTCAAAATCTTTTTTTGCTTCCTTCCTTGTGGCGACAATGCGAATATCAAATCATTACGGATCCAAGGTCTCACTAATCTTAACCGTACAGTAAAGTTAAAAGGATTATAGATGTACACATTAATTTTAAATATACATAAATTACCTATAAATCATTAGTTCAATTATCTCGTGAATTGCACTTCGATACTGTTGTTGAATTGTTTCACCAAGTTTTTGCAGAGAGATGCCCATAGCTGTTTCTATATATGTATTTATTATATATGAGATCGAAAATATAGTCCACAATTAATTATTACTGACTATTTCTTTGTGCATAAAAAACGCATATTATTTTTATTTTTATATAGAATTATAATACAGAATTTTTATACGGAACAATAGGAATCTTACCGCATATCGCGTTTAGCGTATGTTCACTAATAAATGGTATTAAATCTTTTACAACTGTCCCTTTGACATCTTTCAAAGATTTTGTCATATAATCTCCCTCCTTGATCAAGATATCAACAAACTGATTTAATATATCGAAATGGAATGCTGGTGTTAATAATTTTCTTCGCGTTTGCCACTTAACGCCTATATAATATAAAAAATTAAAATAACGTAAAATAGTACGATAAAATACAAATATATAATATATAATATATTATATTATTATATATTTCAGTTTTATGTTTAATTGTGAGCATTCTTAAATAATATTATTTATCTTAAATTAATTTTTTTTATATCGCAAAATTTTGTTTTTAATCTTTTTAATCTATTAAACTTTTTTCTCTTGCAATCTTTACGGATTTGCAAGCATCAACGTGAATTTAATTATTTTGTAATTAAAACTTTACGAATTGGCACACACATAGACAAAAAATTTATTAAAATTTATTAAATGTTTATTACTATAATAGTTTTTTTTAAATTGAATCATCTATTTAATTCAAAATACACGTACATGGTAAAATTAATCATTATGGTGTTTGCAACTTTTTTTATAAGTTATAAGTTTATAAGTTTACAATGAAGAAGTTGTAAATGTTTACCCCGTTTAAGATAATATTTAATTATCATATAATATTTAATTATAAAATTATATTTGATATCTTTTGACGGAGAGAGGTTGTGTATGATAACAGGCTGTAATAATAAAGTATACACGTTTATATATCATGTTACCTGTGCTAGTGAGAAGACCTGTACCGAACCAAGGATGTAAAATGTCATACAGACGACTTTTTTCGATGTGTTTGGTGTTGCTTAGTATCATCTGAAATCACCAAAAACATATTACGATAGAAACATCAATTTATTATAGCATTAAATCATAAATACACAGATAATTTAATTAATTGTATCTCAAATTATTGTTTAATTTCGATCGAGTATCTCCGATAATATTTTCTTTCATTTTTTTAAGAAATATTTTTCTATAAATCAAAATCTTCTTGTGAAACAAAAATGCAAGATTTCTAAATCTAGCTGAAATCGTAATGTCTTAAAGAGAATTAAATTTTTGTATTACCTCGACATCATCTGGATGACGAATAATTATAACAGGTGTAAAGAGAGTCCAGAATTTTACAATGGGATAATACTCATCAGATAAATAACTCAATAGTTTCCATTGTTCTTCTGAAAATATAAATATGGTTACAAAAATCTTTGGGGGATTAATTTTAATGTTACTATATCTTTATTCAGATATACGTTAAAAACAGATTTTTAATAATTATGAATATAGATATATTATTGCAAAGAGAAAAGTTAATAAAAGCTTGAATGATTATTTTATAAGTAATTACCATGCAATAACATTTACAGATATGCGTTCCAGGATTTATAAATTTAACTTTTGTTTGAATGTGTACACGAAAGACAAGTTGTTAATGTTAATTAATCTAAGTAGATTAGAAATTTTGTACTTGCCTGGTGAAACATGGAATTGTAATACATTGCCAAAAATCGGATGGCCCGATGGTCCCGGTATAAGATTAATCAGTCGACCATTTTTTCCACGATGCACGTAATAATTATATATCAATAAAATAAAAATGGATAATAGCAATATAGCGATAAACATTGTTTCTTGACGTAATGTTCTCAACCGACTAATTAAGCTCAATCTTCTCTGCTTCTAATTTCCTCGATTCTTGGATCACATGTGTCATAAAATAAATAATATTTGCTTTACGATAAAACTGACAATTGCCTTGATATCTTAAATATGTTAAACGTAAACAGAATTGGATATTATAAAATGTTATTTTACACAAATACTGCCCATTATCTGACAGATATGATACGACCATCAACATTGAAACGCCACTCAAATGTATAAAATGAAATCGCAAGTCTCGTTAAACAAAGACACGCACGAAGTGAAAATGAAAATCTAAGATACCTTTCTAATCTACTTCTATTTATAACCGTTCTTCAGTTCAAGAACATATCGATAGTCAGAATTTATCTTAAGAGGCAGAAAAATTTCATTTTGATTAAAGACCATAAACAATATTATATTTATCTAAGAAAGTAAGAATGATAATTGTTTATAGGATATTGTTTCAAGGTGGTATTTCAAAAGTAGGAGAATAAATACAAAAAATATACTTTTCTAATTTTGACTTACTGTTAGATTAACATAACCAAAGTTTATCAAAATTGGAGGAGACATTTGTGTCACTTTCTTTATCAGAATCCTTATCTCTCGCTTTCTCTAATATATTGTAAAATTTTACTTGATATATAGAGCACATAAGAGTTCGATACAGGATGAAGAACGAGAACAATAAAATTTCAACTTACGATTAGTATAGCTTTTGTTTAATCGATAGACAGTTTATCGCCATTATTATATGCTTATTTCTTAGTCAGACTATAAGAGTATATCCACAGAAATTTGCATGACGCATAAACATATACGTAAGAAACTTGATTTGTCCATAATGTATGCATAAGAAAATAAACCAATCAAATCATCTCATGCACACGCTTATGCGCCTATGCAAGTTGTGTGGATATAAGCTAAAGTTTAATGATTAGTTCGCATAATCATCTTACAACTGCTACGAAATGATAGTAGAATATTAGAATAGATAATGATTGATAAGCTTCGATATTAAAACTGGTACACAGAGAGAATTTTTTCTTAGAATTTACTCTGAAAATCATGGTAATCGTGGGACAATATGGTATAGAAAGAATTTTATGAGAATTTCTCTGATTAATATTTATCACAATAAAAATAATATCTATTACAATAAAATATAAAATATGTTTGATCAATTTTACTATGCAGTTTAGTTCTAAATTAAATTCTAAGAGAAACTTCTCTCAGTGTAGTTAGCTAATTATAAGTTTTGCATCGACACATTATATCATTAATCTAATATAACCTAGACGCTTAGTTCATATCAATGAAAAATATTAACATTGAAACCAACGTATAAAACAAGATGTTAAGTTAAGTGTCACGTAAAAAAAATTGTTGTGCAACAGAATATAAAGTGTATGTTTTTGTTTAAACCTAGCTTTTTATTCTGCAAATATAATGTTAACACGTTTGAAAATTGCGTTTATTAGAATAAAAAAAATACGGGTACTATAAATTTTTATTCTTTTTAGTAACATGTTTTTAAAATATTAAGAATATTTTAAAATAAAAAAAAACGGTAGGAAACATACTGTATTTCACAGAATTTTATTTATACTTAAAATGCGATAATTATAAAAAGGATTGATAAAATTTTTTGCAACATACTGTAATAAAATGTTACATCATATACTACGAATAATAACATACCAACTTACACTTTATTAAACTACCTTTGAGTTTTAATTGCGTGAAAAAAACTTTCCTATACTTATATGTATATATCTTTTATATAAAAAAGTTTTATATTAAAAAA
Organism: Prenolepis imparis; assembly: GCF_030444845.1. Taxonomy (NCBI): domain Eukaryota; kingdom Metazoa; phylum Arthropoda; class Insecta; order Hymenoptera; family Formicidae; genus Prenolepis; species Prenolepis imparis. The sequence continues at coordinate 5,077,924 of NW_028141173.1, forward strand.
TATTGCATATTAATATTTTGCAACTTGTATAACCGCACATGTTGTTACAACTGCGTTTTAAAAGAACTATTACTAATTATAATGAAATTTCGTCCTTTGTAGCTGTTATATATATATAATAAAATTTTGTAACTGTTATAATGAAATTTTTGTAATAGTCTTTGTAACTGCTATCATTTTTTGCATATATAGAGATATAAAATATTTTCTTACTATAAGCAATCTATGTTAGGTTCATTCACATTTTTAATCATAAACAAAATGTTTTTATTTTTACTTTGTCGAACGAAATGCAAAGAAACACAGAAACTTATTTTATTAGCTTCATATACATATTTTTATTACGATTGCAGATAACGACAAGAGAATTTGATGAATTTCGATGAATTTGAATGTGGATCTGACTTATTAAGACATCTTGTGTGCATATTTTTATGATTAAATATAAAGTTCATATATGCACATATATATTTTTTGTTGAACTTATAATATATATAATAATTTTTTTTTATTTTTTGCAATATATCAACTTCTTACTCTCATGTGGTATCCGTGTTTCAAACTGTTCTCATTTTATTGGAATAAATCTTACACGAACCGGATGAGAAGGACGAATTATTAAATCGGACTTCAATTGGACATCTTTTATATTATCTACTGGCTCCAAATAAAAATTTTGCACCAAAGGAGCTATCATAGCTTTCAACTCCAGCAGACCGAATCGTTGACCTATAATTGAAAGTGTATCAAAATTTATTCGTCATGAGACGAAACAAAAATTGCAATCAATTTACCAATACAGTTTCTCGGTCCAGCGCTGAACGGTACATAAGAATAAAGATGACGATTCTGAATCTTCTCGGGTAAAAATCTATCCGGATCAAATACATCTGGATTTGACCAAAAATTAGGATCTCTGTGAAGTTTGTAGATATTAATATGTAAGATGGTTTCCGCGGGCACGATATATGACTCTGAAAAACGTATTATAAAATCAGATGCAATTTATAAAAATATAAATTCCTTTGAGAAATAAAATGTTAATAATATTTTCTGTCCTTAAAATATTAGAGCAATTAAACATTATTATAAACTTATTTTACATTTGATAATACTCTCTGTGTAATGTGATAGATTCAAAGCAAAATTTTGCAGCAAAAAAATTATTACTTACGTAATTTTACGTCTTTCGCAGCTTTTCGTGATATTAGAAACACGCTGGGATACAAACGTAGCGTTTCCTTTAAACATCTATCTAAATATGATAAATTTTGCAAAGATCTCATAGTAAGTTTCCCTCCATTCTCTTGCATCACGGTTTCGACTTCAGTCCTCACACGTTCCTATGTCATCGATTATAATTGAAATGCATTATTTTCATGTACATATAGATACAAAAAGAATCTTCAATATCAAAATAAATTTTTTATATTAATTTTAAAGTTATTTTAATTTTTTCGAAATATGTCGATATGTAGAGAAAAAACGCAACAAAAGCTTGATATTTGTATTGTTTTGAATAAAAATCGCAATAAAAATAATATATTGCAATATAGTGAAAGGAAGGTACCTGGATATCTTTATGTTTAGCTAATAATAATAAAGCAAAGGTCATAGCCATCGCTGTAGTATCGTGACCCTGTAATTATCGTGCATCATTAAATGTGGTTAGATAATGTGACAAAAAATTAATTAAACATTACAAATAATTACTTCAAACATAAAAGTATCGATTTCCTCCCTGATATCGAAATCGGTCAAGAAACCTTCTCTAGATGCCATTATTAAAAGATCCAACATGGCTAGTCGCTTTTTTTTAACTAGATATAAAAAGCATAGCATTAATCTCATTTTTGCATGTCTCACTTTAATTAGTTAAAATCATTATCCATTACTCTGTTATAAATAATTTAACTATACGACAGACGTATGTTGCATTATTACATATTACATGCGATTATGCGTTTAATATAAATTATACTTGTAATATAAATTATTACAAGTATAATTTATAATATTTAGATTGCGCAGTCAAACTTTAATTAGACTCTCTGATTAGACTCTTACGATCTCTTACGTACATCCGAACACTTCTGCATCCTCTATCTCTGTTCCATTGTCATTTTCAAGATTTTTCAAGTATTGATTATTGGTACGTTCATGATAAAGTTTTCTATCCGCGATGATCTGAATGATATTAAATTCTTTATTAATTAGCAATAGCGAGCAGTCTTATAATTATATATGTTGATAGCATGAGTTATTAATATTTATGATTAATCACATAATGTTGCGGTACAAAGATTGAGAAATTTATTGTAATTTTACATAAAGGAGAGAGAGTTTATGGAATCTCAATTAACATGTTTTACATACTTTTTCCGTAAATCCATGCAATATTTTCAAAATTTTTTTTTGCTTCCTTCCTTGTGGCGACAATGCGAATAACAAATCGTTATAGATCCAAGGGCTCAGTAATCTTAACCATAATTCATTAAAGTTAAAAGGATTATAGATGTACACATTAATTTTCTATATGCATAAATTACCTATAAACTAGTAGTTCGATTATCTCGTGAATCGCACTTCGATACTGTTGTTGAAATTTGCCAAGATTTTGCAGGGAGATGCCCATAGCTGTTTCTATATATGCATTTATTATATATGAGATCGAAAATGTAGTCCTAGTAACAATAGGAATCTTACCGCATATCGCGTTTAGCGTATGTTCACTAATAAATGGTATTAAATCTTTTACAACTGTCCCTTTGACATCTTTCAAAGATTTTGTCATATAATCGCCCTCCTTGATCAAGATATCAACAAACTGATTTAATATATTGAAATGGAATGCTGGTGTTAATAATTTTCTTCGAGTTTGCCACTTAACGCCTATATAATATAAAAAATCAAAATGACGTAAAATAATGCGATAAAATACAAATATATAATATATTATTTATTATATTATTATATATTCCAGTTTTTTATGATTAATTGTGAGCATCCTTAAATAATATTATTTATCTTCAATTAATTTTTTTTATATCGCAAAATTCCGTTTTTAATCCTTTAAATTTTCTTCTCTTGCAATCTTTACGGAGTTGCAAGCATCAACGTGAATTTAATTATTTTGTAATTAAAACTACATTTATAAAAATTTATTAAATGTTTATTAGGTGAAATTTTCGTGACGGTGCTTAATTGAAAGCAGTTTTTTAAAACTGAAACATCTATTTAGTTCGAAATACACGTACATGATAAAATTAATCATTATGGTTCACGCTTATATTTCACGTTACCTGTGCTAGTGAGAAGACCTGTACCGAGCCAAGGAAGTAAAACGTCATACAGACGACTTTTTTCGATGTGTTTGGTGCTGCTTAGTATTATCTGAAATAACCGAAAATATGTTAAGATAAAAACATTAATTTATTATAGCATTTAATCTTAAATACACAGATAATTTAATTAATCGTATCTCAAATTATTATTTAATTTCGATCGAGTATTTCCGATAATTTTTTCTTTTAATTTTTTTAAGAAATTTTTTTTATAAACAAAAATCTTTTTGTGAAACAAAAAAGCGAGATTTCTAAATCTAGCTGAAATCGTAATGTCTCAAAAGAATCGAATTTTTTTTATTACCTCGACATCATCTGGATGACGAATAATTATAACAGGTATGAAGAGAAACCATAATTTTATAATGGGATAATATCCATCAGATAAATAACAGAATAGCTTCCATTGTTCTTCTAAAAATTATAAATATAATTACAAAAATCTTTGGGGGATTAATTTTAATGTTACTATATCTTTATTTAGATACCTTAAAAACAAATTTTTGATAATTATGAATATAGATATTATTGCAAAGAGAAATGTTGATTAAAACTTGAATGATTATTTTATAAATAATTACCATGCAATAACATTTACAGATATACGTTCCAGGATTTATAAATTTAACTTTTGCTTGAATGTGTACATGAAAGACAAGTTGTTAATGTTAATTAATCTAAGTAGATTAGAAATTTTGTACTTGCCTGGTGAAACATGGAATTGTAATACATTGCCAAAAATCGGATGGCCCGATGGTCCCGGTATAAGATTAATCAGTCGACCATTTTTTCCATGATGCACGTAATAATTATATATCAATAAAATAAAAATGAATAATAGCAATATAGCGATAAACATTGTTTTTTGACGTAATATTCTCAATCGTCTAATTAAGCTCAATCTTCTTTGCTTCCAATTTCTTCGACGCTTGGATCACTTATGTCGTGAAATAAATAATATTTGCTTTACGATAAAACTGATATGATTGCCTTGACATCTTAAATATGTTAAATGTAAACGGAATAGGATATTATAAAATGTTATTTTACACAAATACTGCCGATTATCTGACAAATATTCTGATACGACCATCAGTTGATACGCCACTCATTTATAAAATAGAATTGCAAATCTCGTTAAGCAGAAACACGCATAAGAATTCTCCACGCGCGCGAAGTGACAATGAAAATCTAAGACCTATATTTATAATCGTTCTTTAGTTCAAGAACATCGATAGTCAGAGTTTTTTCTTAAGAGGCAAAAAAATATATCTATCTTGATTAATGATCATGAATTATGTTATATTTATCTTGAGAAAGTAAGAATGATAATGAAATCATATTAGAAAATGTGACTTAAAATTTAAACTGATTTAAGATAACTAATGTTTTTGTTTAAAATTTTTCGATATTGAAGTATAACATCGATATTTTATTGTTGCACAAGAGGATAAAAATTACTTTTTTTTTTTATTAGATAAATGTATATGATCGAACATTTTAACACTATTGTAAGTCGATTTTTTCAAGGGAGTATTTCACAAGTAAGAGAATAAATACAAAAGATATATTTCTCTAATTTTGACTTACAAGATAACATAATCAAAGTTTATCAAAATTGGAGGGGTCATTTGTGTCACTTTCTTTGTCAGAATCCTTATCTCTCGGTTCCTCTAATATACTGTAGAATTATACTTGTTAGAACACATAGGAGTTCGATGCAGAGAGACTTTTCTTTTATAATTTACTCTAAAAAATTATGGTAATCGTGGGACAATATGGTATAGAAAGAATTTTATGAGAATTTCTCTGATTAATATTTATCACAATAAAAATAATATCTATTGCAATAAAATATAAAATATGTTTGATCAATTTTACTATGCAGTTTAGTTCTAAGTTAAATTCTAAGTGAAACTTATCTCAATGCGTAGTTAGCCAATTATAAGTTTTGCATCGACACATTTATATATCATTAATCTAATATAATCTAGACGCTTAGTTCATATCATTGAAAAATATTGACATTGAAACCAACGTATAAAACAAGATGTTAAGTTAAGTGTGTGTGTGTCACGTAAAAAAAATTGTTGTGCAACAGAATATAAAGTGTATGTTTTTGTTTAAACCTTGCTTTTCATTCTGTAAATATAATGTTAACACGTTTGAAAATTGCATTTATTAGAATTAAAATAATACGGGTACTATAAAATTTTATTCTTTTTAGTAACATGTTTTTAAAATATTAATAATATTTTATAATAAAAAAAAACGGTAGGAAACATACTGTATTTCACAGAATTTTATTTATACTTAAAATGCGATAATTATAAAAAGGATTGATAAGATTTTTTGCAACATACTGTAATAAAATGTTACATCATATACAACGAATAATAACATACAACTTACACTTTATTAAACTATCTTTGAGTTTTAATTGCGTGAAAAAAACTTTCCTATACTTATATGTATGTATCTTTTATATAAAAAAGTTTTATATTAAAAAATATGGCATAATAATATTGTCCAACTTGTATAACCGCCCATGCTGTTACAACTGCGTTTTAAAAGAACTATTACTAATTATAATGAAATTTCGACTTTCGTAGCTGTTATAATAAACTTTTGTAACTGTTATAATGAAATTTTTGTAATAGTTTTGTAATTGGTATCATTTTTTGCATATATAGAGATATAAGATATTTTCTTACTATAAGCAATCTATGTTAGGTTCATTCACATTTTTAATCATAAACAAAATGTTTTTATTTTTACTTTGTCGAACAAAATGCAAAGAAACACAGAAACTTATTTTATTAGCTTCATACATATTTTTATTACGATTACAGATAACGACAAGAGATATGCACGATGAATTTGAATGTGGATCTGACTTATAAGTCATCTTGTGTGCATATTTTTATGATTAAATATAAAGTTTATATATATCACATATATATTTTTGGAACATATAATATATATAATAATTTTTTTTTATTTTTGCAATATATATCAACTTCTTACTCTCATGTGGTATCCGTGTTTCAAATGACTGTTCTCATCTTATTGGAATAAATCTTACACGAACCGGATGAGAAGGACGAATTATTAAATCGTACTTGAATTGAACATTTTTTATATTATCTACTGGCTCCAAATAAAAATTGTGCACTAAAGGAGCTATCATAGCCTTCAACTCCAGCAGACCGAATCGTTGACCTGTAATTCCAAGAGTGTTAAAATTTATCGATAGGAAAAAAAAAACGAAAATCGCGAATTATTTACCTATGCAGTTCCTCGGTCCAGCACTGAATGGTAAATAAGAATAAGGATGACGATTCTGAATCTTCTCGGGTAAAAATCTATCCGGATCAAATACTTCTGGATGTGGCCAAAAATTGGGATCTCTATGAACTCCATAGATATGAAGAAGTAATATAGTTTCAGCAGGTACGACATATGACTCTAGAAAGCGTATTATAAAATTAGATGCAATTACAAAAATAAGAAATTCTTTTGAGAAATGAAATGTATATAATATTATATTGTATTCTTGAAATGAATCATATCATATTATATTCTTAAAGCAGTTAAACTTTCGTTCAATCTTATTTTACATTCGATAAAATACTCCGTGTAATGTAATATTTTCGAAGATATATGCAGGAAAATAGTGATTAATTACGTAATTTTACGTCTTCCGCAGCTACTCGTGATATTATAAACACACTAGGATACAAACGTAGCGCTTCCTTTAAACATCTTTCTAAATAAGATAAATTTTGCAGCGATCTCATGGTAAGTTTCCCTCCGTTCTCTTGCATCACAGAATCGACTTCAACCCTCACACGTTCCTGTGCCATAATAATTAAAATTTATTCCTCAATATTCTAGTATTTATATGCAGAATAGAAATTAATAAAAAATCTTAATAAATCAAAATTAATTTTTTTTAATTTTTATTTTAGAGACGTATTAATTTTTTTTTTTTGTCGCTATATTTATATCAATATTTCGATTTATAGAAAGAAAATATGCAAGGAAAGCTTAATGTCTGTACTGCTTCTTTTAATAAAAATTGTAATAAAAATAATACATCGGTATATATAATGAGTAAAAAGTACCTGGATATCTTTATGTGCAGCTAATAATAATAAAGCAAAGGTAATACCCATTGCTGTAGTGTCATGTCCCTGCAAATAAAGTATTATAAGCTTAGATAATGTGTACAAAAAATTGTAAAAAGATTATAGATAGTACCTCAAACACAAAGGTATCGACTTCCTCTCTGATGTCCAAATCGGACATAAAATTCTGCCGAGATGCCTCCAATAGGAGATCCAACATCGCTAGTCGCTTTTTTTTAACTATAAAAATAAAAAAGAAAATCTTATTTTTGCGTCAATCTCATTTTTGCATGTTATATTTATTATTATATATTACATCGTTCTTGTTTAAAATTCAAAATCTGTTATAAATATTAATAAATTAATTTTATACAGACATATTTTGTATTATTACATGTGATTATGTGTTTAATATAAATACTGCAAGCATAATTGATAATAATAAATTGCACACACTCAAATTTAAATTAAAATTTCTCGATTCTTATACGTACTTCCAAATACTTCTGCATCATCCATCTCCGTTTCTTTGTCATTTTCAAAGTTTTTCAAGTATCGGTCATTGGTGCTTTCGTGATAATGTCTTCTTTCAGCAATAATCTACATTATATATTATTAAATTTTATAAAATTAACTATTACATTTTTTAAATAATGTGGTATTAAATAATAAGAGCACATTGTCTTTTATCGTAAATATTAATAATATAATGTTATTAATATTTAATCGCGTAATCTTGTGGAACGAAGATTAAGAAATTTAATCTTCAGTAATATGATTAACGTACTTTTTCCGTAAATCCATGCAATATTTTCAAAATCTTTTTTTGCTTTCTTGCTTGTGGCGTCAATGCGAATAACAATTTATTATGGAGCAAAGGTCTCAGTAATCTAAATCGTAATTCAATAAGGATACATAATTCTGATAATTATATGTGTGTATGTTAATATATATTTTATATTCGTTGAATTACCTATAAATTATTATTTCGATTATCTGATGCACCGCATCTCGATACTGTTGCTGAAATTCACCGAGTTCTTGCAGAGAGATGCCCATGGAAGTTTCTACAAAACATTCTTTATATGTGCACAAGCTGGAATATTCAGTCGCGAAAATTATTACAACTGAATATTTTTTTGTATATAATAAATCGAACATTATATATCTTATACGAACATTAGTATCAATGATATAGTTAAAAATTATATGTGTGTGATGTTCATATGCGAATAAATTCTTTTTCTCTTTTAAACTATTGTAATTAAAAATGAGAAATCATCGTACATAATATAACAATAAGAATCTTACCGCATATCGCGTTTAGCGTATGTTCACTAATAAATGGTTCCAAATCTTTTACAACTGTTCCTCCTTCATTCTTCAAAGATTTTGTCATACAATCACCCTCCTTGATCAAGACATCAACAAACTGATTTAATATATTGAAATGGAATGCAGATGTCAATAATTTTCGCCGCGTTTGCCATTTAGTGCCTTAAATAAAAATAAGAAATAGTGCGATATATATATATATATATATATATATATGTATATATAATGCAATTGATATATTATATAAGACGTTTTAATGTTTAACTGTCCAATCTTCAAAAAATATTAATTGCGTCTTTAATTTATTTTTATATCACAACATTCTTTTATAAACCTTTAAATCTTCTTTTCTTGACATATTTACGGTAAAATGAATTGCAAAAATCACTTTGAATGTAATTACATATTTTGTAATGGAAACCTTATGAATTAGCAAATAGACATAATGTCAAAATTAAAAGTCTGTTATGTGACGGTGTTTGATTTAGTAGAAAATCTTCTTTAACTGAAACAACTGTTACTTCTATTTAGTTGAGAATACATATAGCATCAAAGCGAGATTATTCTTCAAAATAATCGGGATTGCAATTTTTTTTTAAATTTATAAGTTAACGGAGAGGTTGTAAAAGTTCACCGTTTAAAATAATACTCAAATCTAATTATGTAAGATTATATTTGATTTTTTATAGGGACTGGCCGATTTATAACAGGTTGTAATAGTAAAATAAGATAATAATAAAATAGATACGCTTATCCCTAACGTCATTACGTTACCTGTACTGGTGAGAAGACCTCTGTTTAACCAAGGATGGAACGTATCATATATACGGCTTTTCTCGATGTATTTGGTGCTACTTAGTACTGTCTGAAATCACCAAAAATAATGTTAAGATAAAAAGCGTCAACATATTATTATAACACACTCAATCGCTCAGATATACAGATACAGATATTTATTAATCGTATTTAAAATTATTATATCATTTAATTGAATGTTTCTAATATTCTTTCTTTTCATATTTTTAAGAAACATTTTTTGCCAACCAACAAAAATCGTTTTATAAAACAAGAATGCAAAATGTCAAAAACTAGATAAATCGTAATGTTTACAGAAAATTGAATTCCATTTTTTACCTCTAAATCATCTGGATGACGAATAGATACAGCGGGAAGGAAAAGAACCCAGACTTTAAAAATTGGATAATATTCATTAGGGACTTTACATAACAGGTTCCATAGGTACTCTGAAAAACATATTATAAATGTAGATATAGATATTTTTGTGATTTTGAATTAAATTTCATCATTATTTTTAATGCGTATCTTTACACTATATGTACTTTTACTTATATGTATCGTTTTTTAGATCCATTGAAAACAAACTAATTATGATAATGGAAGAATATTATTGCAAAGAAAAATGTTGATAAGCCTGAATAATTATTTTATATGTAAACAGCATACAATAATATTGATAGGTATTTGTTCAAAAACAGGATTCATGAATTTGACTTTTGTTTATATATGTATGCGTGTATGACGGCTTGTATGTTCATTAATGTAAATAGATTATAAATTTTGTACTTACCTGGTGAACCACATAGGTGCAATGCATAGCCAACTATCGGATAGCCTGATGGTCCCGGTATAAGATTAATGAGTCGACCGTTTCTTCCATGATGGACGTAAAAATTATACATCAATAAAATAAAAATGGATAATAACAATATTGTGATAAACATTGTTCTCTTGACGTAATATCCTTGACGGTATAATTAAATTCAATCTTCTTCAGGTTCCTGTTTCTTTGATTCTTGGATTAAAAATTATTGTCACGAATAAATAATATTAAATCAAATTCAAAAATATTAACTCAAAAGTAAAATTCAAGATTATTGTTGTTAATCGAGTTCATAATAGAAGTGTAAGTTATGTAATAAATAATATTATAAATAAATATTATTTTATTATAATATTATTTAACACAAAACTTAAACTTCCCTTTTAAATATCAAATATGAACTCAATTAACCATTTAAACTAAACGATCATTGAAATGAGTTAATGGTATATTTTCTTTATAATTAATAACTTTAAAGAACTAAAAAATATGATGAATTTGTTTATTTGTAATAGAAAAACATTATTCACATAATAAAGTATAGTTATGAATTTAATAAAAACATATTTTAATCGATTATTATAAGTTTAATTATTTGTTTACTTATTATATAAAATAAAATTTCAAGTTTAGATTTGCAAAATCTTACATTAATTATGATATTATTAACTATTATTCAGATTTTATAATAGATTCTTATAAAATGTTATTTTTTCGGGAGTATTTGTATAAAATGACATTTTACCTGATAAAATTACTGATACGTAATCAGTTAAAACGCACCACTCAATATGTTTAAAACAGAATTGCAAATCTCGTCAAGCAGATATACACATGTCTGCATAACAAATCTTCGCGAACTAACGATGCAAGTCTGAGACTTACATTTATAATCCTTCTTCAAGTCAAGAGCATATTGATGATTAAAGTATCATATCTAAAGAGGCAAAATAAATCTATTGAAGTCAAATAATATTATATTTTTATCTAAGAAGAAAAGAATTATTGAGTTAAATTATTTGAAAATGTGACTCGATTTAAAGTATTTATTTAAAACAGCGGGTTTTTCGTTTAAACATTTTGTTTTGCAAAATCAAGATATTAACATCAATATTAACGATGAAGAAAAAAAAAATTTTACATTTTTGACAAATTTTCACCAAAAAATATATATATTTTTCGATATATCGTGATTGAACATTTTAAAGCTTTGTCAAAATTCGTAAGGTTCAGTAGATAAAGGACGATCCAGAGATGTTCATTTATTGTTATGAATTATCCTTAGAAAGATCGAACGTCGCTAATTGCTACTCTTGAATTTTATTTTAATTATAATAAACATAATTATTTTTCTCGTATCAAGTGATGTATTAAAAGAAGAAGACATTATACTCACAATGTACATAACACAAGTGTGACCTTAATAATATGTGACCAAACCTTTCTATTTCGATGAGTTATAATGTTGTAAAAGTCAATTGTTTTAAAGAGCACCTTAAGAAAATAAATAAAAAAATATACACTTATTTTGACCTAGATAACATATTCAAAATCCATCAAAATTGGAAGGTAAAATTTTTGTTCTTTTTCTTTCGTTAGAAAAAACCTCATCTCTCTCTTTCTTTAATAGATTGTAGACTTTAATTGATAAAACACATGAGAGTTCGATGATGGATGAAAAACGATAATAAAATCTCGATTTGTATAGCTTTTATCCGACAGAGAGATAGATTAAGTCAATGACAAAGTCAATTGACTATCATCTAATACTTGTTCATAGTTCGAAACTGATCTCAGTCAGACTAAAGTTCAATTAGTTAGTTTCAATAATCATTATCTTATTCTTGTAATGTAATAACAGCAGAATATTAGAATAGAGCATACATAGATGATGGTTTGTTAAATATTAGTTTTGCATTTTTATATATCAATTAATCTTAAACAGGCTAGACGATTAGTTTATGCCATTAAAAAAATTAACAGTAAAGTGATAATAACACAAAGAATTGTCAAGCAAATTGTCAAAGACTTATTGCGCACGATAATATTGCTAAAGTGTTTATTTTATTGTTTAAATCTAGAGAAAGACTTTACGTTTTGCAAAAATAATATTAATTCTTTTGAAAATTGCGTTTATTAGAAAAATAATACAAGTTATATAAAATTTTATTCTTTTGACTAACATGTTTTTTAAACATTCTTCTTCTTCTTTACCTTCTTCTATTTCTGCAATACATAAACTTCTTACACTTATGTGGTATTTGTGTTAATTTCAAATGGCTGTTTGCTGAATGGTACGAATTTACACGAACCGGATGAGACGGACGAATTATTATATCTGCCTTTACACTTTATATATCTAATACGAACCGAAATATTATACTTCTTATACGAACATTAGTATCAATCATATTGTTAAAAATTATATGTGTGTGATGTTTATATGCGAATAAATTATTTTTCTTTTCGTTTTAAACTATTGTGATTTAGAATTAAATCATTGTACATAATAGGACAATAAGAATCTTACCGCATATCGCGTTTAGCGTATGTTTACTAATAAATGGTACCAATTCTTTTACAACTGTGCCTCCTTGGTTCTTCAAAGATTTTGTCATACAATCAACCTCCTTGATCAAGACATCAACAAACTGATTTAATATATTGAAATGGAATGCTGGTGTTAATAATTTTCTTCGCGTTTGCCACTTAACGCCTATATAATATAAAAAATCAAAATGACGTAAAATAGTGCGATAAAATACAAATATATAATATATTATATATTATATTATTATATATTCCAGTTTTTTATGATTAATTGTGAGCATCCTTAAATAATATTATTTATCTTAAATTTATTTTTTTTATATCGCAAAATTCCGTTTTTAATCTTTTAAATTTTCTTCTCTTGCAATCTTTACGGAGTTGCAAGCATCAACGTGAATTTAATTATTTTGTAATTAAAACTACGTTTATAAAAATTTATTAAATGTTTATTAGGTGACATTTTCGTGACGGTGCTTAATTGAAAGCAGTTTTTTAAAACTGAAACATCTATTTAGTTCAAAATACACGTACATGATAAAATTAATCATTATGGTTCACGCTTATATTTCACGTTACCTGTGCTAGTGAGAAGACCTGTACCGAACCAAAGAAGTAAAACGTCATACAGACGACTTTTTTCGATGTGTTTGGTGCTGCTTAGTATTATCTGAAATAACCGAAAATATGTTAAGATAAAAACATTAATTTATTATAGCATTTAATCTTAAATACACAGATAATTTAATTAATCGTATCTCAAATTATTATTTAATTTCGATCGAGTATTTCCGATAATTTTTTCTTTTAATTTTTTTAAGAAATTTTTTTTATAAACAAAAATCTTTTTGTGAAACAAAAAAGCGAGATTTCTAAATCTAGCTGAAATCGTAATGTCTCAAAAGAATCGAATTTTTTTTATTACCTCGACATCATCTGGATGACGAATAATTATAACAGGTATGAAGAGAAACCATAATTTTATAATGGGATAATATCCATCAGATAAATAACAGAATAGCTTCCATTGTTCTTCTAAAAATTATAAATATAATTACAAAAATCTTTGGGGGATTAATTTTAATGTTACTATATCTTTATTTAGATACCTTAAAAACAAATTTTTGATAATTATGAATATAGATATTATTGCAAAGAGAAATGTTGATTAAAACTTGAATGATTATTTTATAAATAATTACCATGCAATAACATTTACAGATATACGTTCCAGGATTTATAAATTTAACTTTTGCTTGAATGTGTACATGAAAGACAAGTTGTTAATGTTAATTAATCTAAGTAGATTAGAAATTTTGTACTTGCCTGGTGAAACATGGAATTGTAATACATTGCTAAAAATCGGATGGCCCGATGGTCCCGGTATAAGATTAATCAGTCGACCATTTTTTCCATGATGCACGTAATAATTATATATCAATAAAATAAAAATGAATAATAGCAATATAGCGATAAACATTGTTTTTTGACGTAATATTCTCAATCGTCTAATTAAGCTCAATCTTCTTTGCTCCCAATTTCTTCGACGCTTGGATCACTTATGTCGTGAAATAAATAATATTTGCTTTACGATAAAACTGATATGATTGCCTTGACATCTTAAGGGGGGAACCTCATTTACATGGTCGAAAAATACATGATTTTCACGAATTATTTTCTCAGGTATAATAACTCGAAACGCTTTGAAATTTTTATGACAATTTAATGCATAATTCAAGAGCACAGTGTAATTTTTTCACATTAAAAAATCGATATTTAATTTAAAAATGGATGCCATGTTAATATCGTCTCGTTTATTGCTGTGTATACTCTAGCGTCCTTAATTTTGATCTGAAACAAAAAAACAAAAAGTTTTTGTAAAGTTTATGATACTAGCTTCTAGATGACGTTAATTGTTTTTTGAAAAAAAATTTTTTACATATTTTTTTTCGTATTTTAATGTCGATTTTTTTAGCGAAAAATGCACTTTAAATTTAAAACTGTGTAAAAACATGCAATTTCAACTTTTTCTTTAAAATACTCGACGTCATCTAGAAGCTAGTATCATAAACTTTACAAAAACTTTTTGTTTTTTGTGTTTCAGATCAAAATTAAGGACGCTAGAGTGTATACAGCAATAAACGAGACGATATTAACATGGCATCCATTTTTAAATTAAATATCGGTTTTTTAATGTGAAAAAATTACACTGTGCTCTTGAATTATGCATTAAATTGTCATAAAAATTTCAAAGCGTTTCGAGTTATTATACCTGAGAAAATAATTCGTGAAAATCATGTATTTTTCGACCATGTAAATGAGGTTCCCCCCTTAAATATGTTAAACGTAAACGGAATAGGATATTATAAAATGTTATTTTACACAAATACTGCCGATTATCTGACAGATATTCTGATACGACCATCAGTTGATACGCCACTCATTTATAAAATAGAATTGCAAATCTCGTTAAGCAGAAACACGCATAAGAATTCTCCACGCGCGCGAAGTGACAATGAAAATCTAAGACCTATATTTATAATCGTTCTTTAGTTCAAGAACATCGATAGTCAGAGTTTATCCTAAGAGGCAGAAAAATATATCTATCTTGATTAATGATCATGAATTATGTTATATTTATCTTGAGAAAGTAAGAATGATAATGAAATCATATTAGAAAATGTGACTTAAAATTTAAACTGATTTAAGATAACTAATGTTTTTGTTTAAAATTTTTCGATATTGAAGTATAACATCGATATTTTATTGTTGCACAAGAGGATAAAAATTACTCTTTTTTTTTATTAGATAAATGTATATGATCGAACATTTTAACACTATTGTAAGTCGATTTTTTCAAGGGGGTATTTCACAAGTAAGAGAATAAATACAAAAAATATATTTCTCTAATTTTGACTTACAAGATAACATAATCAAAGTTTATCAAAATTGGAGGGGTCATTTGTGTCACTTTCTTTGTCAGAATCCTTATCTCTCGGTTCCTCTAATATACTGTAGAATTATACTTGTTAGAACACATAGGAGTTCGATGCAGAGAGACTTTTCTTTTATAATTTACTCTAAAAAATTATGGTAATCGTGGGACAATATGGTATAGAAAGAATTTTATGAGAATTTCTCTGATTAATATTTATCACAATAAAAATAATATCTATTGCAATAAAATATAAAATATGTTTGATCAATTTTACTATGCAGTTTAGTTCTAAGTTAAATTCTAAGTGAAACTTATCTCAATGCGTAGTTAGCCAATTTTAAGTTTTGCATCGACACATTTATATATCATTAATCTAATATAATCTAGACGCTTAGTTCATATCATTGAAAAATATTAACATTGAAACCAACGTATAAAACAAGATGTTAAGTTAAGTGTGTGTGTGTCACGTAAAAAAAATTGTTGTGCAACAGAATATAAAGTGTATGTATTTGTTTAAACCTTGCTTTTCATTCTGCAAATATAATGTTAACACGTTTGAAAATTGCATTTATTAGAATTAAAAAAATACGGGTACTATAAAATTTTATTCTTTTTAGTAACATGTTTTTAAAATATTAATAATATTTTATAATAAAAAAAAACGATAGGAAACATACTGTATTTCACAGAATTTTATTTATACTTAAAATGCGATAATTATAAAAAGGATTGATAAGATTTTTTGCAACATACTGTAATAAAATGTTACATCATATACAACGAATAATAACATACAACTTACACTTTATTAAACTATCTTTGAGTTTTAATTGCGTGAAAAAAGCTTTCCTATACTTATATGTATGTATCTTTTATATAAAAAAGTTTTATATTAAAAAATATTGCATAATAATATTGTCCAACTTGTATAACCGCACATGCTGTTACAACTGCGTTTTAAAAGAACTATTACTAATTATAATGAAATTTCGACTTTTGTAGCTGTTATAATAAACTTTTGTAAATGTTATAATGAAATTTTTGTAATAGTTTTGTAATTGCTATCATTTTTTGCATATATAGAGATATAAGATATTTTCTTACTATAAGCAATCTATGTTAGGTTCATTCACATTTTTAGTCATAAACAAAATGTTTTTATTTTTACTTTGTCGAACAAAATGCAAAGAAACACAGAAACTTATTTTATTAGCTTCATATACATATTTTTATTACGATTGCAGATAACGACAAGAGATATGCACGATGAATTTGAATGTGGATCTGACTTATAAGTCATCTTGTGTGCATATTTTTATGATTAAATATAAAGTTTATATATATCACATATATATTTTTGGTTGAACATATAATATATATAATAATTTTTTTTTATTTTTGCAATATATATCAACTTCTTACTCTCATGTGGTATCCGTGTTTCAAATGACTGTTCTCATCTTATTGGAATAAATCTTACACGAAGCGGATGAGAAGGACGAATTATTAAATCGAACTTCAATTGAACATCTTTTATATTATCTACTGGCTCCAAATAAAAATTGTGCACTAAAGGAGCTATCATAGCCTTCAACTCCAGCAGACCGAATCGTTGACCTGTAATTCCAAGAATGTTAAAATTTATCGATAGGAAAAAAAAAAACGAAAATCGCGAATAATTTACCTATGCAGTTCCTCGGTCCAGCACTGAATGGTAAATAAGAATAAGGATGACGATTTTGAATCTTCTCGGGTAAAAATCTATCCGGATCAAATACTTCTGGATTTGGCCAAAAATTGGGATCTCTATGAACTCCATAGATATGAAGAAGTAAAGTAGTTTCAGCAGGTACGACATATGACTCTAGAAAGCGTATTATAAAATTAGATGCAATTACAAAAATAAGAAATTCTTTTGAGAAATGAAATATATATAATATTATATTGTATTCTTGAAATGAATCATATCATATTATATTCTTAAAGCAGTTAAACTTTCGTTCAATCTTATTTTACATTCGATAAATTACTCCGTGTAATGTAATATTTTCGAAGATATATGCAGGAAAATAGTGATTAATTACGTAATTTTACGTCTTCCGCAGCTACTCGTGATATTAAAAACACACTAGGATACAAACGTAGCGCTTCCTTTAAACATCTTTCTAAATAAGATAAATTTTGCAACGATCTCATGGTAAGTTTCCCTCCGTTCTCTTGCATCACGGTATCGACTTCAATCCTCACACGTTCCTGTGTCATCGATAATAATTAAAATTCATTTTTTAATACTCCGATTTTATGTGTATATATACAACTAAATCCTTATTGAATCAAAATTTCTTATATTTATCTTAGAGATGTTTTAATTGTTTTGAAATAAATATATCAATATATAAAGAAAAAACCTTCTAAAAATACAAAATATTTATACTACGGTGAATGAAAATCGCGATAAAAATAATATATCGGAATATATTGAAAGAAAAAGTACCTGGATATCTTTATGTTCAGCTAATAATAATAAAGCAAAAGTCATAGCCATCGCTGTAGTATCGTGACCCTGTTAATCATCGTCACATGGATCGTTATATGTGCTTAAATAATGTGTAAAATTAATCAAAGGAATGCAAATACGTACTTCGAACATAAAAGTATCGACTTCCTCTCTGATATCCATATCAGTCAAAGAATGTTCTCGAGATGCCGCTATTAAGAGGTCTAACATGGCTAGGCGCTTTTTTTTAACTAGAAATAACAAAACATATTCAAGCATTAATCTCATTTTTACATGTCATATTTTAATTATATATTAGCTTTTTTTAATTTTAATATTTCAAGCTATATTATAAATAATAATAATTTAATTTTACGACTAACATATGTGTGTGTGTGTGTGTGTGTTGCATTATTATACGTGTTATTATGTATTTAATGATAAAAATATTATAAGCATAATTTATAACATTAAATGCATAATTGAACTTAAATTTAAAACTCTGATCGTCTCATACGTACTTCCAAACATTTCTGTATGATTTATGTCCGTCTCTTTGTCACTTTCAAATTTTCTTAAGTACTGACCATTAGTGCGTTCATGATAAAGTTTTCTTTCCGTAATGATCTATATGTATATATATATATATATATATATATATATATATATATGATATTAAATTTTTTAAATAATTTTTTGTATTAAGCATTAAAGCACAAACAAATTGACCTATATTATATACTATTACTTACATATACTATATTAATAACACATTATATTATTAATAGTGTATAATGTGTTATTAATATTATACTGATTCAACAATCGCGCAATCTTGCGAAACGGAAATGGCAAGATTTATTTTAATTTTATATACAATTAATAACATACTTTTTCTGTAAATCCATGCAATATTTTCAAAAGCTTTTTTTGCTTCCTTCCTTGTGGCGACAATGCGAATAACAAATTGTTATGGATCCAAGGGCTGAATAATCTAAATCCGTAATTCAATAAGAATATGTAATTCCAATATTGAGGAAATCTTATAAAAGCCTTATTTAAAATTATCTTAAAATCTTAGAGTAAGCTTTAAGTATAATCACATACACAATCGATCTTTTATAATTAATTGTTTATCTTTATAATACATGACTATTCAATAATTATTCTATTTTTCAAAAGATATAAATATAGCACAATCATAAAATTCAAAAGTGATACATGTACACAATTAATTTTTTATATCCATAAATTACCTATAAATCATTAGTTCAATTATCTCGTGAATTGCACTTCGATACTGTTGTTGAATTGTTTCACCAAGTTTTTGCAGAGAGATGCCCATGGCTGTTTCTATATGTGCATTTATTATATATAAGATCAAAAATACAAGTGATTATATCATGTTTATTACTACTGAATACTTCTTTCTGTATAAAAAATCGGATATCTATTTTCACTGTAACATTAATACTTTATATATAGGAACTAATTTTTCTTCTTGTCTTATGCTGTTGTCATTTAGAATGAAATCTTCGAACATAACAGAACAATAGGAATCTTACCGCATATCGCATTTAGCGTATGTTCACTAATAAATGGTATCAAATCTTTTACAACTGTTTCTCCGACATCTTTCAAAGATTGTGTCATATAATCGCCTTCTTTGATCAATATTTCAACAAACTGATTTAATATGTTGAAATGGAATGTAGGAGTCAATAATTTTCGCCGCGATTGCCATTTAACGCCTATATATATTTAAAAAACAAATATATATATATAACAATATAAAACATATATATATATACATATATAACAAGATAACGCAAAATATTACGATAAAATACAAACAATATTATATAATATTACTATCTCTCCCAATTTAATGTATAATCGAGCAATGTTTAAAAAATATTAATTATCTTAGATTAATTTTTTATATTACAAATTTTTTTTATTTTTTAAATTTTCTATTCTTGAAATCTTTGCAAGTATCAATGTAAATTTAATAATTTTGCAATGACAGAGAGATAGAAAAATGTATTACAAGTGTGTTACGTTACTGTGTACTGTGTTTGATTTAAATCAAAATCTTCTTTAATTGAAACATCTATTACTTATTTAGTTGAGAATCCATATATGAATTATGCAAACTTTATAGTTTATAACAAAGACATTGTAAACGTTCAACGTTTAAAAATATTAAAATTTAATTGCAAGATTATTTTTTCAATGATGAAGATAAGACGATAATAATAGAGCCGATAGTAATACAGACTGTAATAATAAAGTATGTACGTTTTATATATCATCACATTATACGTCACGTTACCTGTACTGGTGAGAAGACCTGTGCCGAACCAAGGATGTAAAACATCATATACATCACTTTTCTCGATGTGTTTGGTGCTGGTTAGTATCGTCTGAAATCATCAAAAGCGTGTTAAGATCGAAACATCAGTTTATAGTAACATCTACTCTTAAATGCACAGATAATTTATTAATCATATTTTAAATTATTATTTAATCTCGAGCAAGTGTTTTAAATAATATTTCTTTTTAATTTTTATGAACAAAATTTTCTTATAAAACAAGAAAGCAAGATTTCTAAATATAGCTAAATTATAATGTGTATATATATATATTTTATATATATATACATATATATGTGAATTTATATATAATATAATATAATATAATATAAATTTATATATATATATAAATATTTTTTATTACCTCTAGATCATCCGGATGACGGATATTTACACTGGGTAAAAGAGCCCAGATTTTAAAAATGGGATAATATTCATTAGATAAGTTAGAATACAAATTCCATTGTTCCTCTGAAAAATGTATTATAAATATGGTTATATAAATTTTTGTAGAATTTTATCTTTATTTTCTAAATTACTGTAGCTTTACTCAGATCCGTTGTAAACAGATTAATGATAATTAAAAGAATGCATATAATTGAAATACTGATAGTGATAATAATGCTGATAACTCAACTTGAATGATTATTTTATATATGTATTTAGCATGCAACAATTGAGAAATATACGTTCTAGATACTTTCTCCTTTAGGTTTTATGAATTTAACTATTTAATTTTATAAATTTAACCTTGGCTTGAATGTGTACGTAATAACGAGTCTTATAGTAATTATAATGTAAATTAATGTAAACAAATTAGAAATATTGTACATACCTGCTGAAACATGGAATTGCAGTATATTGCCAATAATCGGATAGCTCTTTGGTCCCGGTATAAGATTAATGAGTCGGCGTTTTCTTCTATGATGCACGTAATAATTAAACACCAATAAAATAAAAATGGATAATGACAATATAGCAATCAACATTGTTTCTTGACGTAATTTCCTCAACCGTCTAATTAAGCTCAAACTTCTCTGCTTTCAATTTCTGCAATTCTTAAATCACATGTATCATGAAATAAATAATATTTGCTTTACGACAAAACTGATATAATTGCCGTGATATCTTAAATATGCATAAATAACATAAAGGCAATGATAGTGAAATACGTACGTAAGCGTATCCTTTTTTATAGTTATTGACTTTAAAGAGCTATGTAAAAGTATGATTAATGTGTTTATTATAATAAAAAAAAACATGGAATTGCGTAATGAAGCTGCGTAATAAAGCTGTGTATTAAAAATAAAGATATAGAGTTGCTTTATAATAAATTGGAGGAATTTTATTTATTAAACATTTGAAAACTATGTCATATATATAAAGAATTATTTTAAAAGTTTTATTTAATTTTTTTATCAAAATTATTATGCTTTTATATTTAGTATTTTTATATAATCTACATATTATCGCTATTGTTTAAATGTTTCTCTCTTTGCTCTTGTTATTTCAGTTTAACATTTCCGTAAATCAATATATATACATATACATTTAATAAGATTATAACAAAGTTAACAACTTGTGATTTGAAAAATATTATGTAAAAATTGCGGGCTTACATTAATTATCATATTATTAATTATTGTTCACATTTTACAATAGATTCTTATAAAATATTATTTTATGCAAATATTCTCGATTATCTGATAGACTTACTGATACAAAGATTAGCTAAAAAACTGCACAAATGTTTAAAATGGAATTGCAAATCTTGTCAAGCAGATATATACATGCCAGCACAAGAAATCTCCGCGAACTAACAATGCAAGTCTGAGGCTTATACTTGTAACTCTTCTTCAGGTCAAAAGTATATTGATAATCAGAGTTGCATATCTTAAGAGGCAAAACAACTTCATTTGTATTGAAAATGAGAAATAATATTATATTTTTAATAACTAAAGAAGTAAGCATGATTGTGT
This sequence comes from Prenolepis imparis, assembly GCF_030444845.1. NCBI lineage: Eukaryota > Metazoa > Arthropoda > Insecta > Hymenoptera > Formicidae > Prenolepis > Prenolepis imparis. Next base: position 5,100,693 of record NW_028141173.1, read on the forward strand.
GATTATTTGAAAAGGTAATTAAGATTTATAATATTAATTTAAAAAAGCGATTATTTTCGTTTAAAATTATTATTTTTATTTAAGGAAAAATATTTTACATTTTTACAAAATATTCTAACGTTTTATCAAGTCGAAAGGTTCAATATAAATAAAAAGACGTTCAAAGATACGCATTGAGTAGTTTAGTGACTTATCGCTCCGAATTATTCTTACAAAAGTCCGCGACGATACTTTCATTGCTATTTTTGAATTCTATATATTTTAATTCATTGTTTCTATTTTAATTGTAATAAACGCAATTAATGTTCTCGGATCAGATGGTTTATTCCAAGTAAGACCATATTTAAGAAAGATTATAGATATAAGATTATAGATATACTCATAAGAAACATGACACAAGTAAGATCGCCTTTGATTTGAATAAACTATGATGTTGTAAAAATCGATTTTTTTAAAGGAAGCTATTTCACCGTAAGAGAATAAATAAAAAAATACACTTCTCTAATTTTGACTTAGGTAACATCCATTTAAGCTTATCAAAAACGGAAACTTTTACTGTTACTTTTCTTCGTTAGAAAATGGCATTAAACCTTGCAAGATATATAATTAAAAGGAATTAAAATTGACAATAAGAACTTACGTAGTATAAAATGCAAAATTCATACACAATGTTTTTATCTTTACATTGCATCGTTGAACAAGGCACGGAGAAACAGAAAAACGTATATTTGATTAGCTTTACTCATCATTAAATTAACTTCAGTTTTTAGTTTTTATTGCAATAGTAGATAACAATAGAAGATCTTCATGCACAATGAATTAGATATACAAGGACCTCTATCTCTCTGATTTATAATACATACTATATGTGCATATTTTCACGATTAAATATAATATTTACATATATAATATGTATTTCGTTGAACGTATAAAAATATATAATTTTTTTGTTTCATATTTTTATTTTTTAAACATTTTTCAACACACTTCTTACATTTATGTAATATCGGTATTTTTAGTTTCAAATGACTATTTGCATCTGATTGGAACGAATTTTACACGAACCGGGTGAGAAGGACGAATTATTAGATCGGCCTTAAGCTGGACATCGTTTATATGATCAACTGGCTCCAAGTAAAAATTGTGCACCAAAGGAGCTATCATAGCTTTCAATTCCAGCAAACCGAATCGTTGACCTACAATTCCAAATGTATCAAAATTTATTGATACGAGAAATAAAATCGCATGTAATTCACCTATGCAGTTCCTCGGTCCTGCGCTGAATGGTAGATAGGAATAAGGATGACGATTCTGAATTTTTTCCGGCAAAAATCTATCCGGATCAAATACATCTGGATTTGGCCAAAAATTGGGATCTCTGTGAGTTCCATAGATATGAAGATGTAGAATCGTTCCAGCAGGCACGACATATGACTCTGAAAAGAATATTATAAAATTAGTTACGATTTACAAAAATAAGAGTTTTTTGAGAATTAAAATGGACATAATATTGTATGCTTATAATATTAAAACAATTAAACTTTATTTTCAACTTATTTTACATTTAATAATACACTTCGTGTAATGTGACATGTTTGAAGATATAAGAAGGAAAAAAGTAATTAATTACGTAATTTTACGTCTTCCGCAGTTACTCGTGATATGAAAAACACGCTCGGATACAAACGTAGCGCTTCCTTCAAACATCTTTCTAAATATTGTAAGTTTTGCAACGATCTCATGGTAAGTTTGCCTTCATTCTCTTGCATCACAGAATCGACTTCAACCCTCACACGTTCCTGTGCCATAATAATTAACATTTATTCCTCAATATTCTAGTATTTATATGCAGAATAGAAATAAATAAAAAATCTTAATAAATCAAAATTAATTTTTTTTAATTTTTATTTTAGAGACGTTTTAATTTTTTTTTTTTTTGTCGCTATATTTATATCAATATTGCGATATATAGAAAGAAAATATGCAAGGAAAGCTTAATGTCTGTACTGCTTCTTTTAATAAAAATTGTAATAAAAATAATACATCGCTATATATAAAGAGTAAAAAGTACCTGGATATCTTTATGTGCAGCTAATAATAATAAAGCAAAGGTAATACCCATTGCTGTAGTGTCATGTCCCTGCAAATAAAGTATTATACGCTTAGATAATGTGTACAAAAAATTGTAAAAAGATTATAGATAGTACCTCAAACACAAAGGTATCGACTTCCTCTCTGATGTCCAAATCGGACATAAAATTCTGCCGAGATGCCTCCAATAGGAGATCCAACATCGCTAGTCGCTTTTTTTTAACTATAAAAATAAAAAAGAAAATCTTATTTTTGCGTCAATCTCATTTTTGCATGTTATATTTATTATTATATATTACATCGTTCTTGTTTAAAATTCAAAATCTGTTATAAATATTAATAAATTAATTTTATACAGACATATTTTGTATTATTACAGGTGATTATGTGTTTAATGTAAATACTGCAAGCATAATTGATAATAATAAATTGCACACACTCAAATTTAAATTAAAATTTCTCGATTCTTATACGTACCTCCAAATACTTCTGCATCATCCATCTCCGTTTCTTTGTCATTTTCTAAGTTTTTCAAGTATCGGCCATTGGTGCTTTCGTGATAATGTCTTCTTTCAGCAATAATCTACATTATATGTTATTAAATTTTATAAAATTAACTATTACATTTTTTAAATAATGTGGTATTAAATAATAAGAGCACATTGTCTTTTATCGTAAATATTAATAATATAATGTTATTAATATTTAACAGCGTAATCTTGTGGAACGAAGATTAAGAAATTTAATCTTAAGTAATATGATTAACGTACTTTTTCCGTAAATCCATGCAATATTTTCAAAATCTTTTTTTGCTTTCTTGCTTGTGGGGTCAATGCGAATAACAATTTGTTATAGAGCAAAGGTCTCAGTATTCTAAATCGTAATTCAATAAGGATACATAATTCTGATAATTATATGTGTGTATGTTAATATATATTTTATATTGGTTGAATTACCTATAAACTATTATTTCGATTATCTGATGCACCGCATCTCGATACTGTTGCTGAAATTCGCCGAGTTCTTGCAGAGAGATGCCCATGGAAGTTTCTACAAAACATTCTTTATATGTGTACAAGCTCGAATATTCAGTCGCGAAAATTATTACAACTGAATATTTTTTGTATATAATAAATCGAATATTATATATCCTATACGAACATTAGTATCAATGATATAGTTAAAAATTATATGTGTGTGATGTTTATATGCGAATAAATTCTTTTTCTTTTCGTTTTAAACTATTGTGATTTAGAATTAAATCATTGTACATAATAGGACAATAAGAATCTTACCGCATATCGCGTTTAGCGTATGTTTACTAATAAATGGTACCAATTCTTTTACAACTGTGCCTCCTTCGTTCTTCAAAGATTTTGTCATACAATCACCCTCCTTGATCAAGACATCAACAAACTGATTTAATATATTGAAATGGAATGCAGATGTTAATAACTTTCGCCGCTTTTGCCACTTAGTACCTAAAATAAAAACAAGAAATAGTGTGATATATGTATGTATGTATAATACAATTGATATATTATATAAGACATTTTTATGTTTAAGTGTCCGATCTTCAAAAAATATTAATTACGTCTTTAATTTATTTTTATATCACAAAATTCTTTTATAAACCTTTAAATCTTTTTTTCTTGACATTTTTACGATAAAATGAGTTACAAAAATCATTTTGAATGTAATTACATATTTTGTAATTGAAACTTTATAAATAGACATAAATAGACATAAATTCAAAATAAAAAGTCTGTTATGTGACGGTGTTTGCTTTAGTAGAAAATCTTCTTTAATTGAAACAACTGTTACTTCTATCTAGTTGAAAATACATATAGCATCATCACGAGATTATTCTTCAAAATAATCGGGTTTGCAATTTTTTTTTAAATTTATAAGTTAACGGAGAGGTTGTAAAAGTTCACCGTTTAAAATAATACTCAAATCTAATTATGTAAGATTATATTTGATATTTTATAGGGACTGGCCGATTTATAACAGGTTGTAATAGTAAAATAAGATAATAATAAAATAGATACGCTTATCCCTAACGTCATTACGTTACCTGTACTTGTGAGAAGACCTCTGTTTAACCAGGGATGTAAACTATCATATACACGGCTTTTCTCGATGTATTTGGTGCTACTTAGTATTGTCTGAAATCACCGAAAATAATATTAAGATAAAAAGCGTCAACATATTATTATAACACACTCAATTGCTCAGATATACAGATACAGATATTTATTAATCGTATTTAAAATTATTATATCATTTAATTGAATGTTTCTGATATTCTTTCTTTTCATATTTTTAAGAAACATTTTTTGCCAACCAACAAAAATCGTTTTATAAAACAAGAATGCAAAATGTCATAATCTAGATAAATCGTAATGTTTACAGAAAATTGAATTCCATTTTTTACCTCTAAATCATCTGGATGACCAATAGATACAACGGGGAGGAAAAAACCCCAGACTTTACAAATTGGATAATATTCATTAGTGAGTTTACATAACAGGTTCCATAGGTACTCTGAAAAACATATTATAAATGTAGATATAGATGTTTTTGTGATTTTGAATTATATTTTATCATTATTTTTAATGCGTATCTTTACGCTATATGCACTTTTACTTATATGTATGGTTTTTAGATCCGTTGAAAAACAAACTAATTATGATAATGGAAGAATATTATTCCAAAGAAAAATGTTGATAAGTCTGAATAATTATTCTATATGTAAACAGCATGCAATAATATTGATAGATATTTGTTCAAAAACAGAATTTATGAATTTGACTTTTGTTTATATATGTATGCGTATATGATGTTTGTATGTTCATTAATGTAAATAGATTATAAATTTTGTACTTACCTGGTGAACCATATGCGTGCAATGCATAGCCAACTATCGGATAGCCTGATGGTCCCGGTATAAGATTAATGAGTCGACCGTTTCTTCCATGATGGACGTAATAATTATACATCAATAAAATAAAAATGGATAATAACAATATTGTGATAAACATTGTTTTCTTGACGTAATATCCTTGACGGTATAATTAAGTTCAATCTTCTTCAGGTTCCTGTTTCTTTGATTCTTGGGTTAAAAATTATTGTCACGAATAAATAATATTCAATCAAATTCAAAAATATTAACTCAAAAGTAAAATTCAAGATTATTGTTGTTATTCGAGTTCATAATAGAAGTGTATGTTTTGTAATAAATAATATTATAAATAAATATTATTTTATTATAATATTATTTATCACAAAACTTAAACTTCCCTTTTATATTTAAATATCAAATATGAACTCGATTAACCATATAAACTAAACGATCATTGAAATGAGTTAATGGTATATTTTCTTTATAATTAATAACTTTAAAGAACTGAAAAATATGATGAATTTGTTTATTTGTAATAGAAAAACATTATTCACATAATAAAGTATAGTTATGAATTTAATAAAAACATATTTTAATCGATTATTATATGTTTAATTATTTCTTTACTTATTATATAAAATAAAATTTCAAGTTTAGATTTGCAAAATCTTACTTTAATTATGATATTATTAACTATTATTCAGATTTTATAATAGATTCTTATAAAATGTTATTTTTTCGGGAGTATTTGTATAAAATGACATTTTACCTGATAAAATTATTGATACGTAATCAGTTAAAACGCACCACTCAATATGTTTAAAACAGAATTGCAAATCTCGTCAAGCAGATATACACATGTCTGCATAACAAATCTTCGCGAACTAACGATGCAAGTCTGAGACTTACATTTATAATCCTTCTTCAAGTCAAGAGCATATTGATGATTAAAGTATCATATCTAAAGAGGCAAAATAAATCTATTGAAGTCAAATAATATTATATTTTTATCTAAGAAGAAAAGAATTATTGAGTTAAATTATTTGAAAATGTGACTCGATTTAAAGTATTTATTTAAAACAGCGGTTTTTTCGTTTAAAAATATTCTTTTTCAAAATCAAGATATTAACATCAATATTAACGATGAAGAAAAAAAAAATTTTACATTTTTAACAAATTTTCACCAAAAAATATATATATTTTTCGATATATCGTGATTGAACATTTTAAAGCTTTGTCAAAATTCGAAAGGTTCAGTAGATAAAGGACGATCCAGAGATGTTCATTTATTGTTATGAATTATCCTTAGAAAGATCGAACGTCGCTAATTGCTACTCTTGAATTTTATTTTAATTATAATAAACATAATTATTTTTCTCGTATCAAGTGATGTATTAAAAGAAGAAGACATTATACTCACAATGTACATAACACAAGTGTGACCTTAATAATATGTGACCAAATTTCTATTTCGACCTTTCTATTTCGATGAGTTATAATGTTGTAAAAGTCAATTGTTTTAAAGAGCACCTTAAGAAAATAAATAAAAAAATATACACTTATTTTGACCTAGATAACATATTCAAAATCCATCAAAATTGGAAGGTAAAATTTTTGTTCTTTTTCTTTCGTTAGAAAAAACCTCATCTCTCTCTTTCTTTAATAGATTGTAGACTTTAATTGATAAAACACATGAGAGTTCGATGATGGATGAAAAACGATAATAAAATCTCGATTTGTATAGCTTTTATCCGACAGAAAGATAGATTAAGTCAATTGACAAGGTCAGTTGACTATCATCTAATACTTGTTCATAATCTGAAACTGATTTCAGTCAGACTAAAGTTCAATTAGTTAGTTTCATTAATCATTATCTTATTCTTGTAATGTAATAACAGCAGAATATTAGAATAGAGCATACATAGATGATGGTTTGTTAAATATTAGTTTTGCACTTTTATATATCAATTAATCTTAAACAGGCTAGACGATTAGTTTATGCCATTAAAAAAATTAACAGTAACGTGATAATAACACAAAGAATTGTCAAGCAAATTGTCAAAGACTTATTGCGCACGATAATATTGCTAAAGTGTTTATTTTATTGTTTGAATCTAGAGAAAGACTTTACGTTTTGCAAAAATAATATTAATGCTTTTGAAAATTGCGTTTATTAGAAAAATAATACAAGATATATAAAATTTTATTCTTTTGACTAACATGTTTTTTATACTGTTCTTCTTCTAACATTGTTCTTCTTCTTTAACTTCTTCTATTTCTGCAATACATAAACTGCTTACACTTATGTGGTATTTGAGTTAGTTTCAAATGGCTGTTTGCTGATTGGTACGAATTTTACACGAATCGGATGAAACGGATGAATTATTATATCTGCCTTTACACTTTATATATCTTATACGAACCGAAACATTATATATCTTATACGAACATTAGTATCAATGATATAGTTAAAAATTATATGTGTGTGATGTTTATATGCGAATAAATTCTTTTTCTTTTCGTTTTAAACTATTGTCATTTAGAATTAAATCATTGTACATAATAGGACAATAAGAATCTTACCGCATATCGCGTTTAGCGTATGTTTACTAATAAATGGTACCAATTCTTTTACAACTGTGCCTCCTTCGTTCTTCAAAGATTTTGTCATACAATCAACCTCCTTGATCAAGACATCAACTAACTGATTTAATATATTGAAATGGGATGCAGATGTTAATAACTTTCGCCGCTTTTGTTACTTAGTACCTAAAATAAAAACAAGAAATAGTGTGATATATGTATGTCTATATAATACAATTGATATATTATATAAGACATTTTTATGTTTAAGTGTCCGATCCTCAAAAAATATTAATTACGTCTTTCATTTATTTTTATATCACAAAATTCTTTTTAAACCTTTAAATTTTTTTTCTTGACATTTTTACGATAAAATGAGTTACAAAAATCATTTTGAATGTAATTACATATTTTCTAATTAAAACTTTATAAATTGACATAAATAGACATAAATTCAAAATAAAAAGTCTGTTATGTGACGGTATTTGCTTTAGTAGAAAATCTTCTTTAATTGAAACAACTGTTACTTCTATCTAGTTGAGAATATATATTGCATCATCGCGAGATTATTTTTCAATATAATCGGGCTTGCAACTTTTATTAAATTTATAAGTTAACAAAGAAGTTGTAAAAGTTCACCATTTAAAATAATACTAAAATTTAATTATGTAAGATTATATTTGATTTTCTATATAGAGACAGGCCGATTTATAACAGGTTGTAATAGTAAAATAAAATAATAGTAAAATAGATATGCTTATACCTTAACGTCATTACGTTACCTGTACTGGTGAGAAGACCTTTGTTTAACCAAGGATGGAACATATCATATAAACGGCTTTTCTCGATGTGTTTGGTGCTACTTATTGTTAGTATTGTCTGAAATCACCGAAAATAATGTTAAGATAAAAACGTCAACATATTATAACACACTTTATCTCTCAGATACATAGACACAGATATTTATTAATCGTATCTCAAATTATTATATAATCTTAATTGAATGTTTCTGATAATCTCTCTTTTCATATTTTTAGGAAACATTTTTTACCAACAAAAACTCTTTTTATAAAACAAGAATGCAAAATTCCTAAATCTAGATAAATCGTAATGTTTACAGAGAAGTGAATTTCATTTTTTACCTCTAAATCATCTGGATGACGAATAGATACAACGGGAAGAAAAAAACCCCAGATTTTACAAATGGGATCATATTCATTAGTCAATTTACATAACTGGTTCCATAGATACTCTGAAAAACATATTATAAATATAGTTACTGTAATTTGTTTAAAAATTTACATATCATTATTTTCAATGCGTATCTATACACTATGTGTACTTTTATTTATATGTACCCTTTTTTAGATCCGTTGAAAACAAACTAATTAAGAAAATGAAAGAATATTATTGCAAAGATAAATGCTGATAAAAGCGTGAATAATTATTTTATCAGTAATCAACATGCAATAATATTGATAGATGTTTGTTCAAAAATAGAATTTATGAATTACACTTTTGTTTATATATGTATGCGTATATGACGGGTTGTATATTCACACACACACACACACACATTAATGTAAATAGATAATAAACTTTGTACTTACCTGGTGAAGCACGTAAGTGCAATAAATAGCCAATAATCGGATAGCCTGATGGCCCCGGTATAAGATTAATGAGTCGCTCGTTTCTTCCATGATGCAAGTAATACTAATACACCAAAAAAATAAAAATGAATAGTAACAATATAGTGATAAACATTTTTTGACGTGATGCCTTCTTTCACCGTTTTATTGAGTTCAATCTTCTGCTTGTTTCTCTGGTTCTTCATAAAGATCATACGTGTAAAAAAATTAATAATATTTGCTTTATGACAAACTGACAGTTGTTTTGATGCCCTAAATTAAATGTATTAATCGTAAACATGAATAATCATTGAAATGCATTAATCGTATACTTTTTATAGTTATAATAACTATAAAATAACTTTAAAGAATTATAAAAAGATATGATGAATTTATACATTGCAATAAGAAAAAATTGCGTAATAAAGTTGTAAATTAAATAAGGAATTTTTTGTTTGATTTTGAGATATTACTGTTTCTTTATTTCTACTAAATGTAAGATAAAATTTGAAATAGGATTACAAAATTCGTACAATTATTAATATCAATGATTAATAATGTATTCTAAACATAGATATTATTAATTATTGTTTTATAATAGAATCTTATAAAATGTTTTTTATACAAATACTGGTGATTACCTGATTACAAAGTTTCTGACAATTAAATAAATTTTCTAAATCAATTAAGACACCACATCAATGTTTGAAATGTAATCACAATTCTAGTCAGATCATAAATACACGTGCCAGTATAACAAATCTCCGCGAAATGACAATGAAAATCTGAAACAATATATATAATCATTTTACAGTTCAAAAGGATAAAGTCAAAGTTCCATCATAAGAGGAAGTATAATATCATTTTAATTCAAAAGATTAGATAACATTATTTTTTTGAAAAATGAAAATGATTAATCATTTGAACATATTTGAACTCGAGATTTCAAAGTATTGATTAAAATCAAATTCGAGTAAAATAACGATTGTTTTTAAAATTATTCTTTCTCAGAATCTCGAAATATCGACATCGATATTATTGATGCATAACAAGAAAAAATTTACTTCTGTTGATAAATTTTCATTAGAAAAATGCATATATGTGATCGAACATTCTAACGCTTCGTCGCAATTCGAAAGGTTCAGTAGATATAAACAATTTAAAGTTCCGAATTAGACAATTTAGTCACTTTATCGCTACGAATTGTTTTTTAAGTTTTAATATTTTTAAGTTTACAAACGATGCATGTTGTTACTCTAGAATTATATTTTAAATGTAATAAACGCAGTTATATTATTCGCAATTATATCAGATCGGGTTTTTCAATCCTAAAGAGATTTATCTATTTATACTCACAAGTAACATGTGTGACACAAGTATTATTATCTTTTATTTTGATAAGTTTAATCGATAATAATCGATTTTTTTATCTGTTTCACCGTTTAAGATGAAAATAATAAAAAGACACATATCTCTTATTTTGATCCATAATAATCTATTAGATCTATAATCTAATATTTAAAGCTAATCAATCGGGGAGAGACGCTTATGTCACTTTCTCATTGTTGAAAAGCTTCATATCTCTCTTTCTATATCGACAATATCATCATTTGACAATTTCGGTGTAACAATAGTAGAAAATCGGAGTAAAGAGCGTGTAAGGTTTGATTAGATTTGATAAAAATTGTAATTACTTGCTAATTATAAGTTTTAAATAGACTCTTATATAATCATTAATCTATTGTAATATAATCTGGACGATTAACTCATGTGTGTCTGTGAAAAATATTTACAATGCAATCCATCCATCCATAATAAAAAAGGAGATGTAAACCTAAGAAGTACGCGTTTTAAAGTTGATATGAATCGCATGTATTTGACATGTACTTTGCCCATAATAAAATTACGATATATATAATGCGTATAATTTCTTATTGTTTTTGATTGGCAATAACGATTTTATGTTGATAATTAAGCGATTGCACGACGAAAAGACTAACCGTAGTGAGAAATTGTTGATCGTACTACTTAATCTATCTAAATTATTACTTTGGGCTTAATAAAATTACGATTTATAAAGTTCGTATAACTTTTTATTGTTTTTGATTGGCATTAATTATATAAATATTCAAATAGAATTAACATCGTAAAAATGAACTTAATACATAATGAAGCAAGAGTCAAATTCTTAATGAAAATGCATTTGATGTCTTTCAAATAAGTAATTAGAACGATTAAACTTATCACACATCTAATTTAATTAAATTATATAGATATTCAAATGGGACCAATATCGTAAAAATAAAATTATTACATAATGAAGAAACAGTCAAATTTTTAATGAGAATGCATTCAGTGTCATTCAAATAAATAATTAAAATGATTCAACTTATCACACATATATAAAAGAATAATTTTTGGCTCGTTTTAAAATATTGAAAATTAAAATATTTTAACCGCTGACCCATACGGCGCGGATTCATTTTACGTATATTAGATTAAAAAAGTAGTACGCTGTTATGCTGATGGTACCATCCTAATGTGAAGACAATGTGCTGTTGAAATATATAAAAGAATAATTTTTGGCTCGTTTTAAAATATTGAAAATTAAAATATTTTAACCGCGGATTCTATACGGCGCGGATTCATTTTACGCATATTAGTTTAAAAAAGTAGTACGCTGGTATGCTGATGGTACCATCTTAATGTGAAGACAATGTACTGTTGAAATATATATGAGAATAATTTTTGGCTCGTTTTAAAATATTGAAAATTTTAATTTTAAAGCCGCTGACCCCATACGGCGCGGATTCATTTTACGTGCATTAGATTAAAAAAGTAGTACGCTGGTATGCTGATGGTACCATCTTAATGTGAAGACAATGTACTGTTGAAATATATAAAAGAATAATTTTTGGCTCGTTTTAAAATATTGAAAATTAAAATATTTTAACCGCGGATTCTATACGGCGCGGATTCATTTTACGCATATTAGTTTAAAAAAGTAGTACGCTGGTATGCTGATGGTACCATCTTAATGTGAAGACAATGTACTGTTGAAATATATATGAGAATAATTTTTGGCTCGTTTTAAAATATTGAAAATTTTAATTTTAAAGCCGCTGACCCCATACGGCGCGGATTCATTTTACGTGCATTAGATTAAAAAAGTAGTACGCTGTTATGCTGATGGTACCATCTTAATGTGAAGACAATGTACTGTTGAAACATATAAAAGAGTAATTTTTGGCTCGTTTTAAAGTATTGAAAATTTAAATTTTAAAGCCGCTGACCCCATACGGCGCGGATTCATTTTACGTGCATTAGATTAAAAAAGTAGTACGCAGTTATGCTGATGGTACCATCTTAATGTGAAGACAATGTACTGTTGAAATATATAAGAGAATAATTTTTGGCTCGTTTTAAAATATTGAAAATTAAAATATTTTAAACGCGGATTCTATACGGCGCGAATTCATTTTACGTACATTAGATTAAAAAAGTAGTACGCTGTTATGCTGATGGTACCATCCAAATGTGAAAACAATGTGCTGTTGAAATATATAAGAGAATAATTTTTGGCTCGTTTTAAAATATTGTAAATTAAAATATTTTAACCGCGGATTCTATACGGCGCGGATTCATTTTACGTACATTAGATTAAAAAAGGAGTACGCTGTTATGCTGATGGTACCATCTTAATGTGAAGACAATGTACTGTTGAAATATATATGAGAATAATTTTTGGCTCGTTTTAAAATATTGAGAATTAAAATATTTTAACAGCGGATTCTATACGGCGCGGTTTCATTTTACGTATATTAGTTTAAAAAAGTAGTACGCTGTTATGCTGATGGTACCATCTTAATGTGAAGACGATGTACTGTTGAAATATATAAGAGAATAATTTTTGGCTTGTTTTAAAATATTGTAAATTAAAATATTTTAACCGCGGATTCTATACGGCGCGGATTCATTTTACGTACATTAGATTAAAGAAGGAGTACGCTGTTATGCTGATGGTACCATCCTAATGAGAAGACAATGTACTGTTGAAATATATACGAGAATAATTTTTGGCTCGTTTTAAAATATTGAAAATTAAAATATTTTAACCGCGGATTCTATACGGCGCGGATTCATTTTACGTACATTAGATTAAAAAAGTAGTACGCTGTTATGCTGATGGTACCATCTTAATGTGAAGACAATGTACTGTTGAAATATATATGAGAATAATTTTTGGCTCGTATTAAAATATTGAAAATTAAAATTTTAAAGCCGCTGACCCCATACGGCGCGGATTCATTTTACGTGCATTAAATTAAAAAAGTAGTACGCTGTTATGCTGATGGTACCATCTTAATGTGAAGACAATGTACTGTTGAAATATATAAGAGAATAATTTTTGGCTCGTTTTAAAATATCGTAAATTAAAATATTTTAACCGCGGATTCTATACGGCGCGGATTCATTTTACGTGCATTAGATAAAAAAAGTAGTACGCTGTTATGCTGATGGTACCATCTTAATGTGAAGACAATGTATTGTTGAAATATATAAGAGAATAATTTTTGGCTCGTTTTAAAATATTGAAAATTAAAATATTTTAACCGCGGATTCTATACGGCGCGGATTCATTTTACGTACATTAGATTAAAAAAGGAGTACGCTGTTATGCTGATGGTACCATCTTAATGAGAAGACAATGTACTGTTGAAATATATAAGAGAATAATTTTTGGCTCGTTTTAAAATATTGAAAATTAAAATATTTTAACCGCGGATTCTATACGGCGCGGATTCATTTTACGTACATTAGATTAAAAAAGTAGTACGCTGTTATGTTGATGGTACCATCTTAATGTGAAGACAATGTACTGTTGAAATATATATGAGAATAATTTTTGGCTCGTTTTAAAATATTGAGAATTAAAATATTTTCACCGTGGATTCTATACGGCGCGGATTCATTTTACGTATATTAGATTAAAAAAGTAGTACGCTGTTATGCTGATGGTACCATCTTAATGTGAAGACAATTTATTGTTGAAATATACAAAAGAGTAATTTTTGGCTCGTTTTAAAATATTGAAAATTTAAATTTTAAAGCCGCTGACCCCATACGGCGTGGATTCATTTTACGTATATTAGATTAAAAATGTAGTACGCTGGTATGCTGATGGTACCATCTTAATGTGAAGACAATATACTGTTGAAATGTATAAAAGAATAATTTTTGGCTCGTTTTAAAGTATTAAAAATTAACATTTTTAAGCCGTGGATCCCATACGGCGCTCAATTATATTACATATATAATACCAAAAAGTTTGTAAGCTGTTATGCTGATGGTACCATCATAATGTGGAGACATTGTACTGTTGAAACATATTGTTGAGGAAAGCCATATCACAGCTTTCTAGTTATCAAACTTCGCGGTTGTCAGATGTGCTCTCCTTTTTATGTAAACAAGGCGTATCGTAAAGCGCATGTGACGCTTGCTTGCGCCGCTTTTCTGTCTCCTCTCTGCACGTCGTTGTTGCTTACAAACTTTTTTTGTATTCCTTATAGTTTATATCAAAAGGCTGTAATAAAGTTTTGCCTAGTATAGAGAATAGTCGACGTCTCGATTCATTTACACAACAATTATAATAAAAAAAAACATGGAATTGTGTAATGAAGCTGCGTAATAAAGTTGTGTATTAAATATAAAGATATAGAGTTGCTTTATAATAAATTGGAGGAATTTTATTTATTAAACATTTGAAAACTATGTCATATATATAAAGAATTATTTTAAAAGTTATTATTTGATTTTTTTATCAAAATTATTATGCTTTTATATTTAGTATTTTTATATAATCTACGTATTATCGCTATTAAAAGTTTCTCTCTTTGCTCTTGTTATTTTAGTTTAACATTTCCGTAAATCAATATATATACATATATATTTAATAAGATTATAACAAAGTTAACAACTTGTGATTTGAAAAATATTATGTAAAAATTGCGGGCTTACATTAATTATCATATTATTAACTATTGTTCACATTTTACAATAGTTTCTTATAGAATATTATTTTATGCAAATATTCTCGTTTACCTGATAGACTTACTGATACAAATATTAGCTAAAACACTGCACAAATGTTTAAAATGGAATTGCAAATCTTGTCAAGCAGATATATACATGCCAGCACAAGAAATCTCCGCGAACTAACAATGCAAGTCTGAGGCTTATACTTGTAACTCTTCTTCAGGTCAAAAGTATATTGATAATCAGAGTTGCATATCTTAAGAGGCAAAACAACTTCATTTGTATTGAAAATGAGAAATAATATTATTATATAACTAAAGAAGTAAGCATGATTGTGTGATTATTTGAAAAGGTGATTAAGATTTATAATATTAATTTAAAAAAGCGATTATTTTCGTTAAAAATTATTATTTTTAATTAAGGAAAAATATTTTACATTTTTACAAAATATTCTAACGTTTTATCAAGTCGAAAGGTTCAATATAAATAAAAAGACGTTCAAAGATACGCATTGAGTAGTTTAGTGACTTATCGCTCCGAATTATTCTTACAAAAGTCCGCGACGATACTTTCATTGCTATTTTTGAATTCTATATATTTTAATTCATTATTTCTATTTTAATTGTAATAAACGCAATTAATGTTCTCGGATCAGATGGTTTATTCCAAGTAAGACCATATTTAAGAAAGATTATAGATATAAGATTATAGATATACTCATAAGAAACATGACACAAGTAAGATCGCCTTTGATTTGAATAAACTACGATGTTGTAAAAATCGATTTTTTTTAAGGAAGCTATTTCACCGTAAGAGAATAAATAAAAAAAAATACACTTCTCTAATTTTGACTTAGGTAACATCCATTTAAGCTTATCAAAATCGGAAACTTTTACTGTTACTTTTCTTCGTTAGAAAATGGCATTAAATCTTGCAAGATATATAATTAAAAGGAATTAAAATTGACAATAAGAACTTTCGTAGTATAAAATGCAAAATTCATACACAATGTTTTTATCTTTACATTGCATCGTTGAACAAGACACGGAGAAACAGAGAAACGTATATTTGATTAGCTTTACTCATCATTAAATTAACTTCAGTTTTTAGTTTTTATTGCAATTGTAGATAACAATAGAAGATCTTCATGCACAATGAATTAGATATACAAGGATCTCTATCTCTCTGATTTATAATACATACTATATGTGCATATTTTCACGATTAAATATAATATTTACATATATAATATGTATTTCGTTGAACGTATAAAAATAAATAATTTTTTTATTTCATATTTTTATTTTTTAAACATTTTTCAACACACTTCTTACATTTATGTTATATCGGTATTATTAGTTTCAAATGACTATTTGCATCTGATTGGAACGAATTTTACACGAACCGGGTGAGAAGGACGAATTATTAGATCGACCTTAAGCTGGACATCGTTTATATGATCAACTGGCTCCAAGTAAAAATTGTGCACCAAAGGAGCTATCATAGCTTTCAATTCCAGCAAACCGAATCGTTGACCTACAATTCCAAATGTATGAAAATTTATTGATACGAGAAATAAAATCGCATGTAATTCACCTATGCAGTTCCTCGGTCCTGCGCTGAATGGTAGATAGGAATAAGGATGACGATTCTGAATTTTTTCCGGCAAAAATCTATCCGGATCAAATACATCTGGATTTGGCCAAAAATTGGGATCTCTATGAGTTCCATAGATATGAAGATGTAGAATCGTTCCAGCAGGCACGACATATGACTCTGAAAAGAATATTATAAAATTATTTACAAAAATAAGAGTTTTTTGAGAATTAAAATGGACATAATATTGTATGCTTAAAATGTTAAAGCAATTAAACTTTATTTTCAACTTATTTTACATTTAATAATACACTTCGTGTAATGTGACATGTTTGAAGATATAAGAAGGAAAAAAGTAATTAATTACGTAATTTTACGTCTTCCGCAGTTACTCGTGATATGAAAAACACGCTCGGATACAAACGTAGCGCTTCCTTCAAACATCTTTCTAAATATTGTAAGTTTTGCAACGATCTCATGGTAAGTTTGCCTTCATTCTCTTGCATCACAGAATCGACTTCAACCCTCACACGTTCCTGTGCCATAATAATTAAAATTTATTCCTCAATATTCTAGTATTTATATGCAGAATAGAAATAAATAAAAAATCTTAATAAATCAAAATTAATTTTTTTAATTTTTATTTTAGAGACGTTTTAATTTTTTTTTTTTGTCGCTATTTTTATATCAATATTGCGATATATAGAAAGAAAATATGCAAGGAAAGCTTAATGTCTGTACTGCTTCTTTTAATAAAAATTGTAATAAAAATAATACATCGCTATATATAAAGAGTAAAAAGTACCTGGATATCTTTATGTGCAGCTAATAATAATAAAGCAAAGGTAATACCCATTGCTGTAGTGTCATGTCCCTGCAAATAAAGTATTATACGCTTAGATAATGTGTACAAAAAATTGTAAAAAGATTATAGATAGTACCTCAAACACAAAGGTATCGACTTCCTCTCTGATGTCCAAATCGGACATAAAATTCTGCCGAGATGCCTCCAATAGGAGATCCAACATCGCTAGTCGCTTTTTTTTAACTATAAAAATAAAAAAGAAAATCTTATTTTTGCGTCAATCTCATTTTTGCATGTTATATTTATTATTATATATTACATCGTTCTTGTTTAAAATTCAAAATCTGTTATAAATATTAATAAATTAATTTTATACAGACATATTTTGTATTATTACAGGTGATTATGTGTTTAATGTAAATACTGCAAGCATAATTGATAATAATAAATTGCACACACTCAAATTTAAATTAAAATTTCTCGATTCTTATACGTACTTCCAAATACTTCTGCATCATCCATCTCCGTTTCTTTGTCATTTTCAAAGTTTTTCAAGTATCGGTCATTGGTGCTTTCGTGATAATGTCTTCTTTCAGCAATAATCTACATTATATATTATTAAATTTTATAAAATTAACTATTACATTTTTTAAATAATGTGGTATTAAATAATAAGAGCACATTGTCTTTTATCGTAATAATATAATGTTATTAATATTTAATCGCGTAATCTTGTGGAACGAAGATTAAGAAATTTAATCTTCAGTAATATGATTAACGTACTTTTTCCGTAAATCCATGCAATATTTTCAAAATCTTTTTTTGCTTTCTTGCTTGTGGGGTCAATGCGAATAACAATTTGTTATAGAGCACAGGTCTCAGTATTCTAAATCGTAATTCAATAAGGATACATAATTCTGATAATTATATGTGTGTATGTTAATGTATATTTTATATTCGTTGAATTACCTATAAAGTATTATTTCGATTATCTGATGCACCGCATCTCGATACTGTTGCTGAAATTCGCCGAGTTCTTGCAGAGAGATGCCCATGGAAGTTTCTACAAAACATTCTTTATATGTGTACAAGCTCGAATATTTAGTCGCGAAAATTATTACAACTGAATATTTTTGTATATAATAAATCGAACATTATGTATCCTATACGCACATTAGTATCAATGATATAGTTAAAAATTATATGTGTGTGATGTTCATATGCGAATAAATTCTTTTTCTCTTTTAAACTATTGTAATTAAAAATGAGAAATCATAATATTACAATAAGAATCTTACCGCATATCGCGTTTAGCGTATGTTCACTAATAAATGGATCCAAATCTTTTACAACTGTTCCTCCTTCATTCTTCAAAGATTTTGTCATACAATCACCCTCCTTGATCAAGACATCAACAAACTGATTTAATATATTGAAATGGAATGCAGATGTCAATAATTTTCGCCGCGTTTGCCATTTAGTGCCTTAAAAAAAAAAAAGAAATAGTGCGATATATATATATATATATATATGTACATATAATGCAATTGATATATTATATAAGACGTTTTAATGTTTAACTGTCCAATCTTCAAAAAATATTAATTGCGTCTTTAATTTATTTTTATATCACAAAATTCTTTTATAAACCTTTAAATCTTCTTTTCTTGACATTTTTACGGTAAAATGAATTGCAAAAATTACTTTGAATGTAATTACATATTTTGTAATTGAAACCTTATGAATTAGCAAATAGACATAATGTCAAAATTAAAAGTCTGTTATGTGACGGTGTTTGATTTAGTAGAAAATCTTCTTTAACTGAAACAACTGTTACTTTTATTTAGTTGAGAATACATATAGCATCAAAGCGAGATTATTCTTCAAAATAATCGGGTTTGCAATTTTTTTTTAAATTTATAAGTTAACGGAGAGGTTGTAAAAGTTCACCGTTTAAAATAATACTCAAATCTAATTATGTAAGATTATATTTGATTTTTTATAAAGACTGGCCGATTTATAACAGGTTGTAATAGTATAATAAGATAATAATAAAGTAGATACGCTTATCCCTAACGTCATTACGTTACCTGTACTTGTGAGAAGACCTCTGTTTAACCAGGGATGTAAACTATCATATATACGGCTTTTCTCGATGTATTTGGTGCTACTTAGTATTGTCTGAAATCACCAAAAATAATGTTAAGATAAAAAGCGTTAACATATTATTATAACACACTCAATCGCTCAGATATACAGATACAGATATTTATTAATCGTATTTAAAATTATTATATCATTTAATTGAATGTTTCTGATATTCTTTCTTTTCATATTTTTAAGAAACATTTTTTGCCAACCAACAAAAATCGTTTTATAAAACAAGAATGCAAAATGTCAAAATCTAGATAAATCGTAATGTTTACAGAAAATTGAATTCCATTTTTTACCTCTAAATCATCTGGATGACGAATGGATACAACGGGGAGGAAAAGACCCCAGATTTTACAAATTGGATAATATTCATTAGTGACTTTATATAACAGGTTCCATAGGTACTCTGAAAAACATATTATAAATGTAGATATAGATATTTTTGTGATTTTGAATTAAATTTCATCATTATTTTTAATGCGTATCTTTACACTATATGTACTTTTACTTATATGTATCGTTTTTAGATCCATTGAAAACAAACTAATTATGATAATGGAAGAATATTATTGCAAAGAAAAATGTTGATAAGCCTGAATAATTATTTTATATGTAAACAGCATGCAATAATATTGATAGGTATTTGTTCAAAAACAGAATTTATGAATTTGACTTTTGTTTATATATGTATGCGTGTATGACGGCTTGTATGTTCATTAATGTAAATAGATTATAAATTTTGTACTTACCTGGTGAACCACATAGGTGCAATGCATAGCCAACTATCGGATAGCCTGATGGTCCCGGTATAAGATTAATGAGTCGACCGTTTCTTCCATGATGGACGTAAAAATTATACATCAATAAAATAAAAATGGATAATAACAATATTGTGATAAACATTGTTTTCTTGACGTAATATCCTTGACGGTACAATTAAATTCAATCTTCTTCAGGTTCCTGTTTCTTTGATTCTTGGATTAAAAATTATTGTCACGAATAAATAATATTAAATCAAATTCAAAAATATTAACTCAAAAGTAAAATTCAAGATTATTGTTGTTAATCGAGTTCATAATAGAAGTGTAAGTTTTGTAATAAATAATATTATAAATAAATATTATTTTATTATAATATTATTTATCACAAAACATAAACTTCCCCTTTATATTTAAATATCAAATATGAACTCAATTAACCATTTAAACTAAACGATCATTGAAATGAGTTAATGGTATATTTTCTTTATAATTAATAACTTTAAAGAACTAAAAAATATGATGAATTTGTTTATTTGTAATAGAAAAACATTATTCACATAATAAAGTATAGTTATGAATTTAATAAAAACATATTTTAATCGATTATTATATGTTTAATTATTTTTTTACTTATTATATAAAATAAAATTTCAAGTTTAGATTTGCAAAATCTTACATTAATTATGATATTATTAACTATTATTCAGATTTTATAATAGATTCTTATAAAATGTTATTTTTTCGGGAGTATTTGTATAAAATGACATTTTACCTGATAAAATTACTGATACGTAATCAGTTAAAACGCACCACTCAATATGTTTAAAACAGAATTGCAAATCTCGTCAAGCAGATATACACATGTCTGCATAACAAATCTTCGCGAACTAACGATGCAAGTCTGAGACTTACATTTATAATCCTTCTTCAAGTCAAGAGCATATTGATGATTAAAGTATCATATCTAAAGAGGCAAAATAAATCTATTGAAGTCAAATAATATTATATTTTTATCTAAGAAGAAAAGAATTATTGAGTTAAATTATTTGAAAATGTGACTCGATTTAAAGTATTTATTTAAAACAGCGGGTTTTTCGTTTAAAAATTTTGTTTTGCAAAATCAAGATATTAACATCAATATTAACGATGAAGAAAAAAAAAATTTTACATTTTTGACAAATTTTCACCAAAAAATATATATATTTTTCGATATATCGTGATTGAACATTTTAAAGCTTTGTCAAAATTCGTAAGGTTCAGTAGATAAAGGACGATCCAGAAATGTTCATTTATTGTTATGAATTATCCTTAGAAAGATCGAACGTCGCTAATTGCTACTCTTGAATTTTATTTTAATTATAATAAACATAATTATTTTTCTCGTATCAAGTGATCTATTAAAAGAAGAAGACATTATACTCACAATATACTCACAATACATAACACAAGTGTGACCTTAATAATATGTGACCAAATTTCTATTTCGACCTTTCTATTTCGATGAGTTATAATGTTGTAAAAGTCAATTGTTTTAAAGAGCACCTTAAGAAAATAAATACAAAAATATACACTTATTTTGACCTAGATAACATATTCAAAATCCATCAAAATTGGAAGGTAAAATTTTTGTTCTTTTTCTTTCGTTAGAAAAAACCTCATCTCTCTCTTTCTTTAATAGATTGTAGACTTTAATTGATAAAACACATGAGAGTTCGATGATGGATGAAAAACGATAATAAAATCTCGATTTGTATAGCTTTTATCCGACAGAGAGATAGATTAAGTCAATTGACAAGGTCAGTTGACTATCATCTAATACTTGTTCATAATCTGAAACTGATTTCAGTCAGACTAAAGTTCAATTAGTTAGTTTCATTAATCATTATCTTATTCTTGTAATGTAATAACAGCAGAATATTAGAATAGAGCATACATAGATGATGGTTTGTTAAATATTAGTTTTGCACTTTTATATATCAATTAATCTTAAACAGGCTAGACGATTAGTTTATGCCATTAAAAAAATTAACAGTAACGTGATAATAACACAAAGAATTGTCAAGCAAATTGTCAAAGACTTATTGTGCACGATAATATTGCTAAAGTGTTTATTTTATTGTTTAAATCTAGAGAAAGACTTTACGTTTTGCAAAAATAATATTAATGCTTTTGAAAATTGCGTTTATTAGAAAAATAATACAAGATATATAAAATTTTATTCTTTTGACTAACATGTTTTTTAAACATTGTACTTCTTCTTTAACTTCTTCTATTTCTGCAATACATAAACTGTTTACATTTATGTGGTATTTGTGTTAGTTTCAAATGGCTGTTTGCTGATTGGTACGAATTTTACACGAATCGGATGAAACGGATGAATTATTATATCTGCCTTTACACTTTATATATCTTATACGAACCGAAATATTATACTTCTTATACGAACATTAGTATCAATCATATTGTTAAAAATTATATGTGTGTGATGTTTATATGCGAATAAATTATTTTTCTTTTCGTTTTAAACTATTGTCATTTAGAATTAAATCATTGTACATAATAGGACAATAAGAATCTTACCGCATATCGCGTTTAGCGTATGTTTACTAATAAATGGTACCAATTCTTTTACAACTGTGCCTCCTTCGTTCTTCAAAGATTTTGTCATACAATCAACCTCCTTGATCAAGACATCAACTAACTGATTTAATATATTGAAATGGAATGCAGATGTTAATAACTTTCGCCGCTTTTGTTACTTAGTACCTAAAATAAAAACAAGAAATAGTGTGATATATGTATGTCTATATAATACAATTGATATATTATATAAGACATTTTTATGTTTAAGTGTCCGATCCTCAAAAAATATTAATTACGTCTTTCATTTATTTTTATATCACAAAATTCTTTTATAAACCTTTAAATCTTTTTTTCTTGACATTTTTACGATAAAATGAGTTACAAAAATCATTTTGAATGTAATTACATATTTTCTAATTAAAACTTTATAAATTGACATAAATAGACATAAATTCAAAATAAAAAGTCTGTTATTTGACGGTATTTGCTTTAGTAGAAAATCTTCTTTAATTGAAACAACTGTTACTTCTATCTAGTTGAGAATACATATTGCATCATCGCGAGATTATTTTTCAATATAATCGGGCTTGTAACTTTTATTAAATTTATAAGTTAACAAAGAAATTGTAAAAGTTCACCATTTAAAATAATATTCAAATTTAATTATGTAAGATTATATTTGATTTTCTATATAGAGACAGGCCGATTTATAACAGGTTGTAATAGTAAAATAAAATAATAGTAAAATAGATATGCTTATACCTTAACGTCATTACGTTACCTGTACTGGTGAGAAGACCTCTGTTTAACCAAGGATGGAACATATCATATAAACGGCTTTTCTCGATGTGTTTGGTGCTACTTATTGTTAGTATTGTCTGAAATCACCGAAAATAATGTTAAGATAAAAACGTCAACATATTATAACACACTTTATCTCTCAGATACATAGACACAGATATTTATTAATCGTATCTCAAATTATTATATAATCTAAATTGAATGTTTCTGATAATCTCTCTTTTCATATTTTTAGGAAACATTTTTTACCAACAAAAACTCTTTTTATAAAACAAGATTGCAAAATTCCTAAATCTAGATAAATCGTAATGTTTACAGAGAAGTGAATTTCATTTTTTACCTCTAAATCATCTGGATGACGAATAGATACAACGGGAAGAAAAAAACCCCAGATTTTACAAATGGGATAATATTCATTAGTCAATTTACATAACTGGTTCCATAGATACTCTGAAAAACATATTATAAATATAGTTACTGTAATTTGTTTAAAAATTTACATATCATTATTTTCATTGCGTATCTATACACTATGTGTACTTTTATTTATATGTACCCTTTTTTAGATCCGTTGAAAACAAACTAATTAAGAAAATGAAAGAATATTATTGCAAAGATAAATGCTGATAAAAGCGTGAATAATTATTTTATCAGTAATCAACATGCAATAATATTGATAGATGTTTGTTCAAAAATAGAATTTATGAATTACACTTTTGTTTATATATGTATGCGTATATGACGGGTTGTATATTCACACACACACACACACACACACACACACACACACACACACATTAATGTAAATAGATAATAAACTTTGGACTGGTGAAGCACGTAAGTGCAATAAATAGCCAATAATCGGATAGCCTGATGGCCCCGGTATAAGATTAATGAGTCGCTCGTTTCTTCCATGATGCAAGTAATACTAATACACCAAAAAAATAAAAATGAATAATAACAATATAGTGATAAACATTTTTTGACGTGATGTCTTCTTTCACGGTTTTATTGAGTTCAATCTTCTGCTTGTTTCTCTGGTTCTTCATACGGATCATACGTGTAAAAATATTAATAATATTTGCTTTATGACAAACTGAAAGTTGTTTTGTTGCCCTAAATTAAATGTATTAATCATAGACATGAATAATCATTGAAATGCATTAATCGTATATTTTTTATAGTTATAATAACTATAAAATAACTTTTAAGAATTATAAAAAGATATGATGAATTTATACATTGCAATAAGAAAAAATTGCGTAATAAAGTTGTAAATTAAATAAGGAATTTTTTATTTAATTTTTAGATATTATTGTTTCTTTATTTCTACTAAATGTAAGATAAAATTTGAAATAGGATTACAAAATTCGTACAATTATTAATATCAATGATTAATAATGTATTTTAAACATAGATATTATTAATTATTGTTTTATAATAGAATCTTATTAAATGTTTTTTATATAAATACTGGCGATTACCTGATTACAAAGTTTCTGACAATTAAATAAATTTTTTAAATCAATTAAGACACCAAATCAATGTTTGAAATGTAATCACAATTCTCGTCAGATCATAAATACACGTGCCAGTATAACAAATCTCCGCGAAATGACAATGAAAATCTGAAACAATATATATAATCATTTTACAGTTCAAAAGGATAAAGTCAAAGTTCCATCTTAAGAGGAAGAGTATAATATCATTTTAATTCAAAAGATTAGATAACATTATTTTTTTGAGAAATAAAAATGATTAATCATTTGAACATATTTGAACTCGAGATTTTAAGTATTGATTAAAATGAAATTCGAGTAAAATAACGATTGTTTTTAAAATTATTCTTTCTCAGAATCTCGAAATATCGACATCGATATTATTGATGCATAACAAGAAAAAATTTACTTCTGTTGATAAATTTTCATTAAAAAAATGCATATATGTGATCGAACATTCTAACGCTTCGTCGCAATTCGAAAGGTTCAGTAGATATATACAATTTAAAGATCCGAATTAGACAATTTAGTCACTTTATCGCTACGAATTATTTTTTAAGTTTTAATATTTTTAAGTTTACAAACGATGCATGTTGTTACTCTAGAATTATATTTTAATTGTAATAAACGCAGTTATATTATTCGCAATTATATCAGATCGGGATTTTCAATCCTAGAGAGATTTATCTATTTATATTCACAAGTAACATGTGTGACACAAGTATTATTATCTTTTATTTTGATAAGTTTAATCGATAAAAATCGATTTTTTTATCTGTTTCACCGTTTAAGATGAGAATAATAAAAAGGCACATATCTCTTATTTTGATCCATAATAATCTATTAGATCTATAATCTAATATTTAAAGCTGATCAATCGGAGAGAGACGCTTATGTCACTTTCTCTTTGTTGAAAAGCTTCATATCTCTCTTTCTATATCGACAATATCATCATTTGACAATTTCGGTGTAACAATAGTAGAAAATCGGAGTAGAGAGCGTGTAAGGTTTGATTAGATTTGATGATAAAAATTGTAATTACTTGCTAATTATAAGTTTTAAATAGACTCTTATATAATCATTTATCTATTGTAATATAATCTGGACGATTAACTCATGTGTGTCTGTGAAAAATATTTACAATGCAATCCATCCATCCATGATAAAAAAGGAGATGTAGACCTAAGAAGTGCGCGTTTTAAAGTCGATATGAATCGCATGTATTGTTGACATGTACTTTGCCCATAATAAAATTACGATATATAAAATGCGTATAATTTCTTATTGTTTTTGATTGGCATTAACGATTTTATGTTAATAATTAAGCGATTGCACGACGAAAAGACTAAACGTAGTGCGAAATTATTGACTCTTACTACTTAATCTATCTAAATTATTACTTTGCGCATAATAAAATTACGATTTATAAAGTTCGTAAAACTTTTTATTGTTTTTGATTGGCATTAATTATATAAATATTAAAACAGAACCAACATCGTAAAAATAAACTTAATACATAATAAAGAGTCAAATTCTTAATGAAAATGCATTTTATGTCTTTCAAATAAGTAATTAGAACGATTAAACTTATCAAATATCTAATTTAATTAAATTATATAAATATTCAATTATAATAATAAAATATACATACCTTTTTCTTTCTTCTTCCTTTATAAGTCCTTGCCATATATCTCTAACACATAAATTAAAATTTTTAAGATGATAATAATATTACATCTTATTATTATTAACCCCTCGATACACAAACTGTCAAAATTTTTTAACTGTCAAAATTGCGATGACAGCTACTCACGAAGTTAACACAAGGAAGGAACCAATCGGCATCGCGGAAAAGAGGCAACAATACTTCGATACATTCGAGAATCAATAACATGCCTTTTTTAGAAATGGATTAGAATAACAAAAGCGCGCGTTACGCCATTCCTCGATTTTAAATAAAAAATTAATGTTTTTATATAAAGTTTGTTTAAACTTGGTTAATATTTTTTGATAGAAATCAGATGATTAAAGCATTACATTGCTAATTAAATTTTAACATAAAAATATGTTATAAAATTTAATATAATAATGTTATAAATAATATGTTATAATGCCTTATCTGTGCGATTAATATTTTTTGACAGAAATCAACTGATAGCCGTTATAAATATTAATCGAATTTAAGGAATTATAATACATAGCAAGTATTTTTGTATCGCCAGTGAAGAATAAAATTAGGAATAACTGTAGACGACCCAACTGGCTTAATTGATTTTTATTAATTCGATGTCATATTTCGATGTCATAATTCGATGTCTGTATTTTTATATGACATCGAATTAATAAAAATCAATTAAGCCAGTTGGGTCGTCTACAGTTATTCCTAGAATTATAATACATTATTTAAAACATATTATTATTTTAAATGTTATAACATATTCTTATTTTAAGAATTAATTAGCAATTTTACGTTTTAATCAGCTGATTTCTGTAACAAAAATATTAATCGAGGATAAAATATTACAACATATTATTCACAACATATTGCTATATATTTTAATTATTATAACATATTATTATTTTAAAATTTAATTAGCTCGCTATATTAATATTTTTTAATTTATTCATTTAATTATAAAGTAATATATTTATTAAGTTAAAAATAGAAGTGAGACATAAATCCAAATTAACAATTAAGGTTCCGTAGCAATTTTTAAGGACAAATATTTCCTAAATTAGAGTCATAAATATATTTCGTCCGACACTTTTCGATAATCTTAATATAATTCGAATTGCGAATGCGCAGTAGAAATGAGTATCGACATCTATTACCGCGATATATGTATATAGTTACGCATAATATTAAAAATTAAAATTTTAAGCCGCTGACCCCATACGGCGCGGATTTATTTTACGTATATTAGACTAAAAAGTTTGTAGGCTGATATGGTGATGGTACCATCATAATGTGCAGGCAATGTACTGTTGAAATATATGAAAGATTAATTTTTGGCTCGCTTTAAAATATTGAAAATTAAAACTTTTTACCCGCGAACCCCATACGGCGCGGATTCATTTTCGGTATATTAGACCAAAAAGATTAATATTAGATTAATATTAGATTAATATTTTTTGACAGAAATCAGCTGATAGCTGTTATAAATATTAATCGAGTTTAAGGAATTATATATTACATTATTTAAAACATATTATTTTAAATGTTATAACATATTCTTATTCTAAAAATTAATTAGCAAATTAACGTTTTAATCAGCTGATTTCTGTAACAAAAATATTAATCGAGGATAAGATATTACAACATATTATTTACAATATATTGCTATTTTAATTTTTATAACATATTACCATTTTAAAATTTAATTACTTTACTATATTAATATTTTCTAATATATTTATTTAATTAAGAAGTAGTATATTTATTAAGTTAAGAATAGAAGTGAGACATGAATACAAATTTACAATTAAGGTTTCGTAGATATAATTTTTAAAACAAAAATTATTTTCTTAATTAGAGTCACAAATATATTTCGTCCGACACTTTTCGATAATCTTGATATAATTCGAATTCCGAATGCGCAGTAGAAATGAGTTTCGACATATATTACCGCGATATATGCATGCAGTCACGCATAATTCGTAATAATGTGCAGACAATGCACTGTTAAAAAGTATATAAGATTAATTTTTTGCACATTTTGAAATATCGAAAATTAAAATTTTTAAGCCGCAAATCCCACGGCGCAGATTTATATAACGTATATTAGACCAAAAAGGTAGTACGCTGGTATGCTTATGGTACAAAGATAATCTGCAAACAATACACTATTGAAATATATATACGATGAATTTTTAGCTCGCCATAAAATATTAGAAATCGATACTTTCTTACAGTTGATCCTATGCGACGCAATTTTATTCTATGTATATCAAGTTAAAACATTTGTACGCTGGTGTCTGTTTGGTAGCAAATGATTCTATAATCATTGTACTATTAAAATGTATAATCGATGAATTTTTGGCTCGTCTTAAAATATTAGAAATTAATACATTTATGCCGCTGACCCTATGCGACGCATCCTTAATTTAAGTATAGCAAATGAAAAAGTTTGTACGCTGTTGTCTGCTTGGTACCAAAAGATTCTGTAATCAATGTACTATTAAAATGTATAATCGAAGAATTTTTGGCACGTCTTAAAATATTAGAAATCGATACTTTTTTACCGCTGACCCTATGCGACGCATCCTTAAACTATGTATAGCAAATGAAAAAGTTTGTACGCTGTTGTCTGCTTGGTACCAAAAGATTCTGTAATCAATGTACTCTTAAAATGTATAATCGATGAATTTTTGGCTCGTCTTAAAATATTAGAGATTGATACTTTTTTGACGCGGGCCCTGTGCGACGCATACTTATTTTTTGTATATCTTATTAAAAAATTTGTACGCTGGTGTCTGCATGGTACCAAAAGATTCTGTAATCAATGTACTATTAAAATGTATAATCAATGAATTTTTGGCTCGTCTTAAAATATTAGAAATTAATACATTTATGCCGCTGACCCTATGCGACGCATCCTTAATTTATGTATAGCAAATGAAAAAGTTTGTACGCTGTTGTCTGCTTGGTACCAAAAGATTCTGTAATCAATGTACTATTAAAATGTATAATCGATGAATTTTTGGCTCTTCTTGAAATATTAGAAATTGATACTTTTTTGACGCGGACCCTGTGCGACGCATCCTTATTTTATGTTTATCATATTATAAAAATTTGTACGCTGGTGTCTGTTTGGTACCAAATGATTCTGTAATCAATGTACTATTAAATTGCATAATCGATGAATTTTTGGCTCGTCTTAAAATATTAGAAATTAATACATTTATGCCGCTGACCCTATGCGACGCATCCTTAATTTATGTATAGCAAATGAAAAAGTTTGTACGCTGTTGTCTGCTTGGTACCAAAAGAATATGTAATCAATGTACTATTAAAATGTATAATCGATGAATTTTTGGCTCTTCTTAAAATATTAGAAATTGATACTTTTTTGACGCGGACCCTGTGCGACGCATCCTTATTTTATGTTTATCATATTATAAAAATTTGTACGCTGGTGTCTGCATGGTACGAAAATATTCTGTAATCAATGTGCTATTAAGATGTATAATCGATGAATTTTTGGCTCGTCTTAAAATATTGGAAATCGATACTTTTTTACCGCTGACCCTATGCGACGCAACATTATTTTATGTATATCAAGTTAAAAAATTTGTACGCTGGTGTCTGTTTGGTACCAAATGATTCTATAATCATTGTACTATTAAAATGTATAATCGATGAATTTTTGACTCGTCTTAAAATATTAGAAATCGATACTTTTTTGCAGCTACCCCTATGCGACGTATCCTTTATTATGTATATCATATTAATAAATTTGTACGCTGGTGTCTGCATGGTACCAAAGGATTCTGTAATCAATGTACTATTAAAATATATAATCAATGAATTTTTGGCTCGTCTTAAAATATTGGAAATCGATACTTTTTTACCGCTGACCCTATGCGACGCAACATTATTTTATGTATATCAAGTTAAAAATTTGTACGCTGGTGTCTGTTTGGTACCAAATGATTCTATAATTAATGTACTATTAAAATGTATAATCGATGAATTTTTGGCTCGTCTTAAAATTTTAGAAAACGATACTTTTATGCCGCTGACCCTATGCGACGCATCCTTATTTTATGTATATCATATTAAAAAATTTGTACGCTGGTGTCTGTTTGGTACCAAATAATTCTGTTATCAATGTGCTATTAAAATGTATAATCGATGAATTTTTGGCTCGTCTTAAAATATTGGAAATCGATACTTTTTACCGCTGACCCTATGCGACGCAACCTTATTTTAAGTATATCAAGTTAAAAAATTAGTACGCTGGTATCTGTTTGGTACCAAAAAATTCTGTATTCAATGTACTATTAAAATGTATAATCGATGAATTTTTGGCTCGTCTTAAAATATTAGAAATTAATACATTTATGCCGCTGACCCTATGCGACGCATTCTTAATTTAAGTATAGCAAATGAAAAAGTTTGTACGCTGTTGTCTGCTTGGTACCAAAAGATTCTGTAATCAATGTACTATTAAAATGTATAATCGAAGAATTTTTGGCTCGTCTTAAAATATTAGAAATCGATACTTTTTTACCGCTGACCCTATGCGACGCATCCTTAAACTATGTATAGCAAATGAAAAAGTTTGTACGCTGTTGTCTGCTTGGCACCAAAAGATTCTGTAATCAATGTACTCTTAAAATGTATAATCGATGAATTTTTGGCTCGTCTTAAAATATTAGAGATTGATACTTTTTTGACGCGGGCCCTGTGCGACGCATACTTATTTTATGTATATCTTATTAAAAAATTTGTACGCTGGTGTCTGCATGGTACCAAAAGATTCTGTAATCAATGTACTATTAAAATGTATAATCAATGAATTTTTGGCTCGTCTTAAAATATTAGAAATTAATACATTTATGCCGCTGACCCTATGCGACGCATCCTTAATTTATGTATAGCAAATGAAAAAGTTTGTACGCTGTTGTCTGCTTGGTACCAAAAGATTCTGTAATCAATGTACTATTAAAATGTATAATCGATGAATTTTTGGCTCTTCTTGAAATATTAGAAATTGATACTTTTTTGACGCGGACCCTGTGCGACGCAACATTATTTTATGTATATCAAGTTAAAAATTTGTACGCTGGTGTCTGTTTGGTACCAAATGATTCTATAATTAATGTACTATTAAAATGTATAATCGATGAATTTTTGGCTCGTCTTAAAATTTTAGAAAACGATACTTTTATGCCGCTGACCCTATGCGACGCATCCTTATTTTATGTATATCATATTAAAAAATTTGTACGCTGGTGTCTGTTTGGTACCAAATAATTCTGTTATCAATGTGCTATTAAAATGTATAATCGATGAATTTTTGGATCGTCTTAAAATATTGGAAATCGATACTTTTTACCGCTGACCCTATGCGACGCAACCTTATTTTAAGTATATCAAGTTAAAAAATTAGTACGCTGGTATCTGTTTGGTACCAAAAAATTCTGTATTCAATGTACTATTAAAATGTATAATCGATGAATTTTTGGCTCGTCTTAAAATATTAGAAATTAATACATTTATGCCGCTGACCCTATGCGACGCATTCTTAATTTAAGTATAGCAAATGAAAAAGTTTGTACGCTGTTGTCTGCTTGGTACCAAAAGATTCTGTAATCAATGTACTATTAAAATGTATAATCGAAGAATTTTTGGCTCGTCTTAAAATATTAGAAATCGATACTTTTTTACCGCTGACCCTATGCGACGCATCCTTAAACTATGTATAGCAAATGAAAAAGTTTGTACGCTGTTGTCTGCTTGGCACCAAAAGATTCTGTAATCAATGTACTCTTAAAATGTATAATCGATGAATTTTTGGCTCGTCTTAAAATATTAGAGATTGATACTTTTTTGACGCGGGCCCTGTGCGACGCATACTTATTTTATGTTTATCTTATTAAAAAATTTGTACGCTGGTGTCTGCATGGTACCAAAAGATTCTGTAATCAATGTACTATTAAAATGTATAATCGATGAATTTTTGGCTCGTCTTAAAATATTAGAAATTAATACTTTTTTGCCGCTGACCCTATGCGACGCATCCTCATTTTATGTATATCATATTAAAAAATTTGTACGCTGGTGTCTGCTTGGTACCAAATAATTATGTAATCAATGTGCAATTAAAATGTATAATCAATGAATTTTTGGCTCGTCTTAAAATATTAGAAATCGATACTTTTTTGCCGCTGACCCTATGCGACGCATCCTCATTTTATGTATATCATATTAAAAAATTTGTACGCTGGTGTCTGCTTGGTACCAAATAATTATGTAATCAATGTACTATTAAAATGTATAATCGATGAATTTTTGGCTCGTCTTAAAATATTAGAAATTAATACATTTATGCCGCTCACCCTATGCGACGCATCCTTAATTTAAGTATAGCAAATGAAAAAATTTGTCTGCTGGTGTCTGCATGGTACCAAAGGATTCTGTAATCAATGAACTATTAAAATGTATAATCGATGAATTTTTGGCTCGTCTTAAAATATTGGAAATCGATACTTTTTACCGCTGACCCTATGCGACGCAACCTTATATTATGTATATCAAGTTAAAAAATTTGTACGCTGGTGTATGTTAGGTACCAAAAGATTCTGTATTCAATGTACTATTAAAATGTATAATCGATGAATTTTTGGCTCGTCTTAAAATATTAGAAATCGATACTTTTTTGCCGCTGACCCTATGCGACACATCCTTAATTTATGTATAGCAAATGAAAAAGTTTGTACGCTGTTGTCTGCTTGGTACCAAAAGATTCTGTAATCAATGAACTATTAAAATGTATAATCGATGAATTTTTGGCTCGTCTAAAAATATTGGAAATCGATACTTTTTTGCCGCTGACCCTATGCGACGCATCCTCATTTTATGTATATCATATTAAAAAATTTGTACGCTGTTGTCTGCTTGGTACCAAAAGATTCTGTAATCAATGTACTATTAAATTGCATAATCGATGAATTTTTGGCTCGTCTTAAAATATTAGAAATTGATACTTTTTTGACGCGGACCCTGTGCGACGCATCCTTATTTTATGTTTATCATATTATAAAAATTTGTACGCTGGTGTCTGCATGGTACGAAAATATTCTGTAATCAATGTGCTATTAAGATGTATAATCGATGAATTTTTGGCTCGTCTTAAAATATTGGAAATCGATACTTTTTTACCGCTGACCCTATGCGACGCAACATTATTTTATGTATATCAAGTTAAAAAATTTGTACGCTGGTGTCTGTTTGGTACCAAATGATTCTATAATCATTGTACTATTAAAATGTATAATCGATGAATATTTGGCTCGTCTTAAAATATTAGAAATCGATACTTTTTTGCAGCTGACCCTATGCGACGCATCCTGTATTATGTATATCATATTAATAAATTTGTACGCTGGTGTCTGCATGGTACCAAAGGATTCTGTAATTAATGTACTATTAAAATATATAATCAATGAATTTTTGGCTCGTCTTAAAATATTGGAAATCGATACTTTTTTACCGCTGACCCTATGCGACGCAAAATTATTTTATGTATATCAAGTTAAAAATTTGTACGCTGGTGTCTGTTTGGTACCAAATGATTCTATAATCATTGTACTATTTAAATGTATAATCGATGAATTTTTGGCTCGTCTTAAAATATTAGAAATCGATACTTTTTTGCCGCTGACCCTATGCGACGCATCCTCATTTTATGTATATCATATTAAAAAATTTGTACGCTGGTGTCTGCTTGGTACCAAATAATTATATAATCAATGTACTATTAAAATGTATAATCGATGAATTATTGGCTCGTCTTAAAATATTAGAAATTAATACATTTAAGCCGCTCACCCTATGCGACGCATTCTTAATTTACGTATAGCAAATGAAAAAATTTGTACGCTGGTGTCTGCATGGTACCAAAGGATTCTGTAATCAATGTACTATTAAAATGTATAATCGATGAATTTTTGGCTCGTCTTAAAATATAGGAAATCGATACTTTTTACCGCTGACCCTGTGCGACGCAACCTTATATTATTTATATCAAGTTAAAAAATTTGTACGCTGGTGTCTGTTTGGTACCAAAAGATTCTGTATTCAATGTACTGTTAAAATGTATAATCGATGAATTTTTGGCTCGTCTTAAAATATTAGAAATCGATACTTTTTTGCCGCTGACCCTATGCGACGCATCCTCATTTTATGTATATCATATTAAAAAATTTGTACGCTGGTGTCTGCTTGGTACCAAATAATTATGTAATCAATGTACTATTAAAATGTATAATCGATGAATTTTTGGCTCGTCTTAAAATATTAGAAATCGATACTTTTTTGCCGCTGACCCTATGCGACGCATCCTTATTTTATGTATATCATATTAAAAAATTTGTACGCTGGTGTCTGTTTGGTACCAAATAATTCTGTTATCAATGTGCTATTAAAATGTATAATAGATGAATTTTTGGCTCGTCTTAAAATATTGGAAATCGATACTTTTTACCGCAGACTCTATGCGACGCAACCTTATTTTATGTATATCAAGTTAAAAAATTAGTACGCTGGTGTCTGTTTGGTACCAAAAAATTCTGTATTCAATGTACTGTAAAAATGTATAATCGATGAATTTTTGGCTCGTCTTAAAATATTAGAAATTAATACATTTATGCCGCTGACCCTATGCGACGCATCCTTAATTTAAGTATAGCAAATGAAAAAATTTGTACGCTGTTGTCTGCTTGGTACCAAAAGATTCTGTAATCAATGAACTATTAAAATGTATAATCGATGAATTTATGGCTCGTCTTAAAATATTGGAAATCGATACTTTTTTGCCGCTGACCCTATGCGACGCATCCTCATTTTATGTATATCATATTAAAAAATTTGTACGCTGGTGTCTGCTTGGTACCAAATAATTATGTAATCAATGTACTATTAAAATGTATAATCGATGAATTTTTGGCTCGTCTTAAAATATTAGAAATTAATACATTTATGCCGCTCACCCTATGCGACGCATCCTTAATTTATGTATAGCAAATGAAAAAATTTGTACGCTGGTGTCTGCATGGTACCAAATGATTCTGTAATCAATGTACTATTAAAATGTATAATCGATGAATTTTTGGCTCGTCTTAAAATATTAGAAATTAATACATTTATGCCGCTGACCCTATGCGACGCATCCTTAATTTAAGTATAGCAAATGAAAAAGTTTGTACGCTGTTGTCTGCTTGGTACCAAAAGATTCTGTAATCAATGTGCAATTAAAATGTATAATCAATGAATTTTTGGCTCGTCTTAAAATATTGGAAATCGATACTTTTTTACCGCTGACCCTATGCGACGCAACATCATTTTATGTATATCATGTTAAAAATTTGTACGCTGGTGTCTGTTTGTTACCAAATGATTCTATAATCAATGTACTATTAAAATGTATAATCGATGAATTTTTGGCTCGTCTTAAAATTTTAGAAATCGATACTTTTTTGCCGCTGACCCTATGCGACGCATCCTTATTTTATGTATATCATATAAAAAAATTTGTACGCTGGTGTCTGCTTGGTACCAAATAATTCTGTAATCAATGTACTCTTAAAATGTATAATCGATGAATTTTTGGCTCGTCTTAAAATATTGGAAATCGATACTTTTTACCGCTGACCCTATGCGACGCATCCTTAATTTAAGTATAGCAAATGAAAAAGTTTGTACGCTGTTGTCTGCTTGGTACCAAAAGATTCTGTAATCAATGTACTATTAAAATGTATAATCGAAGAATTTTTGGCTCGTCTTAAAATATTAGAAATCGATACATTTTTACCGCTGACCCTATGCGACGCATCCTTAAACTATGTATAGCAAATGAAAAAGTTTGTACGCTGTTGTCTGCTTGGTACCAAAAGATTCTGTAATCAATGTAATATTAAAATGTATAATCGATGAATTTTTGGCTCTTCTTGAAATATTAGAAATTGATACTTTTTTACCGCTGACCCTATGCGACGCAACATTATTTTATGTATATCATGTTAAAAATTTGTACGCTGTGTCTGTTTGGTACCAAATGATTCTATAATCAATGTACTATTAAATTGCATAATCGATGAATTTTTGGCTCGTCTTAAAATATTAGAAATTAATACATTTATGCCGCTGACCCTATGCGACGCATCCTTAATTTATGTATAGCAAATGAAAAAGTTTGTACGCTGTTGTCTGCTTGGTACCAAAAGAATATGTAATCAATGTACTATTAAAATGTATAATCGATGAATTTTTGGCTCTTCTTAAAATATTAGAAATTGATACTTTTTTGACGCGGACCCTGTGCGACGCATCCTTATTTTATGTTTATCATATTATAAAAATTTGTACGCTGGTGTCTGCATGGTACGAAAATATTCTGTAATCAATGTGCTATTAAGATGTATAATCGATGAATTTTTGGCTCGTCTTAAAATATTGGAAATCGATACTTTTTACCGCTGACCCTATGCGACGCAACCTTATATTATGTTTATCAAGTTAAAAAATTAGTACGCTGGTGTCTGTTTGGTACCAAAAAATTCTGTATTCAATGTACTGTTAAAATTTATAATCGATGAATTTTTGGCTCGTCTTAAAATATTATAAATTAATACATTTATGCCGCTGACCCTATGCGACGCATCCTTAATTTATGTATAGCAATTGAAAAAGTTTGTACGCTGTTGTCTGCTTGGTACCAAAAGATTCTGTAATCAATGTACTATTAAAATGTATAATCGATGAATTTTTGGCTCTTCTTGAAATATTAGAAATCGATACTTTTTTACCGCTGACCCTATGCGAAGCATCCTTAATTTATGTATAGCAAATGAAAAAGTTTGTACGCTGTTGTCTGCTTGGTACCAAAAGATTCTGTAATCAATGAACTATTAAAATGTATAATCGATGAATTTTTGGCTCGTCTTAAAATATTAGAAATTGATACTTTTTTGACGCTGACCCTATGCGACGCAACATTATTTTATGTATATCATGTTAAAAATTTGTACGCTGGTGTCTGTTTGTTACCAAATGATTCTATAATCAATGTACTATTAAAATGTATAATCGATGAATTTTTGGCTCGTCTTAAAATTTTAGAAATCGATACTTTTTTGCCGCTGACCCTATGCGACGCATCCTTATTTTATGTATATCATATAAAAAAATTTGTACGCTGGTGTCTGCTTGGTACCAAATAATTCTGTAATCAATGTGCAATTAAAATATATAATCAATGAATTTTTGGCTCGTTTAAAATATTGGAAATCGATACTTTTTTACCGCTGACCATATGCGACGCATCCTTATTTTATGTATATCATATTAAAAAATTTGTACGCTGGTGTCTGTTTGGTACCAAATAATTCTGTTATCAATGTACTATTAAAATGTATAATCGATGAATTTTTGGCTCGTCTTAAAATATTGGAAATCGATACTTTTTTACCGCTGACCCTATGCGACGCAACATTATTTTATGTATATCAAGTTAAAAATTTGTACGCTGGTGTCTGTTTGGTACCAAATGATTCTATAATCATTGTACTATTTAAATGTATAATCGATGAATTTTTGGCTCGTCTTAAAATATTAGAAATCGATACTTTTTTGCCGCTGACCCTATGCGACGCATCCTCATTTTATGTATATCATATTAAAAAATTTGTACGCTGGTGTCTGCTTGGTACCAAATAATTATGTAATCAATGTACTATTAAAATGTATAATCGATGAATTTTTGGCTCGTCTTAAAATATTAGAAATTAATACATTTATGCCGCTCACCCGATGCGACGCATCCTTAATTTATGTATAGCAAATGAAAAAATTTGTACGTTGGTGTCTGCATGGTACCAAAGGATTCTGTAATCAATGTACTATTAAAATGTATAATCGATGAATTTTTGGCTCGTCTTAAAATATTGGAAATCGATACTTTTTACCGCTGACCCTATGCGACGCAACCTTATTTTAAGTATATCAAGTTAAAAAATTAGTACGCTGGTATCTGTTTGGTACCAAAAAATTCTGTATTCAATGTACTATTAAAATGTATAATCGATGAATTTTTGGCTCGTCTTAAAATATTAGAAATTAATACATTTATGCCGCTGACCCTATGCGACGCATTCTTAATTTAAGTATAGCAAATGAAAAAGTTTGTACGCTGTTGTCTGCTTGGTACCAAAAGATTCTGTAATCAATGTACTATTAAAATGTATAATCGAAGAATTTTTGGCTCGTCTTAAAATATTAGAAATCGATACTTTTTTACCGCTGACCCTATGCGACGCATCCTTAAACTATGTATAGCAAATGAAAAAGTTTGTACGCTGTTGTCTGCTTGGCACCAAAAGATTCTGTAATCAATGTACTCTTAAAATGTATAATCGATGAATTTTTGGCTCGTCTTAAAATATTAGAGATTGATACTTTTTTGACGCGGGCCCTGTGCGACGCATACTTATTTTATGTTTATCTTATTAAAAAATTTGTACGCTGGTGTCTGCATGGTACCAAAAGATTCTGTAATCAATGTACTATTAAAATGTATAATCGATGAATTTTTGGCTCGTCTTAAAATATTAGAAATTAATACTTTTTTGCCGCTGACCCTATGCGACGCATCCTCATTTTATGTATATCATATTAAAAAATTTGTACGCTGGTGTCTGCTTGGTACCAAATAATTATGTAATCAATGTGCAATTAAAATGTATAATCAATGAATTTTTGGCTCGTCTTAAAATATTAGAAATCGATACTTTTTTGCCGCTGACCCTATGCGACGCATCCTCATTTTATGTATATCATATTAAAAAATTTGTACGCTGGTGTCTGCTTGGTACCAAATAATTATGTAATCAATGTACTATTAAAATGTATAATCGATGAATTTTTGGCTCGTCTTAAAATATTAGAAATTAATACATTTATGCCGCTCACCCTATGCGACGCATCCTTAATTTAAGTATAGCAAATGAAAAAATTTGTCTGCTGGTGTCTGCATGGTACCAAAGGATTCTGTAATCAATGAACTATTAAAATGTATAATCGATGAATTTTTGGCTCGTCTTAAAATATTGGAAATCGATACTTTTTACCGCTGACCCTATGCGACGCAACCTTATATTATGTATATCAAGTTAAAAAATTTGTACGCTGGTGTATGTTAGGTACCAAAAGATTCTGTATTCAATGTACTATTAAAATGTATAATCGATGAATTTTTGGCTCGTCTTAAAATATTAGAAATCGATACTTTTTTGCCGCTGACCCTATGCGACACATCCTTAATTTATGTATAGCAAATGAAAAAGTTTGTACGCTGTTGTCTGCTTGGTACCAAAAGATTCTGTAATCAATGAACTATTAAAATGTATAATCGATGAATTTTTGGCTCGTCTAAAAATATTGGAAATCGATACTTTTTTGCCGCTGACCCTATGCGACGCATCCTCATTTTATGTATATCATATTAAAAAATTTGTACGCTGGTGTCTGCTTGGTACCAAATAATTATGTAATCAATGTACTATTAAAATGTATAATCGATGAATTTTTGGCTCGTCTTAAAATATTAGAAATTAATACATTTATGCCGCTCACCCTATGCGACGCATCCTTAATTTAAGTATAGCAAATGAAAAAGTTTGTACGCTGTTGTCTGCTTGGTACCAAAAGATTCTGTAATCAATGTACTATTAAAATGTATAATCGAAGAATTTTTGGCTCGTCTTAAAATATTAGAAATCGATACTTTTTTACCGCTGACCCTATGCGACGCATCCTTAAACTATGTATAGCAAATGAAAAAGTTTGTACGCTGTTGTCTGCTTGGTACCAAAAGATTCTGTAATCAATGTACTATTAAATTGCATAATCGATGAATTTTTGGCTCGTCTTAAAATATTAGAAATTGATACTTTTTTGACGCGGACCCTGTGCGACGCATCCTTATTTTATGTTTATCATATTATAAAAATTTGTACGCTGGTGTCTGCATGGTACGAAAATATTCTGTAATCAATGTGCTATTAAGATGTATAATCGATGAATTTTTGGCTCGTCTTAAAATATTGGAAATCGATACTTTTTTACCGCTGACCCTATGCGACGCAACATTATTTTATGTATATCAAGTTAAAAAATTTGTACGCTGGTGTCTGTTTGGTACCAAATGATTCTATAATCATTGTACTATTAAAATGTATAATCGATGAATATTTGGCTCGTCTTAAAATATTAGAAATCGATACTTTTTTGCAGCTGACCCTATGCGACGCATCCTGTATTATGTATATCATATTAATAAATTTGTACGCTGGTGTCTGCATGGTACCAAAGGATTCTGTAATTAATGTACTATTAAAATATATAATCAATGAATTTTTGGCTCGTCTTAAAATATTGGAAATCGATACTTTTTTACCGCTGACCCTATGCGACGCAAAATTATTTTATGTATATCAAGTTAAAAATTTGTACGCTGGTGTCTGTTTGGTACCAAATGATTCTATAATCATTGTACTATTTAAATGTATAATCGATGAATTTTTGGCTCGTCTTAAAATATTAGAAATCGATACTTTTTTGCCGCTGACCCTATGCGACGCATCCTCATTTTATGTATATCATATTAAAAAATTTGTACGCTGGTGTCTGCTTGGTACCAAATAATTATATAATCAATGTACTATTAAAATGTATAATCGATGAATTATTGGCTCGTCTTAAAATATTAGAAATTAATACATTTAAGCCGCTCACCCTATGCGACGCATTCTTAATTTACGTATAGCAAATGAAAAAATTTGTACGCTGGTGTCTGCATGGTACCAAAGGATTCTGTAATCAATGTACTATTAAAATGTATAATCGATGAATTTTTGGCTCGTCTTAAAATATAGGAAATCGATACTTTTTACCGCTGACCCTGTGCGACGCAACCTTATATTATTTATATCAAGTTAAAAAATTTGTACGCTGGTGTCTGTTTGGTACCAAAAGATTCTGTATTCAATGTACTGTTAAAATGTATAATCGATGAATTTTTGGCTCGTCTTAAAATATTAGAAATCGATACTTTTTTGCCGCTGACCCTATGCGACGCATCCTCATTTTATGTATATCATATTAAAAAATTTGTACGCTGGTGTCTGCTTGGTACCAAATAATTATGTAATCAATGTACTATTAAAATGTATAATCGATGAATTTTTGGCTCGTCTTAAAATATTAGAAATCGATACTTTTTTGCCGCTGACCCTATGCGACGCATCCTTATTTTATGTATATCATATTAAAAAATTTGTACGCTGGTGTCTGTTTGGTACCAAATAATTCTGTTATCAATGTGCTATTAAAATGTATAATAGATGAATTTTTGGCTCGTCTTAAAATATTGGAAATCGATACTTTTTACCGCAGACTCTATGCGACGCAACCTTATTTTATGTATATCAAGTTAAAAAATTAGTACGCTGGTGTCTGTTTGGTACCAAAAAATTCTGTATTCAATGTACTGTAAAAATGTATAATCGATGAATTTTTGGCTCGTCTTAAAATATTAGAAATTAATACATTTATGCCGCTGACCCTATGCGACGCATCCTTAATTTAAGTATAGCAAATGAAAAAGTTTGTACGCTGTTGTCTGCTTGGTACCAAAAGATTCTGTAATCAATGAACTATTAAAATGTATAATCGATGAATTTATGGCTCGTCTTAAAATATTGGAAATCGATACTTTTTTGCCGCTGACCCTATGCGACGCATCCTCATTTTATGTATATCATATTAAAAAATTTGTACGCTGGTGTCTGCTTGGTACCAAATAATTATGTAATCAATGTACTATTAAAATGTATAATCGATGAATTTTTGGCTCGTCTTAAAATATTAGAAATTAATACATTTATGCCGCTCACCCTATGCGACGCATCCTTAATTTATGTATAGCAAATGAAAAAATTTGTACGCTGGTGTCTGCATGGTACCAAATGATTCTGTAATCAATGTACTATTAAAATGTATAATCGATGAATTTTTGGCTCGTCTTAAAATATTAGAAATTAATACATTTATGCCGCTGACCCTATGCGACGCATCCTTAATTTAAGTATAGCAAATGAAAAAGTTTGTACGCTGTTGTCTGCTTGGTACCAAAAGATTCTGTAATCAATGTGCAATTAAAATGTATAATCAATGAATTTTTGGCTCGTCTTAAAATATTGGAAATCGATACTTTTTTACCGCTGACCCTATGCGACGCAACATTATTTTATGTATATCATGTTAAAAATTTGTACGCTGGTGTCTGTTTGTTACCAAATGATTCTATAATCAATGTACTATTAAAATGTATAATCGATGAATTTTTGGCTCGTCTTAAAATATTAGAAATTGATACTTTTTTGACGCGGACCCTGTGCGACGCATCCTTATTTTATGTTTATCATATTATAAAAATTTGTACGCTGGTGTCTGCATGGTACGAAAATATTCTGTAATCAATGTGCTATTAAGATGTATAATCGATGAATTTTTGGCTCGTCTTAAAATATTGGAAATCGATACTTTTTACCGCTGACCCTATGCGACGCAACCTTATATTATGTTTATCAAGTTAAAAAATTAGTACGCTGGTGTCTGTTTGGTACCAAAAAATTCTGTATTCAATGTACTGTTAAAATTTATAATCGATGAATTTTTGGCTCGTCTTAAAATATTATAAATTAATACATTTATGCCGCTGACCCTATGCGACGCATCCTTAATTTATGTATAGCAATTGAAAAAGTTTGTACGCTGTTGTCTGCTTGGTACCAAAAGATTCTGTAATCAATGTACTATTAAAATGTATAATCGATGAATTTTTGGCTCTTCTTGAAATATTAGAAATCGATACTTTTTTACCGCTGACCCTATGCGAAGCATCCTTAATTTAT
This sequence comes from Prenolepis imparis, assembly GCF_030444845.1. Classification (NCBI taxonomy): domain Eukaryota; kingdom Metazoa; phylum Arthropoda; class Insecta; order Hymenoptera; family Formicidae; genus Prenolepis; species Prenolepis imparis. Next base: position 5,144,831 of record NW_028141173.1, read on the forward strand.
GTATAGCAAATGAAAAAGTTTGTACGCTGTTGTCTGCTTGGTACCAAAAGATTCTGTAATCAATGAACTATTAAAATGTATAATCGATGAATTTTTGGCTCGTCTTAAAATATTAGAAATTGATACTTTTTTGACGCTGACCCTATGCGACGCAACATTATTTTATGTATATCATGTTAAAAATTTGTACGCTGGTGTCTGTTTGTTACCAAATGATTCTATAATCAATGTACTATTAAAATGTATAATCGATGAATTTTTGGCTCGTCTTAAAATTTTAGAAATCGATACTTTTTTGCCGCTGACCCTATGCGACGCATCCTTATTTTATGTATATCATATAAAAAAATTTGTACGCTGGTGTCTGCTTGGTACCAAATAATTCTGTAATCAATGTGCAATTAAAATATATAATCAATGAATTTTTGGCTCGTTTAAAATATTGGAAATCGATACTTTTTTACCGCTGACCATATGCGACGCATCCTTATTTTATGTATATCATATTAAAAAATTTGTACGCTGGTGTCTGTTTGGTACCAAATAATTCTGTTATCAATGTACTATTAAAATGTATAATCGATGAATTTTTGGCTCGTCTTAAAATATTGGAAATCGATACTTTTTTACCGCTGACCCTATGCGACGCAACATTATTTTATGTATATCAAGTTAAAAATTTGTACGCTGGTGTCTGTTTGGTACCAAATGATTCTATAATCATTGTACTATTTAAATGTATAATCGATGAATTTTTGGCTCGTCTTAAAATATTAGAAATCGATACTTTTTTGCCGCTGACCCTATGCGACGCATCCTCATTTTATGTATATCATATTAAAAAATTTGTACGCTGGTGTCTGCTTGGTACCAAATAATTATGTAATCAATGTACTATTAAAATGTATAATCGATGAATTTTTGGCTCGTCTTAAAATATTAGAAATTAATACATTTATGCCGCTCACCCGATGCGACGCATCCTTAATTTATGTATAGCAAATGAAAAAATTTGTACGTTGGTGTCTGCATGGTACCAAAGGATTCTGTAATCAATGTACTATTAAAATGTATAATCGATGAATTTTTGGCTCGTCTTAAAATATTGGAAATCGATACTTTTTACCGCTGACCCTATGCGACGCAACCTTATTTTAAGTATATCAAGTTAAAAAATTAGTACGCTGGTATCTGTTTGGTACCAAAAAATTCTGTATTCAATGTACTATTAAAATGTATAATCGATGAATTTTTGGCTCGTCTTAAAATATTAGAAATTAATACATTTATGCCGCTGACCCTATGCGACGCATTCTTAATTTAAGTATAGCAAATGAAAAAGTTTGTACGCTGTTGTCTGCTTGGTACCAAAAGATTCTGTAATCAATGTACTATTAAAATGTATAATCGAAGAATTTTTGGCTCGTCTTAAAATATTAGAAATCGATACTTTTTTACCGCTGACCCTATGCGACGCATCCTTAAACTATGTATAGCAAATGAAAAAGTTTGTACGCTGTTGTCTGCTTGGCACCAAAAGATTCTGTAATCAATGTACTCTTAAAATGTATAATCGATGAATTTTTGGCTCGTCTTAAAATATTAGAGATTGATACTTTTTTGACGCGGGCCCTGTGCGTCGCATACTTATTTTATGTTTATCTTATTAAAAAATTTGTACGCTGGTGTCTGCATGGTACCAAAAGATTCTGTAATCAATGTACTATTAAAATGTATAATCGATGAATTTTTGGCTCGTCTTAAAATATTAGAAATTAATACTTTTTTGCCGCTGACCCTATGCGACGCATCCTCATTTTATGTATATCATATTAAAAAATTTGTACGCTGGTGTCTGCTTGGTACCAAATAATTATGTAATCAATGTGCAATTAAAATGTATAATCAATGAATTTTTGGCTCGTCTTAAAATATTAGAAATTAATACATTTATGCCGCTGACCCTATGCGACGCATCCTTAATTTATGTATAGCAAATGAAAAAGTTTGTACGCTGTTGTCTGCTTGGTACCAAAAGAATATGTAATCAATGTACTATTAAAATGTATAATCGATGAATTTTTGGCTCTTCTTAAAATATTAGAAATTGATACTTTTTTGACGCGGACCCTGTGCGACGCATCCTTATTTTATGTTTATCATATTATAAAAATTTGTACGCTGGTGTCTGCATGGTACGAAAATATTCTGTAATCAATGTGCTATTAAGATGTATAATCGGTGAATTTTTGGCTCGTCTTAAAATATTGGAAATCGATACTTTTTTACCGCTGTCCCTATGCGACGCAACATTATTTTATGTATATCAAGTTAAAAAATTTGTACGCTGGTGTCTGTTTGGTACCAAATGATTCTATAATCATTGTACTATTAAAATGTATAATCGATGAATTTTTGACTCGTCTTAAAATATTAGAAATCGATACTTTTTTGCAGCTGCCCCTATGCGACGCATCCTTTATTATGTATATCATATTAATAAATTTGTACGCTGGTGTCTGCATGGTACCAAAGGATTCTGTAATCAATGTACTATTAAAATATATAATCAATGAATTTTTGGCTCGTCTTAAAATATTGGAAATCGATACTTTTTTACCGCTGACCCTATGCGACGCAACATTATTTTATGTATATCAAGTTAAAAATTTGTACGCTGGTGTCTGTTTGGTACCAAATGATTCTATAATGAATGTACTATTAAAATGTATAATCGATGAATTTTTGGCTCGTCTTAAAATTTTAGAAAACGATACTTTTATGCCGCTGACCCTATGCGACGCATCCTTATTTTATGTATATCATATTAAAAAATTTGTACGCTGGTGTCTGTTTGGTACCAAATAATTCTGTTATCAATGTGCTATTAAAATGTATAATCGATGAATTTTTGGATCGTCTTAAAATATTGGAAATCGATACTTTTTACCGCTGACCCTATGCGACGCAACCTTATTTTAAGTATATCAAGTTAAAAAATTAGTACGCTGGTATCTGTTTGGTACCAAAAAATTCTGTATTCAATGTACTATTAAAATGTATAATCGATGAATTTTTGGCTCGTCTTAAAATATTAGAAATTAATACATTTATGCCGCTGACCCTATGCGACGCATTCTTAATTTAAGTATAGCAAATGAAAAAGTTTGTACGCTGTTGTCTGCTTGGTACCAAAAGATTCTGTAATCAATGTACTATTAAAATTTATAATCGAAGAATTTTTGGCTCGTCTTAAAATATTAGAAATCGATACTTTTTTACCGCTGACCCTATGCGACGCATCCTTAAACTATGTATAGCAAATGAAAAAGTTTGTACGCTGTTGTCTGCTTGGCACCAAAAGATTCTGTAATCAATGTACTCTTAAAATGTATAATCGATGAATTTTTGGCTCGTCTTAAAATATTAGAGATTGATACTTTTTTGACGCGGGCCCTGTGCGACGCATACTTATTTTATGTTTATCTTATTAAAAAATTTGTACGCTGGTGTCTGCATGGTACCAAAAGATTCTGTAATCAATGTACTATTAAAATGTATAATCGATGAATTTTTGGCTCGTCTTAAAATATTAGAAATTAATACTTTTTTGCCGCTGACCCTATGCGACGCATCCTCATTTTATGTATATCATATTAAAAAATTTGTACGCTGGTGTCTGCTTGGTACCAAATAATTATGTAATCAATGTGCAATTAAAATGTATAATCAATGAATTTTTGGCTCGTCTTAAAATATTAGAAATCGATACTTTTTTGCCGCTGACCCTATGCGACGCATCCTCATTTTATGTATATCATATTAAAAAATTTGTACGCTGGTGTCTGCTTGGTACCAAATAATTATGTAATCAATGTACTATTAAAATGTATAATCGATGAATTTTTGGCTCGTCTTAAAATATTAGAAATTAATACATTTATGCCGCTCACCCTATGCGACGCATCCTTAATTTAAGTATAGCAAATGAAAAAATTTGTCTGCTGGTGTCTGCATGGTACCAAAGGATTCTGTAATCAATGAACTATTAAAATGTATAATCGATGAATTTTTGGCTCGTCTTAAAATATTGGAAATCGATACTTTTTACCGCTGACCCTATGCGACGCAACCTTATATTATGTATATCAAGTTAAAAAATTTGTACGCTGGTGTATGTTAGGTACCAAAAGATTCTGTATTCAATGTACTATTAAAATGTATAATCGATGAATTTTTGGCTCGTCTTAAAATATTAGAAATTGATACTTTTTTGACGCGGACCCTGTGCGACGCATCCTTATTTTATGTTTATCATATTATAAAAATTTGTACGCTGGTGTCTGCATGGTACGAAAATATTCTGTAATCAATGTGCTATTAAGATGTATAATCGATGAATTTTTGGCTCGTCTTAAAATATTGGAAATCGATACTTTTTTACCGCTGACCCTATGCGACGCAACATTATTTTATGTATATCAAGTTAAAAAATTTGTACGCTGGTGTCTGTTTGGTACCAAATGATTCTATAATCATTGTACTATTAAAATGTATAATCGATGAATATTTGGCTCGTCTTAAAATATTAGAAATCGATACTTTTTTGCAGCTGACCCTATGCGACGCATCCTGTATTATGTATATCATATTAATAAATTTGTACGCTGGTGTCTGCATGGTACCAAAGGATTCTGTAATTAATGTACTATTAAAATATATAATCAATGAATTTTTGGCTCGTCTTAAAATATTGGAAATCGATACTTTTTTACCGCTGACCCTATGCGACGCAAAATTATTTTATGTATATCAAGTTAAAAATTTGTACGCTGGTGTCTGTTTGGTACCAAATGATTCTATAATCATTGTACTATTTAAATGTATAATCGATGAATTTTTGGCTCGTCTTAAAATATTAGAAATCGATACTTTTTTGCCGCTGACCCTATGCGACGCATCCTCATTTTATGTATATCATATTAAAAAATTTGTACGCTGGTGTCTGCTTGGTACCAAATAATTATATAATCAATGTACTATTAAAATGTATAATCGATGAATTATTGGCTCGTCTTAAAATATTAGAAATTAATACATTTAAGCCGCTCACCCTATGCGACGCATTCTTAATTTACGTATAGCAAATGAAAAAATTTGTACGCTGGTGTCTGCATGGTACCAAAGGATTCTGTAATCAATGTACTATTAAAATGTATAATCGATGAATTTTTGGCTCGTCTTAAAATATAGGAAATCGATACTTTTTACCGCTGACCCTGTGCGACGCAACCTTATATTATTTATATCAAGTTAAAAAATTTGTACGCTGGTGTCTGTTTGGTACCAAAAGATTCTGTATTCAATGTACTGTTAAAATGTATAATCGATGAATTTTTGGCTCGTCTTAAAATATTAGAAATCGATACTTTTTTGCCGCTGACCCTATGCGACGCATCCTCATTTTATGTATATCATATTAAAAAATTTGTACGCTGGTGTCTGCTTGGTACCAAATAATTATGTAATCAATGTACTATTAAAATGTATAATCGATGAATTTTTGGCTCGTCTTAAAATATTAGAAATCGATACTTTTTTGCCGCTGACCCTATGCGACGCATCCTTATTTTATGTATATCATATTAAAAAATTTGTACGCTGGTGTCTGTTTGGTACCAAATAATTCTGTTATCAATGTGCTATTAAAATGTATAATAGATGAATTTTTGGCTCGTCTTAAAATATTGGAAATCGATACTTTTTACCGCAGACTCTATGCGACGCAACCTTATTTTATGTATATCAAGTTAAAAAATTAGTACGCTGGTGTCTGTTTGGTACCAAAAAATTCTGTATTCAATGTACTGTAAAAATGTATAATCGATGAATTTTTGGCTCGTCTTAAAATATTAGAAATTAATACATTTATGCCGCTGACCCTATGCGACGCATCCTTAATTTAAGTATAGCAAATGAAAAAGTTTGTACGCTGTTGTCTGCTTGGTACCAAAAGATTCTGTAATCAATGAACTATTAAAATGTATAATCGATGAATTTATGGCTCGTCTTAAAATATTGGAAATCGATACTTTTTTGCCGCTGACCCTATGCGACGCATCCTCATTTTATGTATATCATATTAAAAAATTTGTACGCTGGTGTCTGCTTGGTACCAAATAATTATGTAATCAATGTACTATTAAAATGTATAATCGATGAATTTTTGGCTCGTCTTAAAATATTAGAAATTAATACATTTATGCCGCTGACCCTATGCGACGCATCCTTAATTTAAGTATAGCAAATGAAAAAGTTTGTACGCTGTTGTCTGCTTGGTACCAAAAGATTCTGTAATCAATGTGCAATTAAAATGTATAATCAATGAATTTTTGGCTCGTCTTAAAATATTGGAAATCGATACTTTTTTACCGCTGACCCTATGCGACGCAACATTATTTTATGTATATCATGTTAAAAATTTGTACGCTGGTGTCTGTTTGTTACCAAATGATTCTATAATCAATGTACTATTAAAATGTATAATCGATGAATTTTTGGCTCGTCTTAAAATTTTAGAAATCGATACTTTTTTGCCGCTGACCCTATGCGACGCATCCTTATTTTATGTATATCATATAAAAAAATTTGTACGCTGGTGTCTGCTTGGTACCAAATAATTCTGTAATCAATGTACTCTTAAAATGTATAATCGATGAATTTTTGGCTCGTCTTAAAATATTGGAAATCGATACTTTTTACCGCTGACCCTATGCGACGCATCCTTAATTTAAGTATAGCAAATGAAAAAGTTTGTACGCTGTTGTCTGCTTGGTACCAAAAGATACTGTAATCAATGTACTATTAAAATGTATAATCGAAGAATTTTTGGCTCGTCTTAAAATATTAGAAATCGATACTTTTTTACCGCTGACCCTATGCGACGCATCCTTAAACTATGTATAGCAAATGAAAAAGTTTGTACGCTGTTGTCTGCTTGGTACCAAAAGATTCTGTAATCAATGTAATATTAAAATGTATAATCGATGAATTTTTGGCTCTTCTTGAAATATTAGAAATTGATACTTTTTTACCGCTGACCCTATGCGACGCAACATTATTTTATGTATATCATGTTAAAAATTTGTACGCTGTGTCTGTTTGGTACCAAATGATTCTATAATCAATGTACTATTAAATTGCATAATCGATGAATTTTTGGCTCGTCTTAAAATATTAGAAATTAATACATTTATGCCGCTGACCCTATGCGACGCATCCTTAATTTATGTATAGCAAATGAAAAAGTTTGTACGCTGTTGTCTGCTTGGTACCAAAAGAATATGTAATCAATGTACTATTAAAATGTATAATCGATGAATTTTTGGCTCTTCTTAAAATATTAGAAATTGATACTTTTTTGACGCGGACCCTGTGCGACGCATCCTTATTTTATGTTTATCATATTATAAAAATTTGTACGCTGGTGTCTGCATGGTACGAAAATATTCTGTAATCAATGTGCTATTAAGATGTATAATCGATGAATTTTTGGCTCGTCTTAAAATATTGGAAATCCATACTTTTTACCGCTGACCCTATGCGACGCAACCTTATATTATGTTTATCAAGTTAAAAAATTAGTACGCTGGTGTCTGTTTGGTACCAAAAAATTCTGTATTCAATGTACTGTTAAAATTTATAATCGATGAATTTTTGGCTCGTCTTAAAATATTATAAATTAATACATTTATGCCGCTGACCCTATGCGACGCATCCTTAATTTATGTATAGCAATTGAAAAAGTTTGTACGCTGTTGTCTGCTTGGTACCAAAAGATTCTGTAATCAATGTACTATTAAAATGTATAATCGATGAATTTTTGGCTCTTCTTGAAATATTAGAAATCGATACTTTTTTACCGCTGACCCTATGCGAAGCATCCTTAATTTATGTATAGCAAATGAAAAAGTTTGTACGCTGTTGTCTGCTTGGTACCAAAAGATTCTGTAATCAATGAACTATTAAAATGTATAATCGATGAATTTTTGGCTCGTCTTAAAATATTAGAAATTGATACTTTTTTGACGCTGACCCTATGCGACGCAACATTATTTTATGTATATCATGTTAAAAATTTGTACGCTGGTGTCTGTTTGTTACCAAATGATTCTATAATCAATGTACTATTAAAATGTATAATCGATGAATTTTTGGCTCGTCTTAAAATTTTAGAAATCGATACTTTTTTGCCGCTGACCCTATGCGACGCATCCTTATTTTATGTATATCATATAAAAAAATTTGTACGCTGGTGTCTGCTTGGTACCAAATAATTCTGTAATCAATGTGCAATTAAAATATATAATCAATGAATTTTTGGCTCGTTTAAAATATTGGAAATCGATACTTTTTTACCGCTGACCATATGCGACGCATCCTTATTTTATGTATATCATATTAAAAAATTTGTACGCTGGTGTCTGTTTGGTACCAAATAATTCTGTTATCAATGTACTATTAAAATGTATAATCGATGAATTTTTGGCTCGTCTTAAAATATTGGAAATCGATACTTTTTTACCGCTGACCCTATGCGACGCAACATTATTTTATGTATATCAAGTTAAAAATTTGTACGCTGGTGTCTGTTTGGTACCAAATGATTCTATAATCATTGTACTATTTAAATGTATAATCGATGAATTTTTGGCTCGTCTTAAAATATTAGAAATCGATACTTTTTTGCCGCTGACCCTATGCGACGCATCCTCATTTTATGTATATCATATTAAAAAATTTGTACGCTGGTGTCTGCTTGGTACCAAATAATTATGTAATCAATGTACTATTAAAATGTATAATCGATGAATTTTTGGCTCGTCTTAAAATATTAGAAATTAATACATTTATGCCGCTCACCCGATGCGACGCATCCTTAATTTATGTATAGCAAATGAAAAAATTTGTACGTTGGTGTCTGCATGGTACCAAAGGATTCTGTAATCAATGTACTATTAAAATGTATAATCGATGAATTTTTGGCTCGTCTTAAAATATTGGAAATCGATACTTTTTACCGCTGACCCTATGCGACGCAACCTTATTTTAAGTATATCAAGTTAAAAAATTAGTACGCTGGTATCTGTTTGGTACCAAAAAATTCTGTATTCAATGTACTATTAAAATGTATAATCGATGAATTTTTGGCTCGTCTTAAAATATTAGAAATTAATACATTTATGCCGCTGACCCTATGCGACGCATTCTTAATTTAAGTATAGCAAATGAAAAAGTTTGTACGCTGTTGTCTGCTTGGTACCAAAAGATTCTGTAATCAATGTACTATTAAAATGTATAATCGAAGAATTTTTGGCTCGTCTTAAAATATTAGAAATCGATACTTTTTTACCGCTGACCCTATGCGACGCATCCTTAAACTATGTATAGCAAATGAAAAAGTTTGTACGCTGTTGTCTGCTTGGCACCAAAAGATTCTGTAATCAATGTACTCTTAAAATGTATAATCGATGAATTTTTGGCTCGTCTTAAAATATTAGAGATTGATACTTTTTTGACGCGGGCCCTGTGCGACGCATACTTATTTTATGTATATCTTATTAAAAAATTTGTACGCTGGTGTCTGCATGGTACCAAAAGATTCTGTAATCAATGTACTATTAAAATGTATAATCAATGAATTTTTGGCTCGTCTTAAAATATTAGAAATTAATACATTTATGCCGCTGACCCTATGCGACGCATCCTTAATTTATGTATAGCAAATGAAAAAGTTTGTACGCTGTTGTCTGCTTGGTACCAAAAGATTCTGTAATCAATGTACTATTAAAATGTATAATCGATGAATTTTTGGCTCTTCTTGAAATATTAGAAATTGATACTTTTTTGACGCGGACCCTGTGCGACGCATCCTTATTTTATGTTTATCATATTATAAAAATTTGTACGCTGGTGTCTGTTTGGTAACAAACGATTCTGTAATCAATGTACTATTAAATTGCATAATCGATGAATTTTTGGCTCGTCTTAAAATATTAGAAATTAATACATTTATGCCGCTGACCCTATGCGACGCATCCTTAATTTATGTATAGCAAATGAAAAAGTTTGTACGCTGTTGTCTGCTTGGTACCAAAAGAATATGTAATCAATGTACTATTAAAATGTATAATCGATGAATTTTTGGCTCTTCTTAAAATATTAGAAATTGATACTTTTTTGACGCGGACCCTGTGCGACGCATCCTTATTTTATGTTTATCATATTATAAAAATTTGTACGCTGGTGTCTGCATGGTACGAAAATATTCTGTAATCAATGTGCTATTAAGATGTATAATCGATGAATTTTTGGCTCGTCTTAAAATATTGGAAATCGATACTTTTTTACCGCTGTCCCTATGCGACGCAACATTATTTTATGTATATCAAGTTAAAAAATTTGTACGCTGGTGTCTGTTTGGTACCAAATGATTCTATAATCATTGTACTATTAAAATGTATAATCGATGAATTTTTGACTCGTCTTAAAATATTAGAAATCGATACTTTTTTGCAGCTGCCCCTATGCGACGCATCCTTTATTATGTATATCATATTAATAAATTTGTACGCTGGTGTCTGCATGGTACCAAAGGATTCTGTAATCAATGTACTATTAAAATATATAATCAATGAATTTTTGGCTCGTCTTAAAATATTGGAAATCGATACTTTTTTACCGCTGACCCTATGCGACGCAACATTATTTTATGTATATCAAGTTAAAAATTTGTACGCTGGTGTCTGTTTGGTACCAAATGATTCTATAATGAATGTACTATTAAAATGTATAATCGATGAATTTTTGGCTCGTCTTAAAATTTTAGAAAACGATACTTTTATGCCGCTGACCCTATGCGACGCATCCTTATTTTATGTATATCATATTAAAAAATTTGTACGCTGGTGTCTGTTTGGTACCAAATAATTCTGTTATCAATGTGCTATTAAAATGTATAATCGATGAATTTTTGGATCGTCTTAAAATATTGGAAATCGATACTTTTTACCGCTGACCCTATGCGACGCAACCTTATTTTAAGTATATCAAGTTAAAAAATTAGTACGCTGGTATCTGTTTGGTACCAAAAAATTCTGTATTCAATGTACTATTAAAATGTATAATCGATGAATTTTTGGCTCGTCTTAAAATATTAGAAATTAATACATTTATGCCGCTGACCCTATGCGACGCATTCTTAATTTAAGTATAGCAAATGAAAAAGTTTGTACGCTGTTGTCTGCTTGGTACCAAAAGATTCTGTAATCAATGTACTATTAAAATTTATAATCGAAGAATTTTTGGCTCGTCTTAAAATATTAGAAATCGATACTTTTTTACCGCTGACCCTATGCGACGCATCCTTAAACTATGTATAGCAAATGAAAAAGTTTGTACGCTGTTGTCTGCTTGGCACCAAAAGATTCTGTAATCAATGTACTCTTAAAATGTATAATCGATGAATTTTTGGCTCGTCTTAAAATATTAGAGATTGATACTTTTTTGACGCGGGCCCTGTGCGACGCATATTTATTTTATGTTTATCTTATTAAAAAATTTGTACGCTGGTGTCTGCATGGTACCAAAAGATTCTGTAATCAATGTACTATTAAAATGTATAATCGATGAATTTTTGGCTCGTCTTAAAATATTAGAAATTAATACTTTTTTGCCGCTGACCCTATGCGACGCATCCTCATTTTATGTATATCATATTAAAAAATTTGTACGCTGGTGTCTGCTTGGTACCAAATAATTATGTAATCAATGTGCAATTAAAATGTATAATCAATGAATTTTTGGCTCGTCTTAAAATATTAGAAATCGATACTTTTTTGCCGCTGACCCTATGCGACGCATCCTCATTTTATGTATATCATATTAAAAAATTTGTACGCTGGTGTCTGCTTGGTACCAAATAATTATGTAATCAATGTACTATTAAAATGTATAATCGATGAATTTTTGGCTCGTCTTAAAATATTAGAAATTAATACATTTATGCCGCTCACCCTATGCGACGCATCCTTAATTTAAGTATAGCAAATGAAAAAATTTGTCTGCTGGTGTCTGCATGGTACCAAAGGATTCTGTAATCAATGAACTATTAAAATGTATAATCGATGAATTTTTGGCTCGTCTTAAAATATTGGAAATCGATACTTTTTACCGCTGACCCTATGCGACGCAACCTTATATTATGTATATCAAGTTAAAAAATTTGTACGCTGGTGTATGTTAGGTACCAAAAGATTCTGTATTCAATGTACTATTAAAATGTATAATCGATGAATTTTTGGCTCGTCTTAAAATATTAGAAATCGATACTTTTTTGCCGCTGACCCTATGCGACACATCCTTAATTTATGTATAGCAAATGAAAAAGTTTGTACGCTGTTGTCTGCTTGGTACCAAAAGATTCTGTAATCAATGAACTATTAAAATGTATAATCGATGAATTTTTGGCTCGTCTAAAAATATTGGAAATCGATACTTTTTTGCCGCTGACCCTATGCGACGCATCCTCATTTTATGTATATCATATTAAAAAATTTGTACGCTGGTGTCTGCTTGGTACCAAATAATTATGTAATCAATGTACTATTAAAATGTATAATCGATGAATTTTTGGCTCGTCTTAAAATATTAGAAATTAATACATTTATGCCGCTCACCCTATGCGACGCATCCTTAATTTAAGTATAGCAAATGAAAAAGTTTGTACGCTGTTGTCTGCTTGGTACCAAAAGATTCTGTAATCAATGTACTATTAAAATGTATAATCGAAGAATTTTTGGCTCGTCTTAAAATATTAGAAATCGATACTTTTTTACCGCTGACCCTATGCGACGCATCCTTAAACTATGTATAGCAAATGAAAAAGTTTGTACGCTGTTGTCTGCTTGGTACCAAAAGATTCTGTAATCAATGTACTATTAAATTGCATAATCGATGAATTTTTGGCTCGTCTTAAAATATTAGAAATTGATACTTTTTTGACGCGGACCCTGTGCGACGCATCCTTATTTTATGTTTATCATATTATAAAAATTTGTACGCTGGTGTCTGCATGGTACGAAAATATTCTGTAATCAATGTGCTATTAAGATGTATAATCGATGAATTTTTGGCTCGTCTTAAAATATTGGAAATCGATACTTTTTTACCGCTGACCCTATGCGACGCAACATTATTTTATGTATATCAAGTTAAAAAATTTGTACGCTGGTGTCTGTTTGGTACCAAATGATTCTATAATCATTGTACTATTAAAATGTATAATCGATGAATATTTGGCTCGTCTTAAAATATTAGAAATCGATACTTTTTTGCAGCTGACCCTATGCGACGCATCCTGTATTATGTATATCATATTAATAAATTTGTACGCTGGTGTCTGCATGGTACCAAAGGATTCTGTAATCAATGTACTATTAAAATATATAATCAATGAATTTTTGGCTCGTCTTAAAATATTGGAAATCGATACTTTTTTACCGCTGACCCTATGCGACGCAAAATTATTTTATGTATATCAAGTTAAAAATTTGTACGCTGGTGTCTGTTTGGTACCAAATGATTCTATAATCATTGTACTATTTAAATGTATAATCGATGAATTTTTGGCTCGTCTTAAAATATTAGAAATCGATACTTTTTTGCCGCTGACCCTATGCGACGCATCCTCATTTTATGTATATCATATTAAAAAATTTGTACGCTGGTGTCTGCTTGGTACCAAATAATTATATAATCAATGTACTATTAAAATGTATAATCGATGAATTATTGGCTCGTCTTAAAATATTAGAAATTAATACATTTAAGCCGCTCACCCTATGCGACGCATTCTTAATTTACGTATAGCAAATGAAAAAATTTGTACGCTGGTGTCTGCATGGTACCAAAGGATTCTGTAATCAATGTACTATTAAAATGTATAATCGATGAATTTTTGGCTCGTCTTAAAATATAGGAAATCGATACTTTTTACCGCTGACCCTGTGCGACGCAACCTTATATTATTTATATCAAGTTAAAAAATTTGTACGCTGTTGTCTGTTTGGTACCAAAAGATTCTGTATTCAATGTACTGTTAAAATGTATAATCGATGAATTTTTGGCTCGTCTTAAAATATTAGAAATCGATACTTTTTTGCCGCTGACCCTATGCGACGCATCCTCATTTTATGTATATCATATTAAAAAATTTGTACGCTGGTGTCTGCTTGGTACCAAATAATTATGTAATCAATGTACTATTAAAATGTATAATCGATGAATTTTTGGCTCGTCTTAAAATATTAGAAATTAATACATTTATGCCGCTCACCCTATGCGACGCATCCTTAATTTAAGTATAGCAAATGAAAAAATTTGTCTGCTGGTGTCTGCATGGTACCAAAGGATTCTGTAATCAATGAACTATTAAAATGTATAATCGATGAATTTTTGGCTCGTCTTAAAATATTGGAAATCGATACTTTTTACCGCTGACCCTATGCGACGCAACCTTATATTATGTATATCAAGTTAAAAAATTTGTACGCTGGTGTATGTTAGGTACCAAAAGATTCTGTATTCAATGTACTATTAAAATGTATAATCGATGAATTTTTGGCTCGTCTTAAAATATTAGAAATCGATACTTTTTTGCCGCTGACCCTATGCGACACATCCTTAATTTATGTATAGCAAATGAAAAAGTTTGTACGCTGTTGTCTGCTTGGTACCAAAAGATTCTGTAATCAATGAACTATTAAAATGTATAATCGATGAATTTTTGGCTCGTCTAAAAATATTGGAAATCGATACTTTTTTGCCGCTGACCCTATGCGACGCATCCTCATTTTATGTATATCATATTAAAAAATTTGTACGCTGGTGTCTGCTTGGTACCAAATAATTATGTAATCAATGTACTATTAAAATGTATAATCGATGAATTTTTGGCTCGTCTTAAAATATTAGAAATTAATACATTTATGCCGCTCACCCTATGCGACGCATCCTTAATTTAAGTATAGCAAATGAAAAAGTTTGTACGCTGTTGTCTGCTTGGTACCAAAAGATTCTGTAATCAATGTACTATTAAAATGTATAATCGAAGAATTTTTGGCTCGTCTTAAAATATTAGAAATCGATACTTTTTTACCGCTGACCCTATGCGACGCATCCTTAAACTATGTATAGCAAATGAAAAAGTTTGTACGCTGTTGTCTGCTTGGTACCAAAAGATTCTGTAATCAATGTACTATTAAATTGCATAATCGATGAATTTTTGGCTCGTCTTAAAATATTAGAAATTGATACTTTTTTGACGCGGACCCTGTGCGACGCATCCTTATTTTATGTTTATCATATTATAAAAATTTGTACGCTGGTGTCTGCATGGTACGAAAATATTCTGTAATCAATGTGCTATTAAGATGTATAATCGATGAATTTTTGGCTCGTCTTAAAATATTGGAAATCGATACTTTTTTACCGCTGACCCTATGCGACGCAACATTATTTTATGTATATCAAGTTAAAAAATTTGTACGCTGGTGTCTGTTTGGTACCAAATGATTCTATAATAATTGTACTATTAAAATGTATAATCGATGAATATTTGGCTCGTCTTAAAATATTAGAAATCGATACTTTTTTGCAGCTGACCCTATGCGACGCATCCTGTATTATGTATATCATATTAATAAATTTGTACGCTGGTGTCTGCATGGTACCAAAGGATTCTGTAATCAATGTACTATTAAAATATATAATCAATGAATTTTTGGCTCGTCTTAAAATATTGGAAATCGATACTTTTTTACCGCTGACCCTATGCGACGCAAAATTATTTTATGTATATCAAGTTAAAAATTTGTACGCTGGTGTCTGTTTGGTACCAAATGATTCTATAATCATTGTACTATTTAAATGTATAATCGATGAATTTTTGGCTCGTCTTAAAATATTAGAAATCGATACTTTTTTGCCGCTGACCCTATGCGACGCATCCTCATTTTATGTATATCATATTAAAAAATTTGTACGCTGGTGTCTGCTTGGTACCAAATAATTATATAATCAATGTACTATTAAAATGTATAATCGATGAATTATTGGCTCGTCTTAAAATATTAGAAATTAATACATTTAAGCCGCTCACCCTATGCGACGCATTCTTAATTTACGTATAGCAAATGAAAAAATTTGTACGCTGGTGTCTGCATGGTACCAAAGGATTCTGTAATCAATGTACTATTAAAATGTATAATCGATGAATTTTTGGCTCGTCTTAAAATATAGGAAATCGATACTTTTTACCGCTGACCCTGTGCGACGCAACCTTATATTATTTATATCAAGTTAAAAAATTTGTACGCTGTTGTCTGTTTGGTACCAAAAGATTCTGTATTCAATGTACTGTTAAAATGTATAATCGATGAATTTTTGGCTCGTCTTAAAATATTAGAAATCGATACTTTTTTGCCGCTGACCCTATGCGACGCATCCTCATTTTATGTATATCATATTAAAAAATTTGTACGCTGGTGTCTGCTTGGTACCAAATAATTATGTAATCAATGTACTATTAAAATGTATAATCGATGAATTTTTGGCTCGTCTTAAAATATTAGAAATCGATACTTTTTTGCCGCTGACCCTATGCGACGCATCCTTATTTTATGTATATCATATTAAAAAATTTGTACGCTGGTGTCTGTTTGGTACCACATAATTCTGTTATCAATGTGCTATTAAAATGTATAATAGATGAATTTTTGGCTCGTCTTAAAATATTGGAAATCGATACTTTTTACCGCAGACTCTATGCGACGCAACCTTATTTTATGTATATCAAGTTAAAAAATTAGTACGCTGGTGTCTGTTTGGTACCAAAAAATTCTGTATTCAATGTACTGTAAAAATGTATAATCGATGAATTTTTGGCTCGTCTTAAAATATTAGAAATTAATACATTTATGCCGCTGACCCTATGCGACGCATCCTTAATTTAAGTATAGCAAATGAAAAAGTTTGTACGCTGTTGTCTGCTTGGTACCAAAAGATTCTGTAATCAATGAACTATTAAAATGTATAATCGATGAATTTATGGCTCGTCTTAAAATATTGGAAATCGATACTTTTTTGCCGCTGACCCTATGCGACGCATCCTCATTTTATGTATATCATATTAAAAAATTTGTACGCTGGTGTCTGCTTGGTACCAAATAATTATGTAATCAATGTACTATTAAAATGTATAATCGATGAATTTTTGGCTCGTCTTAAAATATTAGAAATTAATACATTTATGCCGCTCACCCTATGCGACGCATCCTTAATTTATGTATAGCAAATGAAAAAATTTGTACGCTGGTGTCTGCATGGTACCAAATGATTCTGTAATCAATGTACTATTAAAATGTATAATCGATGAATTTTTGGCTCGTCTTAAAATATTAGAAATTAATACATTTATGCCGCTGACCCTATGCGACGCATCCTTAATTTAAGTATAGCAAATGAAAAAGTTTGTACGCTGTTGTCTGCTTGGTACCAAAAGATTCTGTAATCAATGTGCAATTAAAATGTATAATCAATGAATTTTTGGCTCGTCTTAAAATATTGGAAATCGATACTTTTTTACCGCTGACCCTATGCGACGCAACATTATTTTATGTATATCATGTTAAAAATTTGTACGCTGGTGTCTGTTTGTTACCAAATGATTCTATAATCAATGTACTATTAAAATGTATAATCGATGAATTTTTGGCTCGTCTTAAAATTTTAGAAATCGATACTTTTTTGCCGCTGACCCTATGCGACGCATCCTTATTTTATGTATATCATATAAAAAAATTTGTACGCTGGTGTCTGCTTGGTACCAAATAATTCTGTAATCAATGTACTCTTAAAATGTATAATCGATGAATTTTTGGCTCGTCTTAAAATATTGGAAATCGATACTTTTTACCGCTGACCCTATGCGACGCAACCTTATATTATGTATATCAAGTTAAAAAATTTGTACGCTGGTGTCTGTTTGGTACCAAAAGATTCTGTATTCAATGTACTATTAAAATGTATAATCGATGAATTTTTGGCCCGTCTTAAAATATTAGAAATCGATACTTTTTTGCCGCTGACCCTATGCGACACATCCTTAATTTATGTATAGCAAATGAAAAAGTTTGTACGCTGTTGTCTGCTTGGTACCAAAAGATTCTGTAATCAATGAACTATTAAAATGTATAATCGATGAATTTTTGGCTCGTCTTAAAATATTAGAAATCAATACTTTTTTACCGCAGACCCTATGCGACGCAACCTTATTTTATGTATATCAAGTTAAAAAATTTGTACGCTGGTGTCTGTTTGGTACCAAATGATTCTGTAATCAATGTACTATTAAAATGTATAATCGATTAATTTTTGGCTCGTCTTAAAATATTAGAGATTGATACTTTTTTGACGCGGGCCCTGTGCGACGCATTCTTATTTTATGTTTATCTTATTAAAAAATTTGTACGCTGGTGTCTGCATTGTACCAAAAGATTCTGTAATCAATGTACTATTAAAATGTATAATCGATTAATTTTTGGCTCGTCTTAAAATATTAGAAATCAATACTTTTTTACCGCTGACCCTATGCGACGCAACATTATTTTATGTATATCAAGTTAAAAAATTTGTACGCTGGTGTCTGTTTGGTACCAAATGATTCTATAATCATTGTACTATTAAAATGTATAATCGATGAATTTTTGGCTCGTCTGAAAATATTAGAAATCGATACTTTTTTGCAGCTGACCCTATGCGACGCATCCTTTATTATGTATATCATATTAATAAATTTGTACGCTGGTGTCTGCATGGTACCAAAGGATTCTGTAATCAATGTACTATTAAAATATATAATCAATGAATTTTTGGCTCGTCTTAAAATATTGGAAATCGATACTTTTTTACCGCTGACCCTATGCGACGCATCCTTAATTTATGTATAGCAAATGAAAAAATTTGTACGCTGGTGTCTGCATGGTACCAAAGGATTCAGTAATCAATGTACTATTAAAATGTATAATCGATGAATTTTTGGCTCGTCTTAAAATATTGGAAATCGATACTTTTTACCGCTGACCCTATGCGACGCAACCTTATATTATGTATATCAAGTTAAAAAATTTGTACGCTGGTGTCTGTTTGGTACCAAAAGATTCTGTATTCAATGTACTATTAAAATGTATAATCGATGAATTTTTGGCTCGTCTTAAAATATTAGAAATCGATACTTTTTTGCCGCTGACCCTATGCGACACATCCTTAATTTATGTATAGCAAATGAAAAAGTTTGTACGCTGTTGTCTGCTTGGTACCAAAGGATTCTGTAATCAATGTACTATTAAAATGTATAATCGAAGAATTTTTGGCTCGTCTTAAAATATTAGAAATCGATACTTTTTTACCGCTGACCCTATGCGACGCATCCTTAAACTATGTATAGCAAATGAAAAAGTTTGTACGCTGTTGTCTGCTTGGCACCAAAAGATTCTGTAATCAATGTACTCTTAAAATGTATAATCGATTAATTTTTGGCTCGTCTTAAAATATTAGAGATTGATACTTTTTTGACGCGGGCCCTGTGCGACGCATACTTATTTTATGTTTATCTTATTAAAAAATTTGTACGCTGGTGTCTGCATGGTACCAAAAGATTCTGTAATCAATGTACTATTAAAATGTATAATCGATTTATTTTTGGCTCGTCTTAAAATATTAGAAATCAATACTTTTTTACCGCTGACTCTATGCGACGCAACATTATTTTATGTATATCAAGTTAAAAAATTTGTACGCTGGTGTCTGTTTGGTACCAAATGATTCTATAATCATTGTACTATTAAAATGTATAATCGATGAATTTTTAGCTCGTCTGAAAATATTAGAAATCGATACTTTTTTGCAGCTGACCCTATGCGACGCATCCTTTATTATGTATATCATATTAATAAATTTGTACGCTGGTGTCTGCATGGTACCAAAGGATTCTGTAATCAATGTACTATTAAAATATATAATCAATGAATTTTTGGCTCGTCTTAAAATATTGGAAATCGATACTTTTTTACCGCTGACCCTATGCGACGCAACATTATTTTATGTATATCAAGTTAAAAATTTGTACGCTGGTGTCTGTTAGGTACCAAATGATTCTATAATCAATGTACTATTAAAATGTATAATCGATGAATTTTTGGCTCGTCTTAAAATTTTAGAAATCGATACTTTTTTGCCGCTGACCCTATGCGACGCATCCTTATTTTATGTATATCATATTAAAAAATTTGTACGCTGGTGTCTGTTTGGTACCAAAAAATTCTGTATTCAATGTACTGTTAAAATGTATAATCGATGAATTTTTGGCTCGTCTTAAAATATTAGAAATTAATACATTTATGCCGCTGACCCTATGCGACGCATCCTTAATTTATGTATAGCAATTGAAAAAGTTTGTACGCTGTTGTCTGCTTGGTACCAAAAGATTCTGTAATCAATGTACTATTAAAATGTATAATTGATGAATTTTTGGCTCGTCTTAAAATATTAGAGATTGATACTTTTTTGACGCGGACCCTGTGCGACGCATCCTTATTTTATGTTTATCGTATTAAAAAATTTGTACGCTGTTGTCTGCTTGGTACCAAAAGATTCTGTAATCAATGTACTATTAAAATGTATAATCGATGAATTTTTGGCTCGTCTTAAAATATTAGAAATTGATACTTTTTTGACGCGGACCCAGTGCGACGCATCCTTATTTTATTTATATCATATTAAAAAATTTGTACGCTGGTGTCTGCTTGTACCAAATAATTCTGTTATCAATGTGCTATTAAAATGTATAATCGATGAATTTTTGACTCGTCTTAAAATATTAGAAATTAATACATTTATGCCGCTGACCCTATGCGACGCATCCTTAATTTAAGTATAGCAAATGAAAAAGTTTGTACGCTGTTGTCTGCTTTGTACCAAAAGATTCTGTAATCAATGTACTATTAAAATGTATAATCGATGAATTTTTGGCTCGTCTTAAAATATTAGAAATCGATACTTTTTTACCGCTGACCCTATGCGACGCATCCTTAATTTATGTATAGCAAATGATAAAGTTTGTACGCTGTTGTCTGCTTGGTACCAAAAGATTCTGTAATCAATGTACTATTAAAATGTATAATCGATGAATTTTTGGCTCGTCTTAAAATATTAGAAATCGATACTTTTTTGCCGCTGGCCCTATGCGACGCATCCTTATTTTATGTATATCATATAAAAAAATTTGTACGCTGGTGTCTGCTTGGTACCAAATAATTCTGTAATCAATGTACTATTAAAATGTATAATCGATGAATTTTTGGCTCGTCTTAAAATATTAGAAATCGATACTTTTTTACCGCTGACCCTATGCGACGCATCCTTATTTTATGTATATCATATTAAAAAATTTGTATGCTGGTGTCTGCTTGGTACCAAATAATTCTGTAATCAATGTATTATTAAAATAAAATTTAAAAAAATAATAATATTTGTTTTAAATAATATGTTATAATACTTTAAACTGTATTAATATTTTTGAAAGTTATCAGCTGATTTCCATCAAAAAATATTAATCGAGAATAAGATATTATAACATATTATTTACATTTTACAACATTTTACTATTTTAATATTTTAACATATTATTTTAAAATTTAATTACCAAATTAACGCTTTAATCAGTTGATTTCTATGAAAAAATATTAATCGAGTTTAAACAAATTTTATATTATTTTTTAATAAACATAAAACCGAAGAATGGCGCGCGCGTAGCGCGCGCTTGTGTTGTTCTAGTATATTAAAAAAATAATGTAGATTATATAATGTATATATATATATATTTTGTTCAACATATAGTATGTATAAAAATATTTTTTTTTTTTTTGCAATACATTAATTTCATACATTCATGTGGAATCCGTGTTAGTTTCAAACGGCTGTTTGCATCTGATTGGAATAAATCTTACATAAACCGGATGAGAAGGACGAATTATTATATCGGCCCTCAGCCGGACATCTTTTAAATAATCAACGGGTTCCAAGTAATAATTGTGCACTAAAGGAGCTACCATAGCCTTCAACTCCAGCAAACCGAATCGTTGACCTACAATTCGAAATGTATTAAAATTTATCGATGCGTGGAGAAGAAAAAATTGCGATCAATTTACCTATACAATTCCTCGGTCCAGCACTGAACGGTAAATAGGAATACGTTTGACGATTTTGGATCCTTTCGGATAAAAATCTATCCGGATCAAATACATCTGGATTTGGCCAAAAATTGGGATCTCTGTGAACTGCGTAGAAATTAAGATATATGTTCGTTCCAGAAGGTACAACATATGACTCTGAAAAATGTATTATAAAATTAAATGCCATTTAGAAGGTAAAAATTCTTTTGTGAAATAAAAAATATACATAATATTTTATGTTTAAAATGTTAAAGCAATTAAACTTTATTTTAAACTTATTTTATATTCGATAATATGCTTCTTGTAATGTGATATTGTCGAAAATGTAGCAAAAAAAATGAAAAATTACGTAATTTTACGTCTTCCGCAGCTTTTCGTGATATTATATCTACGCTGGGATACAAACGAAGTGTTTCTTTTAAACATCTGTCTAAATATGGTAAATTTTGCAACGATCTCATCGTAAGTTTTCCTCCATTCTCTTGCATCACGGTATCGACTTCAATCCTCACACGTTCCTGTGCCATCAATAATAATTAAAATTCATGTTTTAATATTCTGGTTTTTATGTATATATTATATACAAATAAATCCATAATAAATATAAAAAATGTTATATTTATTTTAGAGATGTGTGTTTTAATTTTTTCGGAATTTGTATATCAATATATATTGAAAAAATACGCAACAAAAGCTTGACATCTGTTTTGCTTTGAATAAAAATTGTAATAAAAATAATATATCTCATATATTGAGATATATAGTGATATAAAGTACCTGAATATCCTTATGTTCAGCTAACAGTAATAAAGCAAAAGTCATAGCCATCGCTGTAGTATCATGACCCTGTAATTATCGTCATATATACATCATTGCATGTGCTTAGATAATGTTACAAAAATTAATAAAACATTGCAAATACATACCTCAAACATAAATGTATCGATTTCTTCTCTGATTTCTAAATCGGTCAATAAACCTTCTCTAGATGCCATTATTAAGAGGTCCAACATTGCTAGTTGCTTTTTTTTAACTAGAAATAAAAAAGCATTAATCTCATTTTTGCATGTCTCAATTCAATTATTTGACATCATTGTGTCCATTAAAATTCGAACTATATCACAAATAATAATAATAATTTAATTATACGGCAGACATAAGTTGTAAGCATCATTACATGTGTTTATATATTTAATATTTAAATATTACAAGTATTATAAGATTATATGCGCAATCAAGCTTTAATACAATCTCTGATTAAATTCTTACGTACATCCGAACACTTCTACATCTTCTATCTCCGTCCTTTTGTCACTTTCAAGGTTTTTCAAATATCTATCATTCGTGCGTTCGTGATAAAGTTTTCTTTCCGCGATGATCTAAACAATATTAAATTTTTTTGTATTAAATAGCAATCGCACAATGTTTTATATTAAACATATTAATTGCATAATTTATTATTATCAATATTTTTAATTAATCTCGCAATTTTATACCTAATACAAAGATTGAGAAAATTGTAGTTTTACATAAAGGAGATATTTTGCAAAATCTGAATTAACATGCTTTATACTTTTTCCGTAAATCCATGCAATATTTTCAATATTTCTTTTTGCTTCTTTCCTTGTGGCGTCAATGCGAATAATAAATCGTTAAAGAACCAAGGACGCACATATCTATAAATCAATAAAGTTATAAAATTTTAATAATGATGTAATCTTGTAAAATCCATATTTAAATTTACCGTAAACTTTTAGAGTAAATCTTATGTTATCATAGATTAGCAAAGAATATTGAATTTTAATTATATATGTAACAAGAAAGGTATACAAAATCTTTTGCACATTTTGTACTTTTTAGCTAAACATTGTTTGATCTAAGATAATTTATCTTCAAATTTTATTGCAAAATTTCTTTTTCTTAGTTTTTCAAAACTCTAATGTTTTCAATCTTTTTAACATTTTAAATATTGCAAATAATTTTTATTTTTAAATGAAACATTAACCGGACAATGAGTACAATACATTTTGATTGCTAATTGCTGACTTAAACCAATTTTTTTCTTTCAGTAATTGTTTATCTTCATATGACTATTCAGTAATTATTCAATAATTATTTTTCAAAATATATATCACAATCATAACTCAAAGGATTATAAATATACATAATTATTTTCTGTATCTGTAAATTACCTATAAACTATTAGTTCGATTATATCGTGAATTGCATTTCGATACTGTTGCTGGAACTCGCCCAAATTTTGCAGAGAGATGCCCATGGCAGTTTCTGCAAGTGCATTTATTATATAAGATTGAAAAGATAGACGAAGATTTTTTTCAGGTGAATATGAATATATAATTTTTGGTATAAAAAATCAAATATAATATTATCTATCTTCATTGTAATATTACTTTGTAGCATTAATATAGCAACAAATTCTCTTCTTATCTTAAGTTATCATTATTTTTATAATTAAATCTTTGTATATATACTACAGAAACATATTGCAGAAATCTTACCGCATATCGCGTTTAACGTATATTCACTAATAAATGGTACCAAATCTTTTACAACTGTCCCTCCAACATCCTTCAAAGATTTTGTCATGCATTCGCCCTCCTTAATCAAGATATCAACAAACTGATTTAATATATTGAAATGGAATGCAGGTGTTAATATCTTTCGCCGCATGTGCCACTTAGCGCCTAAAACAAAAATAAAAAACGAGAACACAAAATTATGCAATAAAATAAAAATGACATAAAATTACTATCTCTTTTAATTTAATGTTTAATTGACCAATCCTTAAATAATATTAATTTAAAATTTATTTTTTTATATCGCAAAATTCTTTTATAATTTTTTAGACCCTCTTTTCATAAAATTTTTTCCAAAAAAAAGTTGTAGATATCATCGTAAATTCAATTATTATTTTGTAATTAAAATCTTATGGATTGACAGACAGAAATGGATTCAAATTCATTAAAAAGTCTGTTACACAATAGTTTGATTAATTGAAAATGTTCTTTAATTGCAAAACATTTATCATTTCTATTTACTTGAAAATACATATACCATTGCGAAATTATCCTTATTCAATATGATTGCGCTTGCAAGTTTTTTCTAAATTCATTACAACAAAGAATTTTATAATAATTCACCGTTTAAAATATTCAAATCTAATTGTAAAATTTTATTTAATTTTTCGTAATGGAAACAGGCCGCTAATAGACTGTAATAATAAAGTATGTGTGCTTATATGTTAACATCATTACCTGTGCTGGTGAGAAGACCTGTGGCGAACCAAGGATGTAACGTGTTATATACCATACCTTTTTCTATGTGCTTGGTACTGTTCAATATCGTCTGTAATTATTAAAAACAAATTATGAGAGAAACATCAATTTGTTATATATTATATCAATCAATCTTATATATACAGATAATTTATTAGTTGTACCTCAATTTTTTATCTATTCTCGATTGAATATCTCCGATATTCTCTCTTTTTGTTTTTTTAAGAAACATTTTCTACGATCAAAATCTTCTTGCGACACAAGAAAGCAAGATACTTAAATCTAGATAAATCATAATGTCTATACGCAGAAACTTGAATTTCTTTTTTTACCTTTATATCATCTGGATGACGAATAAATATAAAGGGTCTAAAGACAGCCCAGAATCTTACAATAGGATAATACTCATCAGATAAATAACACGAAAAGTTCCATAGTTTTTCTGAAAAATATGTTGTAAATATGACTACAAAAATCATCGTGGGATTAATTTTAATGTTTTTGTACAGTTACTTAGATCCGTTAAAAACGCATATAAAAATTATTAAGAAAATATTATTGCAAAAGGAAATGCTGATAAGTTTGAATAATTATTATATATGAGTAATCAACAATGCTCAATAATATTGACAAATATACGTTCCAGAATTTATAAATTTATTTAGTCTACAATTTTTGTTTTGCTTTAATATGAATGACGGATTATATGTTAATTAATGTAAATACATTTGAATTTTTGTACTTGCCTACTGAAACTAACGCTTGTAATATATTGCCAAATATCGGATAGCATGGTGGTCCCGGTATAAGATTAATAAGTCGTCCATTTCTCCTTCCATGATGCACATAATAATTATACACCAGTAAAATAACAATGGATAATAATAATAAAATTATAAACATTGTTTCTTAATGTAATGAACTCCTTGATCATCTAATTAAGCTCAATCGCTTCTTTTTCGCTGCCTGCTTCTCTTATTCTTGAGTAAAACGTGTCAAAACATTATTTGTGTAATAAAAATTTGTGAATCAAATAACAAAATTTTTAATCGATTATTGTAATTGTTTATAATATAATAATTTTTTTATTTATTATATAATTTTTTATTTATTATATAAGATAAACTTTCGTAACATAATAAAATCTAAACATTGATTACTATAATATCATAATTAGAGCAAATGTTATTCTTACGTCAATTATCTCAAATAATTTTTATCTAATTGTAAGTTATGTTTAGCATTCTTAATCAGTTTATAATTATAAATGATTTCTCAAGCAATCAATAATGTATTTTGTAATTTTAGATAAAAATGTATATTATCGAGTGGCATATAAAAATAAAATACACATATTATACATATATTATAAAATAAAACGATGTTTCACTTTGTGTTTATCTTTAGTGTGATACGCAGTCTGCATTGCTAGATAAGTGAAATAATTATAAAATATTTGTAATTAAGCGATAATATAATATAAAATCCGTTTAAACTTCATTTCTTTAATAAACTAGAGTTGTATAAGTATGCATTCACAAACACTGCCATAAACAATAAATTATTTAATTTTTAACAAAATTATTATTCTTTTATATTTTGTGTTTTTATGTAATACAAATTATATAATGATCGCGATTGCTGAAAAGAGTCTTTCTATGTTTTTATAGTTTTAATTCAACATTTTCGTAAAAATAATACATTAAATAAAATTTTAACAACCAAACGCAGCTAACAACTTATAAAAATTTATGTAAAAGTTACGTGCATACATTAATTATGATATTATTAACCATTGTTCAAATACAATAGATTTTTATAATATGTTATTTTATACAAATACTGTCGATTACCTGACAGATTTTCTGAGGTGACGATTAATTGAAACACCACTCAAATGTTTAAAATGGAATCGCAAATTTTGTCAATCGGATGAACATATGTCAATAATACAAATATCCGCCGACTAATGTAAACTACTCTGACTTGGTCTTGTATTTATAGCCGTTTTGAAATCTTAGGTCGTTCTTAGGTCA
This sequence comes from Prenolepis imparis, assembly GCF_030444845.1. Lineage (NCBI taxonomy): Eukaryota > Metazoa > Arthropoda > Insecta > Hymenoptera > Formicidae > Prenolepis > Prenolepis imparis. The sequence continues at coordinate 5,172,512 of NW_028141173.1, forward strand.
AGAGCATATTGATAATAAGGCCCGTGTTTTGAGCTCACATTTAAAGCGCTTCTTTGTTAGAGGTAGAAGTAAGAGTTTTACATTTTAATAGACAAAATTAATAATTTTTAAAACATTTTGATTGCAAATTAGAAAACATTTTATTTATCTGAAAAAAGTGAGAATTATTGTGTAATCGTTTGATAAGTATTGATTTAAAATAGCGCTTGTTTTTTCGTTTAAAATCATTCTTGTTTGAAATTAAAATATTAACATCAAATTTGGCAATACAATAGAAAATAATTTTATACTTCTTTGACAAATTTTGATTAGAAAATTGTATATGATCAAATATTCTAACGTTTTTGTTAATTCGAAAGGTTCAGCAGATATATTATAAGATGATTCAGAGATGCGCATTAAGCAGTTTAGTCATTTATCGTTACAAAAATTATCCGTAGATAAGTCCGCGAACGCTCGTTGCTACTTTTAAGTTCTATTTTAGTTGTAATAAACAATTATTGGTTTCGGATCAGTCGGTCCTTAAATGAAAAATTATATTACCAAGGTACATGACACATAATTGCTCTTTATTTTGATAAATTTTTACATTATAAAAGTCAATTTTTGTCAAAGGGATATATTTGAATAAAAAAATAAAACATATCTTAATTTAACTTACTGTTAAATAATATAATAATGTTTATATATATAAAATATATAGTATGTTAAAACATTATATAATATTTTTTTTCTTTTTTTCATTTTTGCAATACATCAATTTTTTACATTCATGTGGTATCGATGTTAGTTTCAAATGATTGTTTGCATCTGATTGGAATAAATCTTACGCGAACTGGATGAGAAGGACGAATTATTATATCGGCCCTCAGCCGGACATCCTTTAAATAATCAACAGGCTCCAAGTAAAAATTATGCACCAAAGGAGCTATCATAGCTTTCAACTCCAGCAAACCGAATCGTTGGCCTGCAAAAAAAGTGTATCAAAATTTATCGACGAGCAGAAACGAAAATCGCGACCAATTTACCTATGCAATTCCTCGGTCCAGCGCTGCTGGATTCTCCGGGCAAAAATCTATCCGGATCGAATACTTCTGGATTTGACCAAAAATTGGGATCTCTGTGAAGCCCATAGATATGAAGATGTAGAATCGTTCCAGCAGGCACGACATATGACTCTGAAAAAAATATTATAACATTAGATGCGATCTACAAAAGTAAGAGTTTACTGAGAATAAAAATATACATAATATTGTATGCTTAAAATGTTAAAGCAATTAAACTTTATTTCAAACTTATTATACTTCCAATAATATACTCCGTAATGTTAATTGTTCGTAGATACATATATGCAGCAAAAACGTGATTAATTACCTAATTTTACGTCTTCCGCAGCTTTCCGTGATATAAAAAACACGCTTGGATACAAACGTAACGCTTCCTTTAAACATCTGTCTAAATATGATAAATTTTGCAACGATCTCATCGTAAGTTTCCCTCCGTTCTCTTGCATCACGGTATCGACTTCAACCCTCACACGTTCCTGTTTCATCGATAATAATTAAAGATCATTTTTATTATTCTGATTTTTAAGCGCATAAATACAAATAAATCTTTAATAAATAAAAAAAATTATATTTATTTTAGAAGTGTTTTAATTTTTTGAAAATATATGTATATATTGTTATATAAAGAAAAAATGCGCTACAAAAGCGTGAAATTCGTACTACTTTAAATACAATTTGCAATAAAAATAATATATATCGCAATTTATTGAGGAAAAAGATACCTGAATATCTTTGTGTTCAGCTAATAATAATAAAGCAAAAATTATACCCATTGCTGTAGTGTCATGACCCTGTAATTATCATATTGCAATTTATACACACTTATTGTTAGATAATCTCTCTTTATAAAAAAAGGGATGTTAAGTCGATTCTCGAAAGTCTCGAAGTATTGTTTGCGCGTTGTGCGTTATATTCGTAGCATGGAGATTATCATCTGATAACTGTCAAAAATATTAACAGAGTTTTAAATATTGTAACATATTATTTAAAACATATTATTTTATTTTATTTTATTTTGGACTAACTGTCAAACTGCTCTATCTCCGCGATGACAACCTCTCGATGCTATGAATACAACGCAAATTGAGGCAGCTAATCAACATCGCGAAAAAGAGGCAACAATACTTGCGAAAATCGATTTTATATGCCTTTTTAGAAAGGGTCTAGAACGATACAAGCGCGATTCCTCAATTTTATGTTAAAGAGAATGATACAGAAATCAGCTGATTACTGTCAAAAAAATATCAATCGAGTTTAAAGTACTCTATAACATTTTATTTAAAACATACTATTAGTTTAATTTTTATAACAATATTATTTTAAAATTTAATTAGCAAATTAACGCTTTAATCAGCTGCATGTCAAAAATATTAATAAAGTGTTAATTTGCTATACTTAAATTTAAAAAAATATTATTAAAATATTAATATAATTATTAAAATAGTAATATGTTGTAAATAATACACGTTATAATACTTTATCCTCGATTAATATTTTTTTACAAAAAACAGCTGATAACAGTCAAAAATATTAACCGAGTTTAAAGTAGCTAATTTCTATCAAAAAATATTAATAAATCCTTTCGTCAATAAAATCGTAATTAATTTCGACGTTGTGATTATCTCGATTATCAAAAGATTCTTATAGAAAGTTCTACTTTTTTGTTCACACTTTCTGTTTTAGATTTAAATACTGAGTTTTTATGCATAATTAATTGCATAATTAATTAATATATATTTTTTTATGCGTTGATTACAATATATGCATGAAAATATGTGAATTAATTATACAATGCATAAAAATTTATTATTTAAATCTTTAACAGAGAGAAAAAAAATAGAATTATCTGCAAGAATCTTTCGATCAAAATATCTGCGCTTCTATCAGATTCGCGCGTCTGTATATACATATCCACCACGTTGCACGTCTCGCGCGAGACTGACCGCAAGACTCTGAGCAGCGGTATCGCCAAACGCAGCCTATACGTCCGCCACGCTGCGCGTCTCGCGCGAGACTGACGGTTAGTCTCGCAATCGCAACGTCTCGAGAATCGAGAATCAGTCGCGCGCGAGACGCGCAGCGTGGTGGACGTGTGGGGTGCGCTTGGCGACATCGCTCCTCAGAGTCTTGCGGTCAGTTTGGCGCGACACATGCAGCGTGGTGGATGTGTACAAGGCGCGCGAATCTAATGAAAGCGCAGATATTTTGATCGAAAGATTCTTGTAGAAAATTCTATTTTTTTTTGTTCTCTGTTAAAGATTTAAATAATAAATTTGTATGCATTACATAATTAATTCACATATTTTTATGCATGTATTTACAATCAACGCATAAAAAAATATATTAATTAATTATTAATTAATTATGCAATGCAATAAAAATTTAGTATTTATATCTTGAACAGAAAGTGTGAACAAGAAAATAGAATTTTCTACAAGAATCTTTTGATAATCGAGATAATCACAGAGAGAATCACAACATCGAGACTAATTACGATTATATTGACGAAAAGATTTATTAATAATTTTTGAAAGAAATTAGCTACTTTAAATTAGGTTATTATATTTGACAGTTATCAGCTGATTTCTGTCAAAAAATATTAATCGAAAATAAAGTATTATCAACATTATTACTTTAATTTTTATAACATATTACTTTGAAATTTAATTAGCAAATTAACGTTTTAGTAATATTTTTTTAAAGAAATCAGCTGATTAAAGCGTCAATTTGTTAATTAAATTTTTAAATAATAATATGTTGTAAAATTTAAATTATAATTTGTTTTAAATAATATGTTATGGTACTTTAAACTCGATTAATATTTTTTGACAGTTATCAGTTGATTCTGTCAAAAAAATATTATTATTTTAATAATATTATTCTTTTTAATATAAAATCGAAGAATGGCGCGCGCTTATGTTGTTCTAGTAATACAAAAAAGTAAAAAAGATTACATAACATACTTCAAACATAAAAGTATTTTCTCTCTAATATCGAAGTCAGTCAAAAGATCATCTCAAGATATGCTATTATTAGGAGATCCAACATGGCTAGCCGCTTTTTATTAACTAGAAATAAAAAAGACATATCAACATCAATCTCATAATTTTGCATGTCGTATTTTGTAGGTCGTTTAATTATATAACATCGCTCTTGTTTAGATTCAAACTCTATTACAAATAATACTTAATTTATTCTACGGTAGACATACATATGTTGCATCATATTGCTGTGTGACTATGTGTTTAATATAAATACTACAAGCACAATTTATAATTTATCGCATAATTCAACTTAAATTAAAAATTTAGATTGTGTCTTATTACTTGCAAACACTTCTGCATCATCTATCTCCGCCTCTTTGTTACCTTCAAGATTTTTTAAGAATCGAGCATTAGTACGTTTGTGATAAAGTTTCCTCTCAGCGATGATCTACACAATATTAAATTTTTAAAATACCTTTTTGTATTAATTAGTACACAATAGCACATTGTCCTATATCATATAAATATTGATAGCATAATATGTTATTAATATTTTTAATTATTCGTGTAATCTTGTAAAATAAAAATTACGCGATTAATTAGAAATATAGAACAAGATTTATGTACTTTTAAATATAAATAGAGTGTTGAAGTTTTAAATATAATTGAGTTTGAAGAATCTTAAGTAACATGATTTATAACGTATACTTTTTCCGTAAATCCATGTAAGATTTTAAAGATCCTTTTTTGTTTCCTTTCTTGAGGCGACAATGCGAACAACAAATTGTTATAGATTCAAGATATATAAGAAAGTAAGAAAATATTGTATAATAATCATTTGAAAATGTGATTCTAGATTTAAGATATTGATTTGAAATACTGTTTAAAATTGTTTGAAAATCGAAATATTGAACATTGAAATTGGCAATATACAAAGAGAAATAATTTAGAAAATTTTTGACACTTTTTCAAAAATTGTATATAATCGAATATTCTAACGCTTCGTCAATTCGAAAAATTCAATATAGATAAAAAGCGATCCAGAAATGCGCATATTATTGAGCAATTTAATTACTTATCACTGCGAATTTTATCTTTAGAAAAGATAATTACAGAGAGATTATATTCACAAGACACTAAACATAAATATGATCGCTTTCGATTTTGTTGAGCTTTGAGTCCAAAAAAATTATTGTGCAAAAGAATATTGCTAAAGTGTGTATATTTTATTGTTTCAACCGAGGTGGAGGCTTTATTTTCTGCAAAAATAATGTTATCACTTTTGAATATTGCGTTTGTTGAAAATAAAAAAAATATATGATCACTATAAAATTTTATTTTTTTTATTAGTATGATTTTAAGATATTAAAAATATTATGTACTGAAAATTTAAACTAATAAAATATAAAAGATATGATTGTTACACAATAAAAAGATCAAAACCAATAAAATACATTATAATTATATATTTTACTCGAATATATTTGTATATATACATATATTTTAATAAATAACAGTAAATCTTGCAAGATATATTTTCAGACATAATATTTCTGAAGCACACAAGAAAATCGCACATCAAACTCGGATGTAATATTTTGAATATTGAAACATGCTAATAAAAAAATTAATTTGTTTAAGTGTGTATTATAGTTTTATTCACAATCGGCAAAATTTTCTAATATATATTTATTCAAACTATCGATATTTATTTCAATTCTCACATAATCCGACTTATTTCTTAAAAATATCTTTTCTCCGTTTAAAAAAAAAAAGAAATCGCTGATATCAGTTTTTTTCTTATAATTTTCCCAGTTCTCTATCTTCGAAATATAATTCACGGCTGACCTTTCGCGCGATCGGTCGATCGAGGAACGAAGGCGAGGAGAAACACACTTGTGCGTTCCGGGACAAAAAATCACGCAACATCTGGAGCTTCAGGAGAGAGATCCGTCATAAAAACTGTTTGTACATATGCCGTATGCGTGGGAGCGATAGCTCTACGCGTATTCTCTCTTTGTTAACTCTTAAAACGCGTTTCTAGTTTCGCTGCGTTTTCCCACGAGTGAGATTTTTCTCTCGACGATCGCAAATAATATGTGCGAATAATCATTCTCGAGACATCTCGTAAACATATCGTTGACAAGTCGCAAGATGTGTTTATTAAAGATTAATGAAGCGGTCAAGCGTATCATAGCGCAATAAATTTTAATGAAGGAGCAAAAAGATAGAACAAAATGAGAGATGCCTAGAAAAAAATTGCACAAGTTCATTCGTATAAATAATTGATATATGTAACATGAAAATTCGATGGATAAATTATTGTGCGGAGATGTATATATATGTGTTTCAAGAGATTTAAAGAAATGTACATACAATATTGCGCATAAATGTTCCACATTGTTATAGGCATTATTGTACGTTCTGATGCAAATCGAGCTTTGTCATTAAATATACATGTATCTAAAATATTATATTACAACAGATACTCCAAGAATATGATTCTCATAATTCATTAGTACTCAATGGTGACCGTTTTCGTTTTCAGATACTCATTAAGCGCCTCCTGACCCAAGTCCTTCCCGAATCCGGACATCTTGAAGCCGCCGAAGGGAGCCGCTACATCCGTCTTGTTGTACGTATTGATGAACACAGTGCCAGCCTCGATTTTTTCCGCGAATCTAAGCGCCCTGCTGATATCCTTGGTAAGGATACCCGAAGCCAAGCCGAACTCGGTGTTGTTCGCTCGCGCGATCATCTCGTCGGTGTTCTTCGAGCTGAACTTGGAGATCACCATGATCGGCCCGAATGACTCTTCCTTGGCGATGTACATGTCGTCCTTGACGTCTGTGAACACGGTCGGCTCGAAATACCAGCCAGGACGATTCAATCTCTTGCCGCCGTAAACCAATGTGGCACCTTCCTCGACCCCGATCTGCACAAACTGCAAGAGTTTCCCCAGATGGGCCTTGTGATTTTGCGGTCCATGAGCTGTGCTCCTGTCCAACGGATTGCCGATGGAAATCTTCTTCACCTCTTCGACCACGCGTCTCACGAACTCGTCGTGGATGGTCTCCTCGACGAAGAGTCGTCCTGAAGGTCGAGTAATAAGAATTATAACACACATAATAAGAAATTTGTATTTAATATTTAAAATTAAAACCTTCCCCCCAATAATTGTCCTCAATACAAAAATTTTATTTATACTTATATTTTTATATATTGTTTAAATTTTATTAAATTAAATTATCAATTACCTTAATAATTTTTACTCAAATAAATTAATATTTTGTAAATTAATTACTTTCAATAATTTTTTAAATTTCAAATATTAATTTAATTTTAATTTATTTATTAAATATTTATTTTAGAAAATTTATTTTCTAGAAACAAAATTACGTGATCATCTGTAGAAAATATGTCCAACTTTTCAAATAGCAAAACATTAAATAAGCGTTTATTTACCAGCGGCGATGCAGTTCTCGCCCTTGTTGAAGAAGACGCTGCCCATACCGATCCTGACCGCCTGCTGCAAGTCAGTGTCCTCGAAGATGACGAGGGGACTCTTGCCGCCGAGCTCCAACGACACTTTCTTCAGGTTACTGTCGGCGCAGCTCTTCATGATGGTCTGGCCGACTTGTGTAGAACCGGTGAAACCCAACTTTCTGATCAACGGATGCTCGACTATGGCGTTTCCGACGGCGCTGCCGAAACCGCAGACGATGTTGATGACACCCGGTGGGATTCCGGCGCGCACTGACAGCTCGGCGAACTTTAGGGCGGTCAGCGGCGAGGCCTGGGCCGGTTTCATCACCACGGTGTTTCCGGCCGCCAGACAGGCCGCCATCTTCCACGAGAGCATCATCAGAGGATAATTCCACGGGGTGACCAGACCGCAGACGCCGATCGGCTCGCGCCTCGTGAACGTCAGATTTCGATTCGGACGCGCGTGCGAGATGGGGATGGTCGAACCATGGATCTTGTCGCACCATCCGGCGAAGTATCGCCACGTCTCGATGGACATACCTACGTGAGTCTTGAGAGCGAGGGTGTAGACCGCGCCGGAGTCGATGGATTCCAGGGTGGCCAGTTCCTCCCTGTGCTCTTCCAACAAATTTGCTAATCTAAAAAAAGCGAAGAGAGAAACATTAGTGGAGAACAAGCGTTGGAGATTGAAATCTTCATCTTATTGATTAAAAAAGGATCTTTATTAATCTCCAGAAATAAAATTAAATAAAAATTCTAAGAATTCTCATCACTTTTCATTCTTCCAAAAAAAAAAAAAAAAGATTTGCTGATGATCAAAAATAAGATTAAATGGAAAATAAATTAGGAGTCATTAGGCTTACTTGAATAACAATGCTCCGCGTTCCCTGGCGCTGATTTTACCCCACTCGCCCTGCTCGAAGGCCTTCTTAGCAGCTTTGACAGCTCGATCGACATCCTCGGCGGACGCGCTTTCCACCGAGCAGATAACGCTCTCGTCGTGGGGATTTATCGTGTCAACTGGCTTGCCGTGACCGTTGACAAACTCGCCGTTGATGAAGAGCTGTTTGGGGAATCTCAGGGTCATGTTGTTCGCCTCTACCACCACCGCATCGTACTTGATCTCCTTCACGGCTACGTTTCCTCGAGCGGCGAGAACGATCGTCGTGGCTAATTCCTTGAATACCGACGCCATGAAGACGTCCGTATTCTGCAAGCTGACGCCGAAAATGTCTTTAAGCTCCTCGACCAGGCGCACCACGTCCATGCTGCCCGCACCTGAGATCAAGATAAAATTTAAAAATTATTATATTATTATATTATATTATTATACATTATATTATGATATATTATATTATATATTATTATATATTATATTATATTATTATTATTGCATTGTATTATAATGTATATTATTATATATAAACGCTTACCGGAAGCAAAGAAATCCGTGTCGTCGTCGATATCAATTTTGAGAATGTCCGTCCAGATTCGACGTAGACCTTCAGCGATCTTCAGCTCTTCTTCCGTGAATTCCACGATCTCGCTTTCGCTGGTCTGTCCGTATTTACTAGCTTGAATGGTCTTGGTGCCGAGCTTGATCCTCTCCACGTTGACGTATTGTCCGTCGCCGGCCTTGACCAGCAGACCGCCCGGATGAATTATCCCTTTTTGTTCCTCGAGATCGACCTCCGTCTCGACTTCCGGTAATCTGCCGTTGTTCCATTGGGACGAGCCGAAGAGACGCACCTCCTCGCCGTTCAATGTTGTCCAGGCACCCGGTGTACTGTCCAGACCACGAATAAAGTCGTGAACCTGCTTCGCCGGCTTGGTCCAATCGATCTTCTGAAGCTCCTTCTTGTTCAGCAGCGGATCATAGGTCGCACCCTCCTCGGTTTGCGGTACTTTGGGCGCCAGTTTCTTGGCCACGAGATCCACAGCTTCACTTATGGCCTTGATACCCTCCGGATAGAGAAAGCTGTTGTACAGGCTGTCCACCGTGTCGTTGGGCTTCACTTTGCAGGATCTCTGGAGGAGAAGTGGCCCGGTGTCCAGACCGTCGTCCGCCCAGAAGATCGAGAATCCTCCGGTTTCATCTCCTTGGATCAAAGTCCTGGAATAAGATAGAGATTTATTAACAAAAGTAGTTAGTGTAGTTATATTATTTTTTACTGTAATAAAAAAATTATTATTATATAAAAAAAATAATTCTATTTATAATAATTTTTATTTTATAACTAATTTATTATACTAAATATATAATTCATATATTATTTTTATTATTGTCATGCAATAATAAAAAAGTGCACATCGTTGTTAATTTAATAAAAATATACATGAAAAAAATATTAGCTATCATATGAGAATGTATAAATTCCCCTTTCTCTCCTCCATTACAAACTATAGCTTAAAAATATTAATTACCATAGAAAATTATCATAAAAAATTTTTTAGAGACGCACATTTTTGCCCGAGAGGATAACGCGTCGAAAATGCGCGATACGATATCGATTCATAGGTCAAAAGTGCACGATATACATATTATACTCACGTAATATCATTGAATGGCGAAATCGTACGGCGAACTCGCGTATTATCGTCAACATATTTTCAGTGAGAAAGTGGTCTCGCTTTGCGTAATCTAGAGCGCGAAAAACCACGGCGAACCGGTTGTTCCGGCGCGAAGATATATCGAGAAATATCTCTGTAGCCGACTTATAAGAGCTAATATTAAAGTATAAAGATTGAAAATAAATCGAGTAACGAGCCAACGATTATTTAATTGCATAACGACGCGCAAAATAATATAATAACAATCCTTAAAAAAATATCCCGATATTGGAATTTAAATTTTAGCAAGATATTTCGAATCGTAGTTCGTAGATCTGTTGAAAAATTTCTGATAAAAATTAAGGGACGCCATTTATTAGCTCTTATTAGATCGAGACGATGACTCACCAGCTTATGGCACTTGCTCCTCTGTGTCTGGGTAGCAAGGACGGATGATAACATATACTACGATGACGGGGATGATTGATGACCTCCATGGGAATGAACTGGGTGCAGAAGGGAAGAACGTTGAGATCCACCTCGATGCTCTTGTACAGGTCCAAGATTTCAGGCAAGGCCACGCCCTTGCTCCTCCAGGCTTTGATCTTGAAAACCGGTGTATTATCAGCCTTGGCGGTGATAGCTGAAATTTAAGAAATACGATAACAAAGCGAACGAAATGACTCTCATTAAATCTCTAAGATGTTCTCCATTATATTCTATCAAAGATTTTCGGAAGAGTGAAAATTACACTAGGGATGCTCGAATGATTCCGAGAGATAATTAATATCTATATATTACATTTAAATATATATAAATATACGGATTATAATATCTGTTCTTTTACACGATATATATATTATTATATCTTATTGATGCAAGACTGTAGGAATTTTTTCTACCTAGAGGATCCTCGCGATTTCCCTTATCCGGAATTGTAAACACTCCGGTGATCTGATGTCCATCTTGCCGCAAGAGTTTGTAGACTTCTGCTGCAAAAGGACTCTGTCCGATGATAGCCACCTTGAGCTGCGCCATCCTCGACTGCTACTTCGTAGAAAGAATTTTTATTAATTTATACATATCTTGATAATATAAAGTTTCTATAAAAAAGTTAAAGAAATCTTATACAATCAGCTGATTCAAATATATATTATAAAGAAAAATTTTACGTGTGTAAATCATGTATCTACACATTATGCTATCTATTATTTATCGGAGAATATAGTTTAGTATTTTAAATATATAACTTTTAATAAGTTAACATTTTTATTAATTGTTATACTTATTAACTGTCGCTTAATCTTAAGAGAGTGTAATTCCACGAAATAAGATTTCCGATGCAAGAGAAAGAATAACAGAATGAAAACTCTTGTTCGAGAAATTTTAAAGAATAGATCGAATATTTATTAAATACCTAAGAGTTCCTTACAGCTACGTGTCTTTTTTGTGATTAACTTCTGTGGCTGATCACCTTTCATTTCGCCAATGACAAAATACGATAACACAAATGTGTCTATCTTTATTTGGTGATAATAAACATTATAATCTCTTTCTTTTTCCGGAAAAAAAGTCTTATCCTTTAACTCTTGAACGATCGCGTCAAAATTTGAAACTACATCCCAGAGTATTTTTTTTATAAATGTTAATATAAAGACAAAATTTTCCTTTCTCTTCGATTTTATGAATTTTATTAGACATCTTTAACATAATTTCTGAAGTAAAGAAAATTAATTTCAATTAAAATTTTTAATTTTAATTAAAAAAGACTTCTCCAACAATAAAAATTTCACAATGAATGAAACTAGTTACATTCCATGCGATCATCCAAGGATTAATAATGTGCAACTTATTTAATTATCATATAGGTGCACGATTAATTGAATAATGAATAAGGAGTAATTATATAAATAATGTTCGATTTATACATACCTTCCCAAGATTTAATCCGTCGTCTATATATTATGTTAGTAGAGCGGTTTTAAGCAAACTGTAAAAAAATTTATAATTACGAAGCTTATTTACAGAATAAATCGCAAAAGCATCATTTATCATTACACCCCGATCACCACACATATACAAAAATTAATTAAAAAATATTAATTAATTAATTAAATATATATTATCAATTAAATAAAATAATAGCATAAATTAACACGTTGAGTATCACGTGGAAATATTTTCATTACATAAATCAATTGGCAAATTGTTCAACTTCATATTCACATTGTGTATTACGCTACTCTCTTAAAGGAAATCAGCTGTATCGTCATTGATAAGTGGTTTCAAACAGTAAAATCTCACTGAAACGAATCAGTTAGTTGCTAATTTTTCAATAAAATCTTACTGATTTCCAGTGTAATCAATAAAACATAAGACGGAGGAGCAAAATGTGAGTGTTTTTAAAGATCAGTGAAATCATTGCTTTAATCAGTAACATTTTCGCTGATTCAGTTTAAAGAGAGTAAAGAAACTCATAACTAATTTATATAGATATTAATGTAATAACAATAATTTTTTTTATAAAATAAAAATTATAATAAAAATTTTATAAAATAATTATAATGATAAAAAAATAATTATTAAAATAATAATAATAATAATATAATGTATGTTAATAATACAATATGATATATGATATAATAAATTATATAATATAATATAATTTTAATAATTAAAATAATATAATTAAATTAAATTAAAATAAAAATTAAATAATAATTAAAATAATAATTATCGTTATATTAATATTTGTATATGTACGCATATATATTATTACACACATACATGTCTTAATCGATTAATTCATGTGACATTTCTATCAATATAATTCAATTTATATTTAAATGTGCATCAACGTGATCTTTATACGATATTCAACGTGCTAATATTTTCTCTTCAGTCTTTATCTAATTCTTCTCTCTTTCTCTTAAACAATAGTATCTTTTGTTTCTCCAATTTGATGATATATCAAACTCATCGGGACTTACGATATCCAAGACGAAGTTGCGCCGCCAGATGAGATTTCTCAGACCCAGCATCAGTTCCAGAAGCGCAAGTGCACTAATGTCCAACTGTTGCGCCTTCACTTTCTTCACTGACTGCACTCACGATGACAGAACGCGAGCGGTTCCACCGTAGAATCGATTCCAACGATTGCGTACCCGGGCAAAACCGGCTACGTTTATATAATGTCGACGATATCTCTCGCATGCTAGGGTCAAGATCTATGCCGAACATCACAAATTTTTATTTTCCAGGCATTCTTCTTATCTTCAGACTCCGCTGCTGATATATTTCGAGAATGCTGTGACTAAACTTACATTTGGACAATTTATCAAAATACAAATGTAAATCATAAATTTTTCAATAACACACAATAAAATATAACATCAAGAATACATATGCAACATTTAAAAATTAAAAAATGATAAAACGCATATCTGGTTACACTGTTTGAGCGCTTTTTTTAGTACATTTGTTATTAAATGTAGTATATAATTTTTTTGTAAGAATAAATTAAAGAACAAGAGAATTTTCTGAACGAGAATTATTCTAAAAAAATATTCTTGTAGTCAAATATTTATAAAAATTATGTGTGTCATATTATATGTATATGTATATAATGGCGAATATGATAAATATATAATAATCACGACACTTATAAGACATGTATTTATAATCCGTTCTTATATCCAAGATTGTTCAAGTATAAGATGCTCTTGACCAGATCAAATCTTGAGACCACTAAGGTCATACTTATAAGATCTTGAATATAAAAATGCATTATGAATATACCATATATATTAGCTGAAACTTATTAGCTTCAAGAATTTGTATTTGTATTCTATTAATATAAAATATTATGTACATCAGCTATATATAATTTTAATATTATATAATCTTAGGTATATATCATTTTAATAAATATTTGATTAATGAGAAAAAGCTATATGTACGTGCGCATTATAACTTTTTCTTTTTTATTTAATTCATCTAAAAGTTCAAACTGATGTACACAAGAAAAGTATTTATGACGCAGACTTGTCTAAAACAACATATTAACATTATTTCATTGTAAAATATTTACACTTCGAAATTCGTCATCGGAATAATCGAATGAAAAAATACTTCTTTCGTGACGCCAATGACTTTCGACGCAAGATACAAGTCCAAACTGACTCGATCCAGTTTCGAGGAAAAGATTCCCCGGTATCGATCAGTCGTAAATAGGGAAAGGTCCCAACCCGAGATAGTCTTTAGTAAAACCGCTTTAAAGCGGTTTCGAGACATTCTACGCACCGGAAAAAGATCCTTATCGTGAAACACGCATTTTCATAATGCTATCAAATTTTATATATCCATACAGCAGATATGTTGTAACCTCTTGTGTTACATCATTCCCCGACCTTGCTTCATAAAAAATCGTTTAAATTATACTATATTGTTTCGAGAAGAGGGTCGCATATCTTCCTTTCAGACAAATACAATAAATTTTATCTCGGCGTCATCCTGTATAAATAAAAGTATATCTTTCTCGTATTACAAAAGAATCAAATTTACATTGCTCTGTGAAGTCCATAAGATACAACAGTAAAAGAATAAGTTTAAAACTCCTAGAATCAAAGAGTGCACAATAAGCATTTTATGCCGGAAAACCGGTTACATATATGTGTATGTGTATTTACTTAAATATTTTTATTGCAAGAATGAAAAACACAAGAGAACTGCTGAACTAACGAATTAGTCTAAAAACGTCATCGAACGTATGTTTATTAAAATGTTTATCGCGTTGTATATTTGTGGCATTAAATTATCAATAACAAACTTATTACACAGCTTCACGATTCTGTTTTACTTATTAATTAATATAACATTGTACGTAGATTTAATAAAGATTTGAATAATAAAAAGCTTTATGTATAATTGTTTCTTTTTTACTTGATTGAGTTTATCGCTATATGTATATATATATTATATATATAAATGTTTAACGCTATTAAGAGACAATATTTTGTAAAATAAATTATTGTATTAGATTAATATAATTTTATATTAAATGTAAGTCTATGATACAGCATATAATACAACTTTTTCATGTAGGATATACTGGGATCACTTTCAATGTCAATATAACTAACACATAGCTCTTATATATATTCAATATAACTTTATCAAATCACAATTAACTTACTTTTTAATCTCTTTTAGTCTCTAAATTAAAAATTTATTATACTTTTAAAATATTTATTAAACTATTAAAGTATTTTAATACCGTGGTACTTTGAACTCAGACGCGCCATCGATCGTCGTCGTCGGTTTTCTCTTATTCATAATATTCTGAATCTTCTGCCACTCGCGATCGAGCTCCGCCTTCTCGTTCTTCTCCTTATTGTATTTCCTGGTGCGCCTGCCGTCGGCCATCTTCACGCCATACTGAAAGGCCGCCTTAGGCAGCGCCTCCTTGTTATTCATATATTCGCTATACTCCTCGGGTGTGTCGAAATCCCAGCGGCCGATCGGGCCCTTTTTGTTACCCAGGTCCATCTTCGTGTAATCTACTTCGTCGTCCGAGTCGTCGATGGCGTCCTGCATCTCGTCTAGACCTGGATAACATTCGGCGTAACCTTCCGGCTCGGCCGCCAGTTTATTTAGCAACGCGCCCTTCTTCGGCGCGTTATTGTCCGTCGCGACTACTGCACTTTGCTGCAACACGTTCGGCAATTGCGGAGCATTCGCCTTGTCGTCGGTGTCGAGATTAGATTCGGGCTTGTCGAAGTATAAGCCCTTCTTCTTCTCGCGCGACTGCCCGTCCTTCTTGCTCGTCACTGTCGGCATATAGTCGCCGATGTCGCCGTAGATGCTGTCGTCGGCGACCTGCGGCCGTGGCTGGATGTCGTCGTTCTCATCGCCACGGATCCGTCCGTCCTTCAGCTTCTTGCCCTTTTTACTGTGCCGGCTACCTTGACGCAGATACGACAGGATCTGCGCCAGTTTGTTGATCACTATATCGTTGGTCGTAAGAGTCGGCGTATTGTCGACCGTCGGCACGTCCGCCTTGCTCCTGATCAACGTCGTGGGTATGTCGACGTCGGCGTTGTCGTCGTCCAGCTCGATCACGTACGCCATGCGACCTGGCGTGAATAGCTCGTTCCTCTCGATCTGCTTGGACTTCATGATCATGACAGTCTTGTACACGTGCCGGCCCATCTTCGTCTTGAATAGCATCTCATCGTCCTTTTTCTCCGGCTCCTTTTTCGTCTTCTCCTTTGGTTTCACGAGCTTCTCCATCTCCTGCTCCTGCTCGTACTCTTTCGCTTCAATCTCGCTGCGCACCTGTAAAACAGCGTTGTATTATTTATTTGGGTCTGTGTTAAATACAAAATTAGACTTTTGTCTACTATTTTTACAGCTTCATCATTCAATGATGAAGAGTAATAAAGTTGAAAGCCATATTACCTTCTGTAGAAGAGCGTAATCCAAGCCTTTGACCAAGTGAGTGTGTTCCATGTCACCACCCAAGAATTTAGACTGCTGGATCATCTGTCTCCTGCGCTCTGCAGCATCCATACCAGATTTTAGATCCGGTGCAACAGCTCTGTAAGCACTAGCATTGTTCATAGGATCTTCGGCTTGATAATCCTGATTGGTGCCGTCCCTGCGTTCCCTCGCGCGATCCCTGTACTTCTCCGCGAGCTCTGCCATCTTGTCCTCCTCCTGTTTCTTCAGCTTTGCATAGAAGCTCTTCTTCTTCCTTCGCAGCTCCGCCCGACTGCCCCCACTGACCTGGGGGGTTTGGGCTGTCTTTGCGCTGGCATCCCTAGCTGTGCCTGGTACGGAAGTTGGAGTAGCTGAGGGCACCGACGCCCTCGGGGTCATCAGGAGTTTTCGGAAGTCGTCGTTCGTCAGACGAACTGACATACCCGCCTCTTCCTCCGTCTCTGGCATTTTGTCCGGTTGTTTTTCTTATATCAGAGATGAGGTTAGGATTAGTAAGATCTTGGAAAAACGTATGGAGAATGATTTTAAAATATTGTAACAAATAATATATTTACCTTTTGTGAAAAGATGTAAGAAATACAACCGATCCCAGCTATATGATGTTAAAAAAGTCGAATTGAGTAAAATTTATATCAGCTGCGAAATCAGGCGACAATTCCGTGTATATGTAATCAACACAACTAACTTTTCCTTCCTTCAGCGCCACACATAATTATGTCATCAACAGATGATAAATGCTAAACTTGATAAATGCAGATTTTTACTCTATTTGATAGAATAGAATGAAAATAAATATTATGCCCTAAAAAATTAGATTAGAAATTAATTTTTTGAACAAATTAAGAAAATCTTGTAATCTAATTGCAAACTTTATTTTTCTAATTTTTAATTTTTTTAATTGTATTATTATT
Organism: Prenolepis imparis; assembly: GCF_030444845.1. Lineage (NCBI taxonomy): Eukaryota > Metazoa > Arthropoda > Insecta > Hymenoptera > Formicidae > Prenolepis > Prenolepis imparis. The sequence continues at coordinate 5,190,011 of NW_028141173.1, forward strand.
TTTCTTGTATTCCATTTCTATAAAGTATTGTTTGAGGAAGATATAAATCAAGGTGTAAAATAAAATGAATTTGTAATTCTATTTTTACTATATTACAATGTATATTATGATATATATCACTGATAATACTTGCATTGAATTTATACAAATGCTTGCTTAGATATTTGTAAGTTTAATAAATTTATACCTTTTTATTTATACCTTTTTCAAATCATTATAGAAATACTCTATATTATTTGATAACTCTATTGGTTCTTCATCTTATTTTTTATTGTTTTAGATATTTACTGGAGACACATATAACTGAGCTTAAATAAAGTGAATGCAAATCAGCAATTTGCATTTCCCTTAGCAATGTGGATTATAATTACTGCATTCAACTGAAAGTAACTTTGGCCCCAAGGTAGGATCTGCGACATAAAATGGAAACTCTTCCATTCCATTACATGCAGCTCCAAATTCTCCCTTTTTGTTCAAGGCGATTACTCCGCCAAAGAATGTGGGATAGTGCCGAATAATCCTATTAACCGCTATCCTGGCAGCTGCAGCCGGCGTTAATCCACGACGCATCTCCTCTACAGCCAGAAAGCTATAAAAAATATTAACTTTAATTTTATATAATATGCATAAATAAATACACTAAATATATGATAATACACATGATAGTAGTAACACATAAAACTGATAAAAAATATTACATTTTATATTATTTAAGTATTTACGCTCTATATATATAACATAAAAAAATTATTATAAAGAATTACAATAAATTTTATGTGTGTGTACATTATATATATATATATATATATATATATATATTATATATATTATAAAAAATAATTATATAAAAAAATATACATATATATAAAATTATATTATAAGATATATAGACACAGAAATAAAAATTTTAATATATTTTAATTTACAAAAATTTAAAAATCAAAATTAAAATAGAATTTATAAATTTTAGCTCAGTAAAGCTAAAAAATATGTATGAATGATACCTCGGCAGAAACCGCATCATAATATCTCCGTCGCCAGTACCAGCTGCCGCGCCAACTTCTTGATCGGCGTATGCTCCAGCTCCCGGAATAGGAGAATCCCCGATGCGGCCGGGTATTTTATGGTTGGCACCGTTTGTGGAAGTGCCGGCCGCTGTACGTCCTTGCGAGTCTATCGCGAGTATACCGATCGTATCGTGATTTTCCTCGCTTCCAGTCAATTCTTCGTAATTATCATTGTTTTCTTGTATATTCTTCGGCGTATAAGGTCCGCAGCTGGTCGTTGGATCCGGCGCAACATTCTAAAAATAACGAGAAGAGATCAGCGAAATAATTATAAGAAATTAGATTTTTTCTTTCTGTACCTTCCAGAAATTGGGTTGACAGTTGTTTGCTTTCCACTGCGTCCACATTTGCAACGATACATTTGTCGTTAGAGATTCTTTCTTGAATCCCATCTTCACAGCAAACTCTGTACCCAGCTGTCCACCCAATAAGCTATGTTTTGTGTAGTGCAGCACTTTGCGAGCCACTGAAATAGCACTCTTTACGTTCCGCAATCCTCCTATTCCGCCTACATCCATTGTCACTCTGTGGAAGAAATATATTCCTTAAATATTTGAATAATATAGTTTAACTTGAATAAAGAGATATGTCATTGCTTTTATTACCCGTCCATAATCATAGCATCCAGTGTAGTTTCTCCAACCTCATCCGGACTGCCACCAAATCCTACAGTCTTTCTGCATTGTTCCTCCTCGCATAGAGCACATCCTTCTTCTATTGCATCTAGAGCACTTCTCTTCTGATTATATATCACGTCCCATGCTTAAAAATAATAAAGAAAATTTTTTAATTATCAAAGAAGTTGTCATTTATTTCTCTTGTCAACTTAATGTCAGAATATATCAATATACCTTTCTCTGTTGCAGTTGTATAATTCCAGGTGATCACTATCACGGGTAAGGAATTATGGGAAACATCAGGCTTGTCAATTGCATCAATGAGCAAACAAGCTTCAAAGAGGAACAGGATTCCTATAAAATTGACGAGCTTCATCCTTCTTGCAATCTCTGGAAATATCCAATGCTACTACTATTAGATATAGCATGAACTTTGTACAAAAGAAAGCGGAGGGAGAAAATATCTTTGATAAGTAGAGAGAGTACATATTGATACTATATATTGTTATAAGTAGATAAAATTATCATGCTGTATTAATCTATTGTTACTAATATAAACAATCAAAGAATCATTTATATCTTGAAATCTCAATTTATTTTTATATCACTGAAACATATTGTTAAATTGTCCTAAAATATTTATAATTATAACATTATGTTGGCAATAATAATATAATTCCGAAATGTTTTCCATTACACTAATGCTAATGTTTGAAAATATATAAGGTGTCTAAAAAATTTGCATTGCAAACAATCTTATATTGTATTCTCAGAATTTTTTCTCTGCATTGATTTTATCTATTTTAAAATTATTGAAAAGCAAGCGATTTTTTTCTAAAAATTTTTTTCAATTCTTTTTCTAATGTCGTTTGCACGCAAAATAGAAATATTACACAGTTCAATGTAAAATTAAAATAAGGAAAACTTCACAATAAAGACATTGATTCGATGGCTCCACAATTATGAGCGCCAGTCGGTTGTGCATTAAACTTTTGTTACAAAATATTAGAGATTATCATTGTTTTTACAAGGATAACATCAATTTTCGCTCTATTCTAATTCACTAACCTATTTCTTTTCTCTTTTAATCCCAAACATTTCCATTCCCGTAAATTACACATCCGAATACGAATGCAATACACATTTATCGCACGATGTGTTTTGGTGTCACGTTGTGTAACGTTTACATTTATGTACACGACTAAATAATGTACAATAATTAATCGCTATTGTGACAGCAATCTCGTTTCTTTGTGCAAAGATTATCGACACACTTCTCTCCCGCCCACTTTCATGATCGCGCAAAACAGCTGACGCAAAACAGCTGATTGATTCTTATTATAGTGTTCGCGTTTTCAGGAATTGTCGGGGAAAGAAAAAGAAGGAACGGATCTCCTGAGATAAATTCGTACAATAAAATCGTGTGATAATATTTTATGCTAATTCGATACACCTCACAAAGTTGTATAACCTGCTGCCACATAATTTCTCAATTTCTGATTTCACACAAAATGTCCTTCAAAAAAGATCTGAAGCTGCTTGTAAAGCCGTATTACTTGATAAATATTTTTCTCAGCGTCTCGTATATCCTATCGAAGCGCATTCCTATAATCTGTAATTATATATTTACTCAAAATGACTGCGAGCTCAATGGGGTGAGTGTACTACAATTTATTTTTATAACAATTTCAGTAATATCTAATTTTATTTTGTTAATAATAAATCTGTTTTTATAGAGGGAGACGGAAATTCTATTCTTTCTTATGATTGTCATCATGATAAGGACAAGGAAAACTGGCAGTGTGACCATGATAAATTATTTGACGTCTAGTTTTGTATATACAAAAGTGGCAAACTTGATTTTATGGTTTTATGCAGACGTGCGGATGGGCATTGTATTTGCATTTATTTTCATACGTAAGACGAGATGCATGAAACACTAAAGTCTCATAAATTACTGTGTCGAAAATAACACATAATGCTTATACTCAGTGTGCGGATTAGTGCTGCCAGAACCGACATATCAAGGGCCCGAAAATGTAATCTACTTACATGGAGCCAATGGATTACAGGAGGAATTACGCGACACTAGAGTGGTTTGGCTGGTGACGTTTTACACGGCATGGAATCCAGCCTGCGTGACTTTTGCCCCGATATTTTCTGAGCTCTCCGCAGAGTAAGTGCTTCAGAGCCTCCAATTCCTTTCTAACCACTGAAAAATATCTCGTCTATATATTTGTGAATTGCTACATGAAGAATTATTATACAGATATGCATTGGAGAATTTCAAGTTTGGTAAAGTTGATATTGGAAGATATCCAGATGCAGCAGCAAAGTATCATGTCAGCGATGCGAGTACAAGCAAGCAATTGCCAACATTAATACTCTTTAAAGATGGCAAGGAAGTAGAGCGACGTCCGTACGCGGATCACAAGGGGAAGCTTGTCAAATTTCTTTTCTCGCTAGTACGTCTCATTCAAGGGTGTAACTTTTAAATTCCGACTTTTATACTTTATTTTATATAATCTAGCTAATATAATTCCTTCTTTATTTATTTTTCTCGACTTTTCAGGACAATGTAAAGGCTGCATTTGATTTCAATAATATCTATAATGATTGCAAGAAGAATCCTATCAAGAGAAAAGAGAAGAAGTCGCTAAAGGCAGAATAATGAAGCATTTAACTTAAGTATTTTATGAATAAAGAAACGTCCTTCGCAATTCACATCTAAGCGAACTTCAGTTAGTGGCTTCTACTGTGTAGAATTATAAATATATTTCATTGCTTTTGTTGTAATACTCGAATTTCATTTATATTCCAGTAGTCATTTGTGTATAATATGCATCATCGCAGATTGCTACAGCAGTATCCTGTATTTAATGTGAATGTGCCATCATGTGTAAACATACAAAACTTGATATTATAAATGTTAATATGTCATTTTCTTTTATAATTGTCACCTGTCAAATCGCATTCAAACAAACACAAATTTATATCAGATAGCTAAGCTTCCTACTTTTCAGATTTCAATTAGCAGACTTATTTTATTAGTTTGTTTTATCTCTAATTATATAAAATTAATTGATAGTTGATTTCATGTCTTCTTCTTTTTACCTAATAAAGTTTGATGAGATTTTTTGACAGTCAAATTATTCTCAAGCAACTGAAATCCTCTAACAATAAGTTTTTATATATATATATATATTTATCTAATATATATATATATACCGGGTGTCCCATTTTAAAGGACCCACTCAAATATCTCAGAAACATTGCGTTAAATCAAAAAATGTTTCCTACAAAAGTTGTAGGGTTTCGAGGGGGACATAACATAGTAATATTCATATGACCTTGGGCGGCGTCTCCAAGGTCAAGTGAAGGTGAGAATAAATTTTTTAAATGGAAACCCATATTTTTTATTATAACATCTTTTTCTACTAATTAATTTGAACAACTTTTATCTGAAGCATTTTTTTATTTTCTTCAAAATTCATTCTCACCTTCACTTAAGGTTAACCTTCACTAACCTTGGAGACGCCGCCCAAAGTCAAATGAATATTACTAAATATGTTATGTCCCCCTCGAAACCCTACAACTTTTGTAGGAAACATTTTTCGATTTAACACAGTGTTTCTGACAATGAGATATTTGAGTGGGTTCTTTAAAATGGGACACCTGGTATATATATATATATATATATAAATTTTGATAAAATTTTTTTATTCTATTCTCAAGAAACTGATGTCCTCTAAATTTTATATTCTGTCAATATTAGAGAGGGCGTTAGTTAAAGACCCTTGTGTTAAATAACCTCAAAGCCAGAAAACACGTGTACATACATTTTATTTCAAACGAAGTAAAGAATAATTTAATCTATTATGGTTAATATCTAAAATTTATACTACTAAATCGATTAATTAGTGTACCTGTGATTAATGATAATTTTCCAATAGATGGATAAACATACTCCGCCGCTTTCGCCCGAGGTTAAGGATGAAGACATGATCCCTGTAGAAGACGTAGACGAGATTGTCGACGAATTATTGGAAGAGGCGAGATATAGTGATGACAGTGCAGATTCGATGAATGAAAATGACAGCGATAATCCGATGGAGGATTCAATGGAGGAGGAGGAGGAGGCCTCGCAAAGAAACGATGCTTTGCACGTATTTCGTCGTCATTCATCCGGTAAGAAGCTCCTTCGATCTTCGAATGGGATAAATTATCGATGACACATAGAGACTCTCTCATTAGACTAATCTTATAAAAATTCACTTCAGCTCATTCAGTGTTCTGCTGCTCGTTGAGTAAGAACAGCGAGCTGGCTGCGACAGGAAGTGAAGAGGACAAGGCATACCTGTGGGACACAATCACAGGAGAAATTATTCTCGACTGCACCGGTCATAAAGACAGCGTTATATTCACCGGATTTAACTACAATGATACATACCTGGCTACCGGCGATATGGGTGGCACAATAAAATTATGGCAGTTAAGCGACAAAACTTGTGTTTGGGAGGCTGCCGTAGATGATATTACCGTGAGCAGTTCTTCAATAATAAATAGGCTTTATATTTCTTCATGTATATCTGCAACAATCTATTAATAATTATTTCAATCATTCTGTGTAGTGGATAAAGTGGCATAATTCCACTAACATCTTGTTAGTAGGCTTAGACACAGGAGGAGTTCACATGTTTAAAGTACCAGAAGGTTCTTGCAAAGTCTTTGCACAGGGATATGGTGATAAAGCAGAAACTGGTCTATTTCTTTCCGATGGTATGGAATGAAAATATTACTATTAGAAAATATTACTTAATTAGTAAGCAGGATATCTCATGTTTAAAGTCTAAATCTTGTAGGAAAACATGCTGTGGTGGGATACAACAGTGGCACAATTCGTGTATTAGATTTAAAAGCAAATACCTTACTGTCTACTACACCCTGTGATCCGACACAATTACACGGACATTCAAGTGCTATTACTGCCCTCGACTGTCACACGAGTAATAATTTGTTGATTTCAGCATCACTAAACGGCAAGACTATATTAAGCACAGTGCATAACGGCAAGGTAAAGAAAATTTCTACAGATTGCTTCATGTTATACATATAAAGAATTTCTAACACAGAATAGATGAATAAATTCCTTTGTGTATAAAAGTTTTAGTTAGTCGATTATAATTTAAACTTTCTATATAGATGATCAATCTATAGCTTGAAAACTTAATGTTAAAACGTTTTTCAGATAACTTGTATACTTCAAGATTTGAATCCTAAAAATAAAGCAGAGACTAGTGAAGAAGATAATGTAAATAATGCTACCATAGAAACTGCAGCCTTTTGTAAAGATCCTACATTTCCTGTTGCTGCAACTGGAACAATTGAACAGAATTCCTCTGGAAAACTTTACATATGGGATATTTCTAAACAAGTATATCATATTCTTTATATTTACATATAAGTATTATATTACCTTTTGCCAAAATAAGCTGTTCTAAGTCGAGAATTTCTTCAGGTTCTTAGGTATGAAACTACACAAGAAGGAGGCATTACAAAGCTTGTTTGGACCAGTGGATCGACATTGTTCACAGCAGGAGTAGATGCTATATTAAGATGTTTCGATGCAAGAGCCGGTTGCTGTCTCAAATTATTCTCAGGCCATAAAGCAGCTATACTTGATTTACATATATCTGAGTAAGTCATTGACAATTGATTTTACTAGTTGATATAGACATAGAGATATATAATAGAAATAGAGATTTATAAAACTACAGGAAAGAAAAATATTATTAATATGAAACAATATATGATAAATAATAAAATATGAAAAAGGTTTTAAAAGAAACATATATTGGTTTATCAATCTTGATTGCATTTCTATCAAACTAAATAACTACTTGTGAACTTGAATAATTATCATAAAATTTGTTGAGGACTATCAATCGATCATAACACGAGTAATAATCAACTATTTCTATTCATTTTGCGAGTAGTATTCTTGAGCATTTAAAATTATTGATCTTTGCCTTAAAAATCTGTTTCAAAAATTTGTTTGCAAAATGTTTAATATTTCCCGTGATGTTTAACAATATATATTTTTCAGTGATGAGAAAAAGGTATTGACAGTTTCCGACGACGCCACCGCCAGGATCTTTGATATCTCGTCTATAATATAATGAGACATAGGCAATTAGAAATATAGGAATATATATATATATATTTTTACATTTACATTTACAAAAATGATTTATAGAATATGTATTTTTATTCCTTTATAAATTATAAATAAAATTTCATTATTTTTGTCTAATTCCTCGTGTCAGTTTGTCTCTGTACCATACTGTATCGAGCTCGTATCGTTTATCTTTCCATGTGAAATGTGTCGGCGCGTTTTCTTGACCATTTTCGAAGTCAAAGAAAGCGCTGAATTCGATAGCTAAATTCGACCTCACCAAGCCGATCCCACCCGTCTTTTCCAATGCAGGATGGTACACTCTTCCTGTATTAACGTTCATGAACAATTTTTGTGGCTCAAATGGCACCTATGACATTTTAGTATAAAGCACGGATAAAATTATAATAATTATAATAATTTTTGTATATAGATTTATAGAATTACCATTAGCAAGTCGTCTGCATGTGCGTAACTGAACCAATCTTCCTCTGCACTAGTTTCTACATTACACTTCTGGATCACTTTTGTAAAAACCAATGGTAGATCGTCACATCTCGTATAGTTTCTCTCCACACCGCAGATAGACAAGAACGGAAAATCATCCGTGTAACGACCAGTATTATTTATCTTCAGATGCTTAAAGAAGAATGCCAAGAATTTTTTATCTGCAACATAGTTTATGCACACATGAATGATGGTGCGTGTCCAATTAATATAAACATTGTTGCATACCTTTAAAGCACGATGTAAAATTCCTTATACGAACGTCATCCAGAAATAACTGTAAAGAAAAAAGTATTATAATATTTGTGAAATGCTAATTCAGCTGTTAATGGCAAAAGTTTTGATTCAGAGAAATAGTAAAATGAAAAATACCATGCCTTGATGATCAATATAATAAAAGTACTCCCGCACACGAGGCTGAGGAGATTGTCCTTGAACATATGTCGCGTATATCCTCTTAGAAAAAGGAAATCTTCGACTTGCGAGGAAACCAAAACGCATATTAAATATCGATGTCATTTTAATAACTAATAATTAATAATCAAGATGTAACCTAAGATGTACAAAGCTCTCTCTTCAATAGTTTATTGAAATTTTGAAGAATTGTATATAGAGACAAGGAATATGAATTTTTCTTATAACAATGTAAACAAGTATCATAGTTATTGTTATTTAAAGACGCGTTAATTATTTATCACAGTCCAATGTTGTTCTGTCATGTTGTATGTAAATATGTATATAAAGTCCATATCTTTTATGATATGGTCTGCAAACATCCTTATCGAACTTTTCTCGCGATTATTGCAAACTGACACAAGTTGTCTGTCGTGTAATCTTATTTAATTAAATAAATTTTCTTTTCCTAATTATCTCAATTATTTTCTACGTGCAATTTTATCAACAATCAGTAAACATGAATCAGAGTCATCTAACGAAACTCTCGGTCATCTTTTCGCTCTCCGCATGCAAACGCATGACAGAGAGAGAAAGGAGAGCGAGACGGAGAGAAAGAGCGAGACAGAGAGATGGTGAGAGATTGAAGAGATGAGATACGACGATAACGAAGAGGAGGAGGTGGCAGTTTCTTGAGTGAGAGAGGTGATCATCATCTCGGGGATCATTTTCCGCGCTCGTGAACACACGTCACGTTTTTTTCTCTCCGCGTTCTCTCTCCCGAGGAGGGGAGCGAGGACGCGACGCGACGCCACGCGTCGCGGTGTCCGGTCGCGAAAGGAAGAGGGTAGTGCGAAGAGGAGAGACACGGCTGCCGCTGATAAACATGTTACGTCCGCGCGAGAGGAGATCGTTGAGATCGTACGACGCGCGTCAATCCAAGCCCCGAGCTGTCATCGTCGCTGCCAAATAAGTCCGCGCGCGCGGCGCGAAGATGGCCTCGTCCACGAGGAGGTCCTGGAAGCTCCGTAAGAACGTCGTCCACGGGGAGACCGAAACCTGACGTCCTTGTCCTCGAAAGTCCTCCTACGCGCTGCGGGAAACTCGGCCTCTCCGCGGATAAACGGTGCCTCTCGTGTTTATACAAGCCTCCGAGCTGACCTCCTCGCGGTTTCTTTCCAATTATGGTTATAACTGGCTCGTCGAGAATCTGTCCCGCAGAACGGGAAGGTCGTTTCTTCGCGAGGCAGGAGTTGAGATGCTAAATTATAGCGCTCTTTCATTCCCTGCGGACAAAGATTTGTGTTTTTACAAATGACAATAATTTTTATTTAGCGAGGAAATTTGTCGATTCCGCTTTTTTGTTCAAATTATGTAGAGAATATTGAACTAAAAATTGACTGTGATTAAGATTTTTAATTTTTTAATTATGTATTCAAGTAAATAGTCATTATTTATGTGATTTGTTTCAATTGACATTTTCTAATTATCATAATTTGCTTGTCAATTTATTATACTGCAAGTGTGAGAAATTATTTTTCAAAAGAACAAGATAAAGAAGTGTTGATATTGAATTAGCATGGACAGAGAAGTTTTATAAAATTGATTTGATAAATAAGTAATTATACATCTAAAATAAATAGGCTACACCTCTTTTTTTCTTTAGCTAATAATAAAAAGAAAAAATTATATAATATTATTTGCATATAAGTTTATACTTAGACACGAAAATAGAACTGTATCTTTTATTTTTATCATATTTCTATTGTGCTAACACCAATGAATTAGCATATATATATTATCGATCTGAAATGTATGTTCTTCTTTTTCTTGCACAGAGGAATTTGTCGCCCATACGCCAAATGTCAATTGTCTGGCGTTAGGCCACAAATCTGGTCGTGTCTTGGTAACTGGCGGTGATGACAAGAAGGTAAACCTATGGGCCGTTGGAAAGCAAAACTGTATTATGGTAATTATTGCATAATCATTTTGTTATCATCACCAAATTCATTGAAATAGCTTGCTGCTGCATTTTAATGTGAATACATAAAACATATAGCGATATCAATAATGTAATTTTTATTTCTTTTTTTTCCAGAGCCTGAGTGGCCATACTACTCCTATAGAATGCGTACGCTTTGGCCAAACGGAAGATCTTGTATGTGCTGGCTCACAGACAGGTGCGTTGAAGATTTGGGACCTGGAACATGCCAAATTAGCACGCACACTAACAGGACACAAATCTGGAATACGGTGCATGGACTTCCATCCTTACGGGGAACTGCTCGCTTCCGGGAGTTTGGACACGGCGATTAAATTATGGGATATTCGCAGAAAAGGTTGCATCTTTACATACAAGGGCCACAATAGGACTGTGAATAGTTTAAAGTTCAGTCCTGACGGACAATGGATCGCCAGTGCTGGGGAAGAAGGAATGGTTAAGGTAAATTAAATTCTGTTCTCTAGATATACATATGCATGTATATATATAACCACTCAGGCTCTAACAAAAAAGAAATAAATTATATGTATACATACGAAAAAGTTGACACACTTACATCTGTGTTTTTTTTATTAGCTGTGGGACCTAAAGGCCGGTAGACAACTAAGGGAATTTTCAGAACACAGAGGTCCGGCCACAACTGTCGAGTTTCATCCACATGAATTCCTATTAGCCAGCGGCAGCGCCGACAGAACGGTTCACTTTTGGGATTTGGAGTCATTTCAGCTCGTATCTTCCACGGAACAGAATTCTTCGGCCATACGGTGAGCCAGGACGACGATATTCCTACAACATAACGATTTGATCGTCACGCTAATTTTTTTTTTATCGTAATATTTTAGGTGCCTATACTTTAGTCAAGGCGGGGAATGTCTGTTCGTTGGTAGTCATGACGTTTTAAAGGTTTACGGCTGGGAACCAGGTAGGACATTGGACACGATACCCACTGGCTGGGGAAAAATCCAGGACATAGCCATCGCTCAAAATCAACTGGTACGACAAATTACATCAAACTATCGTTGTACGTGCAGAGAAAGAGTATCATCATTTTTATCGAGATATAAAATTATTTCAGATCGGCGCGAGTTTCCACACCGCGAATGTCACCTTGTACGTGTGCGACTTGAAGAAAATCGCACCACTGGGAGGAATATCTGCTGTCAATTCGCCGTTTAGTCACGGAAATTCCCTGAGAAAGAGCTTCTCCAGGGAACGACCGATCGGATTGAAGAAGCACACGTAGGTTTTGTAAAATTCGATTTTTAACATTATATACGGTATAATTGAGTTCGCTGCAATATACGTTTTTATTCGCTTACAGACTAGATATACGACCGATAGAAGAGGCGGACAAATCCGGTACAGATCCGGAGGATGAGGCCACTTACGCGGATATACCCAACGTAACCGACTACAGGGACGTTTTCCAACCGAGCAGGGCGTGTAAGTGTCTCGCTACATCCGTCTTGTAATGTCTCATTGTTCGTCGAGTCTGTGACAAAAATATCCCTCTCCCATTCTAACGTCTAATTCAATCCTTCGCGCTTCACTAGCGAATAGACGACTAATAAACACACTAAATACACAGAGTGTCATACACACACACACAGACGTATCGAGTACGTCTAAATGTGTTGAATGCCGTGTTGCATAGTTTGTGAATGAGCATGCCACGCATGATATGTTTCAGTGTCTCGCACACCACCTCCCGAATCCTCCGAGGCTTTCCAGGAGCCTCTTGATATAGGTAAGTTGTGTGCAATAACCTTCGCACGGATTATTAACTAAACTATGATATAAATTCTGACGAAATAAGTAAGTTTCGCTGTAACAACACTTAAATACTTTTGCGAATATTCAAACGTTAACACGAAGAAATTTTCGGTTAAAAATTTGATGGGAAAACTATCTAGTTTTCTAAGATTTGTGTTTCAGATTTATTGTTTGGATAATTAGCAATATTGCGTTGCTTCCGAATGTTTTTAAAAAAAGTAAACTAGTATCGACATTGTTGATTTATTTTAGATCCAACGCAGCCGCAAATATTGCAAAATCTTTCTACCTCAATGTCGAACCTGAGCACGATGGAGCGCGAGGAAGTGCCGCCGGTGTCGTTGCCGTCCTCGCCACCTCCTCCGGCGCCCACGTTGTCCCTGATGAAGCCGGTGCCTGTACCTGTACGCGTTCAGCCAATCAAGTCGTCGCCGCCAATTCAGAGGAATCCGATCACGTCGACGAGCCAGATCAGGGCGAATCTGCAGGCGAGCAATGGCCTTAACCAACGAGCCTCCAAGAACTTCGCGTCCATACCGCCGTTGAGGCAGAACATCACACCGCTTCCGGGCAAAAGGGTGATCACCAGCGATCAAGCGGTGTCGGCGCCACTTCAACCCTTAGGGCCGCAAAGGTCGAACTCGACCTTGACGCCGCGAGTCGCACCGATGGCCGCGGTGATTCCCGTGATGGACGACGGCAAGCTGAAGAATAGGGTACCTAGCCCGGATTCTCCGAAGCATTACCTGAAAAGGCAGAGCAGCAGGGATGGAGACCAGCAGGGATATGAAAGCGATTATCCTGTACAGTAAGTACCTCTTCGATAATGACACAGAAAATTATTTTAGAAATATATATGGAAATATATATTAATTTTCGCGTAGAAATTAGTGAAGATCTTTTAATACACTTTGGCCAGATGTATAAGAATGTTTCTTCAGATTCCAAAATCTTTAATATTACAGAATATAAAATTAATTAATTAATTAATTGTCATAGAGAAAAACATTTTGTAACGCTTACCCTCTGAATGATTTCTCTCGCAGAATTAATAGCATAAACATAAGGCACAGTCCATCCGATCCCGCGCTGAACAGGCCGAACACCGCGCAATCGAGGTCGACGTCGCTCAATCGAAACTTCGCTACCTCAACCGCGCTGTCGGCGCGCAACGTCTCCACGACAACGTCGTTGTTCACGAGGAAGCCACCTAACAAGGCGCAAATTCCGCCAAATCCTAAGGTCGACGTGCGCGTCTCGCAGATAAGAAACAACGTCGAAGATACAGAAAAGGAGGAACTAGTGCCGATGAGCGCCGACAAGCCTTACGGTTTGGATGTGGAAAATTTCCTACCGGTGAGTTCTCTTCTAATATATATATTTGAATCCTGCAAATATTAATATATAATTAAATATTAATATATAATAAAATATTAATATATAATATAAAATACATCAAATATTAATACAAATGTAAGAGAAAGATTCAATCTGAAAGAAACAAAATTCAATTTAAATTTAACAAATTTAATATAAATATATAGTAGAAAACCATTCAATTTTCCAAATTTTCTCATTTTCTAAATAATTAGTGATATTTATTTTAATTAATTAACTTGAGATTAATTAACTATATATATATTTTTAAATTTTATCTTTGTAAAAGTTATGTTGAGAGATAGTTTTAAATTCTTATGTGAAATATTTGTGTTTTACAGCACAGTTACACCGGTTCCACATCGTTAGATTATTCTCAGATGGGCGTATTGACGGAAATGTCGGAAGCCGAGGTATTGAACAGTATGATGCGCAGTCATGATTCGATGATGGCAGTACTTAAAAGTCGGCATCGCTCATTACAAATCATATATTCCCTTTGGCACAACAAAGATCTCAAGGTAGTCATTTATATCTGATTCTCGCGTCGAGAGAGATACAATTGCGTGAGAAAAATATAACGTGATGTGTTTGTTAATTTCAGGCCGCGGTGGAATCTGCAGTCGCGATGAACGACTTAGCAATCATCGTGGATCTCTTGGGTATTCTCACATTGAAACCGTACGTTGAACTTTATATCCATCCGTTTCAATTTAACGAGGCACTTCTTTTTCATTGTCACGCGTGTATCTTTTTGTTTACAGAGCGATGTGGAACTTGGATCTATGCAATTGCTTACTGGGTCCCATTAGCGATCTCCTTCAAAGTAAATACGAAATGTGAGTACATGCAATCATATAGTTTGCGTTTTTTCAAAGATCACGCTTGTATATATATGTATATATGTCAGATAATTCGCATTCGTATTTCATTGCCGCGCATCACGTGTATATTTAGAGATGACACGATGAATATTCATCGTTCTTCGCTTTGCACATCGCATTATCGTCTAAGATTACTTCATCTTCAAATGCGCACACGCGCGGTATTGTACTGGAAAATCGAGACCCCCCCTTCTGAAAGGGGTTGCTACTACGCTCTCCTCTTCATCCCCGAATGTTCGAACGGAGTGTACCGGCCACGCGGTATGGGAATGGCTAATTTGCCAGAAGCGGGGGAAATCCGAGGCGAGCGTTAGGGCGAAATTAGCCGAGACAATGGGAGGATAGCGGCAGATGCAAATTCGGATCCTTCCTGTCGCGCGCCGAGTCGTATTGTTCGCGAGGCGAATTGAAATCTCAAGTGTCGCACGCTCGCATATGTCGGCGCGAAGCGATGACAGACATGGACAGCCGAGTGTCATCTTCAAACGGCTCGTCACGCGAATGTAAACCTGTCGAAAGCGCAAATGTATCCGTTGTGCCTGCACAGAGAGAATTTTCTCTTAGAATTTACCCTGAAAATCATGGTAATCCATGGTATGGAAAGAATTTTATGAAAATTTATCTGATTAATATTTATCACAATAAATATAATAATATCTACATGTTTTATATTTTATTGTAATAGATATTATTATTTTGATAGAGAAATTCTCATAAAATTCTTTTCATACTATATTGTCTCACGATTACCATGATTTTCAGGATTTTGGAAAATAAAAGTTTCAAAAGATTCTCGCGCGTTTAAAAATTCTATAAATAATAAAAATTTAGAAAATTTCTAAAATTCAAAACATTCTTTTGCAAATTTTTGGAAATTACTATAAATATGTCAATTGCACTAATTTCCTGCTATATATATTGAGCAATTTTTAAAAATAGATGTTTTCCATTCTAAATAAAGTATTAAATTGCCGTTATCCTATAATTGTGCGCAACTTCCTGGGCGTTCAGCTATAAATCCGAGAGAGGAGGAGGGAGCTTGTCTTTTATGTTCGTTTGACGTATGAAAGTGGACGATTAACCGACTGCCCTCAGTTCCAAGCTGTTGCTCTGTCGTGACGCGAGGAACGACTGTTTCCTTCTATGTTTTATTGTAGACTATCATTACTCACCCCCGGTCTATATTCTTCGTCCACGTGTTGCCTCGCAAGAGTCGTCACGCTATGCTCGCTTTAATTATCAAAATATAGTTCAATAACAATCTGTGAGCATTCGTGTAAATTTTAAAAATCGTATATAATTATAAATTAATTTTTCCTTTCATTTTCATCAAAATATTATATATAGATGATTATAAAAAAATATTAAATTACTACATAAAAATAAGATTATTTGGTTAAAATATAATTATTTAAATTTTATCAACTTTATTTTAATCACGCATATATAATATTGAAGACTATTGTGCAATTTATTTATATATTGCAACATATTTTAAAATTGAATTCTTTTGTTATATTGTATAATTAACTTACAGTAATATTTATCGTAAGCTTAATTTTTATGTAAATCAAAATTTGAGTATTACTGTCCTGTTCTAATCAGTATATTTTCTATATTTTTTTCAATCTCCATTCGATGAGATCGAGAACACTTTGATATTAATTTAACGATTAATTAATCGCGCAGCAGGTCGGTCGTACAACTTCCGACGAGCTCGTGAGGGTTGCCCTCCCAAAATTAGGCTTCGATCAAGTACCACGGCTACCTAATGACTTAACGAGCTTCCCGTTTCTTCTCTTTCTTTCTTCCCGGGGCCTTTTTTTTCTCTCCCGTCGAGTATTTATTACCTCGCACGTGTAGTAGCGAAGTCTATAATACACGTATACATTTACAGACTGGTCCAGCTGGAATGTAAAGGATCATTTTCCTTCGTTTATCTTTAACGACGCTACATATATGTCCTTGCCCGTTTTTCCATAATCTTAATTAATTTAATTTAATTAATTAATTTTTTGGGGAATTTAAAATTATATCTTTAAATGGCGCAGTTTCTCTTAATTCTCTCTATAATTTCTATTAATACCTCTCTCTCGACGAATTATTAAATAATTTTAAAAAATAAAAAATCTCTTACAGAATAAAATTTGGTAGTAAAAAGATATGATAGTATAGAAAATATCGCTTTAATTGGACGTTTTTACGCCGGATTGGCCTGGTATAATTTCAGTGAACCGGTTAATAAGCAGTTACATATTTAGCATCCGACACGTATATATTTAATAATGTGAAAAGTGAATTTAAACTAATTACTTATCGCTAAGCAGCTGTCGTTCGCAGTCACTCTGTAATAGCTATACGACGTCAAGCCGTTTGTTTGTGCCTGCCATTCCACTCGAAAATGTGTATAACTTTCTATAAGCTGTTCTTAACTCCATGATCCACCTAAAACAAAATAGAAATAATTAGTTAATAAAATAATTTTGCTATTAAGAATCTTATTATTAATCTCTAAAGAGAGCCTTGGAGAGAATATTTCGTCGTTTTAATTATTCTGACATTTAACATTGAACATGAAAATAATTATTTTGCTAATTAATTTTCCGTTTAATTTTCATCTAGAAATGATTGACATCAAATTTGCATCTCTTCAGTTTATCTTCGAGATAAATTCGAGAACACTCAGCGTGTTTGCGTATCAGATTTGCGTTTTTTGCCAAGTAGTACCTATTGTACTTTGATTTCGCAATCGTCAACGGGAGCAAAATCGAGACGACGGGCAAATATACACATCTCGGACGGCGGTATTATATAGTGGCAGTTTGCATATAGCTCGCTCGTCGCTTTCACGCCTCGTTCGTCACGGCCTTTCGTCCTGGACCTGGTGCCTCGTGAGAAAAAAAAAGAGATCGTCCAGAATGTCCAGACGCGTGTCAGGAGGAAGGGTTCGCGCCCCGCCCGATCGTTTTCCAATTTCGCGAACGCTTCTCGTTTCCCCTCTCTATTCCCCTTTTACCTATTTATCTCTATATATTTTTTTTTTCACTGTAAAATGTTCACAACTATCTGATCGAGAGATAAAATAGAAAAATGAATTTATTACAGTTAATAATTTATCATGGTAATTAATATATTAATATGATATTATGTAGAATAAAATATATATAATAAATATTGATATTGTATATAATAATCAAATATTAGATAATAATAGAATAATTATAAACTGTGGTAAAGCTATTATAATTTAATCAAGAGTTACGAGAGACATAAATATTTCTGTACAGCTTAAAACTTATTATTATTCTAATTCAAACAAAAAAATTATTACATTAAAATTATATTAAATATATATTAATTAAAAAATATATTAAAGTGTATTAAATTGCAATTGTCCTCTTTTATTATTTTATTTTTCAATAGTGCGTTTAAATTATTACTTGTAGATTATTTTAGTTAAAATTTTCCCGAGAGAAAGAGGAGACTTTCCTCTAGTCACACACATACGTGTCGATCGTATCAATTTTCCCCATTTTTGTTACAAGCCGCGTAAAAATCGGCCGGTGCGTTTTACACCAGAGGGATAGTAGGTAACACGTCGATCGACGTTGCATTCATGAGCGCGTTCGCGATTCGTCTCGCCGGGATTCGAACGGGAGCACGAACCCTTTCTCGCCCGTCCGTCCGAAAGCGAGAGCGTGCTGAATCGCATGCCTTTCGTTATTTATTGGCGTCGAAGGTTAGCGCGCCTATAATAATAACGCCCGTTTTATCAAGCCGACGAGGCGTGACCGGACCGGTGGGTGTTGCGAGACTTCTATTCCGTGACTACTCCTATCATCATTCCACGAGAGACTGTTCCCATCCTATCCCCTTCGAACGTCCTGTTTCTGGATAAATGAGCAGTCGTATAAAATCAAATAATAAATCGAAAAGGCTCCGATGTATCCGATAAATACTCTATACTTATTTTCATCAAGAGGAATTTAAAAATAATTTTGTTGCACCTAATATCTGTGCCTGGTTCTTACTAGCCCTTTTAATCTGATATAATCTGATATAATCTCGCTCTATCTCCAATCTATATTATTACTATTTATTATTATCTATATTATTACTATTTATTATTATTTATATTGTTACTATTTACTAATTTTTTTTCTAAATTTCGATCTGTTTCAGGTATATAACGGTAGCTTGTTCGGCATTGAGACTCATTCTTCGTAACTTCGCACCGGTGATAAAATCCAACGTGGAAGCGCCCCTTCACACGATCGGCGTCGACGTGTCGCGAGAGGAACGGTAAGTTCTCTTCGACGATGATCGCTCACTCGCCTGGACATTTTTTCATTTTCCGAGCCTTGCCTCATCGAAGAATCGTTTCCCTCTCTGATCCCCTAGGTACCACAAGTGCCTCTCTTGCTACGAGAAGCTCTCGGCGATACGGGCGATTCTGTTGAAGAAGCAATCGACGTCCGGCAAACTCGGCGCCTCGTTCCGCGAGCTGGCTGTGCTCATCAGGAATCTTGAGTGACCGAAGCTGCGTCGTCTGAGACCCTCGTGAATTCGACCGCCAATATCCTCGTCGGTTTCATCCTGATGACGAGGGCCAGGTCGTGGCTACCACGAAGCAGCAACAAAGCCTGTCGTCGCCTCGCATCGAGGAAGACGCATCTGTAAAAATTCATCCCTGCTGCTTGATCGATCGCCTCCTCCTCGTCATTATCATCCTCGCGGCTGCCCCGATTCTACAAGAAAGCGAACAAAATTGCGAGATTTATTCTTTACTCATTTACTAAACGGCCTGACGAGTCGCGAAGTTTGTCGTTATTGATGAAAAAAGAGAAAGAGGGAAAGTGTTGATGAAGGTAAGAAAAGAAAGAAATTTGTTTGAAGAAAAGCGAAGTTGAATGAAAGGTGGGTGAAAGCGAGGAAAGACACTATCACCAAATGTGTTTAATGCTATACTGAAGCATCAGGAAGCGATCTTATTGGTTTTATTAAATATATAAATTTTTCTGGATATTTTTTGAAAAATCTTCTATTTTATAACTAATTCAAATCAATTTAAATTAAATTATTGTTTTTAGATACTTTAATTCAATAAATACCTATTTATATGCTATTTTTAATACAATAAATAAAAGAATATAATGTATATCGGTTTAAAGCATAATTTAATTTTTACTCCCGACTGCTGCCAACCGCAGGTTGACGGAAACGAGGGAGTTACGTTTTTAATCAACTAATCAAAGAAAAAAATCAAACTTAATTTTTTGCATCGAAAATACTCTTTTCTCTCTATGTGTGTTTGTAGGTATCATTTATTAGAAATAAAACGATAGCAAGAAAATGGATCTTTTTAGATCCCGATGCGTTAGTATATCAATTTCGAAGTAGAGATCGATGATCGAGAACAATTTTGTCGTTTTGCTCGACGAAAAATAAATCTGCGCAGCACAAAATAAAGTTTCGCTGAAACAATTCGCGCGGATATATATTTTTTGCGTGGCCGATATATTTTGCGCCCCTCTTGCCACGAATCACACACGATCATCGAACATATATACGGTCGAAATCAGCCTTAATCGGGGAGGCGATAATACGCGACGACGATCACTTTGACGAGCGATTAACGAAGCGATGATTAACCTAAGTAGATAGGTAGCGTTGTAACATACCTTTCTTAGCGTACGAGAGAAATTGTATTTTTGCAAAAGGGTCCGTTCATTAATAAAACATTCTAATCGTAGGCGTATAAAATACCTTGACTCCTGCAGATAAATCGTAATCTAAATAAGAGAGCCTAAGTGTGAAGAACGAACTTGTACGCGTCTAAAGGGTCGAGGGGGGATCTAAAATTGGACGGGGAAAGCGTGTCGAACGATTCGCATTTTTATACTCGTTTAAATTATTTTTTTACAAAAGTATATCCGTGATTTGTGAACATTTTACACTAGCGTTGTTTGGTATATTTAATAGAATTAAACAGAAATTGTCGTCGATGACGACATATTATACATCGCCGTCACGCGCACTATGATTTTAAAAGGATATTAGGAAACATTTTTTATACTCGAAGTATTATTAATTATACTTATTCGCCGAATGAATGAATTAGTCATCGAGGTGAGGATATACGAAAGATTAAAGACATCCTAGTGAGAATACATTTTTTTGTGGCATTTCGTTTCGTCGTGTTTTGTCGCAAAATGAGTTAAAAGGTGATGAGAGAACGACAAGTTCTAAACTATTTAAATATCTTATTATTCTGTAAAACAACAATTTCTTATCACACTTTATAACTTTGTAGCGGAAATCAAATCGGTATTATATCAAACAGTATTTTTATACTAAGTATTTTTACGCTCAATTTATTTCTGCGCATTTAGCGCTAAATATTCTCGTTATTTCGAGACTTTATCATCTAAAATAACTGAAAAGATGCCATTTAAAGTTAAATTAGTGAACATTAAAAAATTGAGTGTCAATCACTACCTTTTATCTCACGACAAAATATCCTCATTTCTATATTAGGGTTTATATTTAACTGTTTTTGAAATTGCGTTCCAGTGATAATGTCGATTCGATAGGAAATGCATCATTATAAATGCAAGATTACGATTTGGATACACCGATAAACGGCACAAGTGCCAATAATGTTTAAAAACCACCGACGAAGAACATTCCAAGATATAATTCTGAAATATTTTCGAATTTCGATTTAATATCGTTTAAATATTATTTAACAGGTGTACGAGAATTTTTTGCCATATCGTGAAATCATACAGATCAATGAAGAAAATACATAATAAAAAATGAGAGAATAAACTAAACGAGACTTGGAGTATTCTTCATTTATCGCCTAATAGATATGATATTTTATTACTGAATTTTTATCCTAGAATATGTGTATTATTTAAATTAATGTGTATTAAATTATAACTAAGAGTTTATATTATGTCTTCTGCGATCGTTCGGCTTTCCCTTCCAATATATAACGGGGATTGTATAATAAAATTATATAATATAACGCAATCATCTGGTTGCTGCCACAAAGAAGGATTATTTATCATTATTACATATAGCGTGCAATAAACTTGTGATCGTATGATCATCCTCTATTCGTTCTCGAGAGAAAAGAGTGCATTGCACAAATAAAAAGGGCGTCTAAGAGAGATAGATAATACAATTTTTAACACATTGCCTCGAAGTATTATGCAATAAAGCGTACAAGTCTTTCGTTATAATTTTACATCAATGTTCTTTTTTTTTTTTTTATTCAGCGAGATGTTATCATATACCCTCACAATAATATTCTCCGTTCCGATCCTTCGCGTTAAAAGAGAAACTTTCATTATAAATTCATGAAAATAGAGACACTGTATACTAGAAAGAAACAGAACTGATTTTATTTAACTTTAGATTAAAGAAATAATTCTCTATGCGAAAAATACACGAAAAATAATCGACAGAATGTGGCAAAATTTTTATTTTTTTTATACGACGAAATGTAAATGTGTGATGAAATCAGTTTTCCATTTTTATATGTATGTGCAAATTATTATTATTATTATTATTATATAGATTTTTTCGATACGATTTTTTCGCGTTCTCCTCGGTCCAAGTTCTAAGTTATTTTACATATAGGCCTAAAGCGGCCTATATTCTTAGCAAAGATAAATTTTTGTGAATTACATTGCAGTTCGTCGAGTATTTTCGAAATGACGAAGAGATGCGTTCGCTCAAATTTCGCCTTCGAAATGGGAGAGGGAGAAAATTACGAGGATACTCGTCTGTTCCGTCCAATGTATTTTATAAGAGAGAAAGAGAGAGTGCGCGTGTGATTTTTGAATGCTCCTGTAATTTATCATCACTCCGATCGGTATACCTGATCTTAATTTAAGCTTACGCTCATACGTTGTGTGATATCGATTCTGATTCACGATGCGTAGCGAAGATCATTCGAGAATGTTGTAAACTTTGCTCCGAGTGCAAAAGTTTCAGCGTTATATTTATCGCTAATAAACTCGAACGTGAGACATTTCGCGTTTCGAAAGTATTTTACACATTATTTTATATACATGTTACTTTTATCGATTGATAAATTTTATTATTGTTTTATTTCACACACATCTTAGCCCTTACTGCGGTTATTCTTGTTTTATTTTAACATTTTGACTTTTATGTTGTATCGATTACATGTTATTTCAACAGAAGTATTATAATAATAAACTCGTGCGATTTTATTTATCTGTGTCGTTTCTATATTTCCTGTAATTTTAAATCGACAAATATTGCTATATTATTTAATTTGGAATATATTATAAAAAAATTATATAAAAATTCTATAGTAACTATATAATTAATTAGGTGAATTAATAGTATATGATATTCGCAAAGTATGAGCGTCATTAAAGAAATACAATGTTACAATATAAAGATATACCTCTGTCTACTTTAATAAGAGTCGGCACTAATTAGTAGTAGCCTAATTTTGGGAATCGATTTTAAGCGAGAGGTGAGCACTTTTGATATCGACATTGTAAATATATTCCATTCCCGAAAATTCTATTTTATATTTCATATATCTATCCGTATATCGCAATCTTATTGCGATACTCGCGTTATCTCTTAGGCAAAATGCCTAGGAACTTTCCCTCATATCGTGAACTAATTTAACGACTCTAATGTCTATATTCTAATTAGTATATTAATAGATAAACTTTTCCTCGAGGAGGATCGAAGGAGATAAAAATACAACTGTAAATATTCTGTAAATTGAAGGACGCAAAGAAAAGAGATTGAGGGAAAATATTTTCGAGATCTCTCGCTTTGCTTCACATTTGCTGTACATTTGCCATTATAATTTCATGGAGTAACAATTCGCTTCTATATTTACAACTGTTTAGAATATATGATGTAATGCACGATAAGAAAGATTCTGTTGTAATTACTTAATTAATCTGATCAATCTAGATTTCATGCAAAACATGATTCTTCAACAACTTCACACAACTGCCTTAATAATCCCGAGAACACAACTTTGTTTCATCCGTGCCGATCTGCATGTAATGTTTAATTAACTTTAGCCATTAAGCCCGTCGTTATCTTATGTGTTCGTAGTCGTTCGAATAGATTAATAATATAATATTCTTTGACAAAAAAAAACAATCCAACTATTTTATCCTCTCCCTTAATTAATTTCTAGAATTTTTTAACGAAAGAATATAACGTGTAGATAATCTTTGCGACTGCTTCGTCATGAAAAATTTGCAAGTTATCTATCGACCAAAATTTTTTTTCTGGATCGATCATTCAATAGTCTCATCCATCAACGCCAGTTTCATTTTTATCACATTCGCTTAGCCCGTAAAAAAAGGGTCGTCTATCGACTATCTGTATTTGCATCGGTGATCCGCACTGACGTTTAACATCTGATTCTTGTCAATCAATTCTTATTTTTTTTGCGTCACGCAAAAACGTACATAAAAGGTGCACAGAGAGAATTTTCTCTTAGAATTTACCCTAAAAATCATGGTAATCGTGGAATAATATGGTATGGAAAGAATTTCTTTGATTAATATTTATTACAATAAAAATAATATCTATTACAATAAAATATAAAATATGTTTGATTAATTTTACTATGCAGTTTATATTTTATTGCGATAGATATTATTTTTATTATGATAAATTATTAATCGAAGAAATTCTCATAAAATTTTTTTGATACCATATTCCACGATTACCATGATTTTCAGGGTAAATTCTAAGAGAAAATTCTCTCAGTATGTGAAATGTACTTGAAATAACTGTGTTCAAAGACAGATTCGTACATCTTTCTTAGAGATAACGTGGGAACAAGAGAGGATTTAGATCCTCGAGGATACCGTTACACGGGATCTCGACCGACACCGTGAAAAATAGCGCAAATATTCGCGTTCTAATCCGTGAAATATCGCGACCGTTTAAATCACGAGGCACGCGTGGCGGCTGTTTGCATCTGGATTATGTATTCATAGGATTATACGAGAGAGTCCCCATCCCTCTCTCTAGGGGTAGCCACGACCGACCGACAACCCTTCATCGAGATATCCGCGATATATCGAGGTCTCTGCTGATCCTTATTACGAGAATTGATTCATCAAATCGGGTCGCAGGACTTCAATGTATGCGTTGTAATTTCCAAAATATTATTATTATTAATGATTACAATATTATTAAGACTTTTACCGCGCGTTTAAAGTGTCATCGATGATTGAAGACACACCTATCATCAGGAAGCGACGACGAAGAAAGCTATTCCTGCTCATCATTTCTCGAAATTACTCATCAGCTGATCGTTCGCGCGGGAAATTACAGGGAAAAGGAACTCTTCGTGTACGTTTCACTCGTGTCAAGTGGATCGGCGACGTCCTCCCACGATCACGACGACGATCAGTGTTGTTGTGACGGTGATGAGTTTAAGTCTCCTTCTCTTGTCGTCACCTCGAGCGTCGAAAATGCTGTTTTCTCACAATACGCCGGCAACAATGAGCGAAGGACGAGGAGCGGACCTGCATAAGCGGATTATCCCGGACCGACGGAAAGCGATACCGATACACGCATCCACGTAAACAGCCAACCCACGTGTACAAAGACGACGCAGCTTCCGCAGAAGTCCGAGAGCATTGTCAGCCCGCTCTCGCGTTGAAAGCGGTCTTCTATACTGATCTTTTTTTTGTCGACGAGACAGAGAAAACGCGGCAGGTCCTCTCTCAGTCAGCTCTTCATCGCGTTGCATCCCGGTGCATCGCGTAATGGCTATCTAGTCGAGATCTTCTGCTTATTCTTCTCGAGAGAGAACCTGCCTCCTCCCCCTCGGAAGGAATGCAATGCATTTTGAAATTTAGGTATATAATTTCACACTTTCCTACAGGCGATGACAAAATGTCCTCCTCCTTTAGATGATTATTTCATCTCATTACAAGAGAGTAAATGAGATTTTGTTATATAAGTATTCTACACACTGAGAGAATTTTCTTTTAGAATTTACCCTGAAAATCATGGTAATCGTGGGACAATATGGTATGGAAAGAATTTTATGAGAATTTCTCTGATTAATATTTATCACAATAGACATAATAATATCTACACGTTAAAATATAAAATATATGTTTCATTAATTTTACTAAACTGTATAGTAAAATTAATCAAACATATTTTATATTTTACTGTAATAGATATTATTATTTTTATTGTGATAAATATTAATCAGAGAAATTCTCATAAAATTCTTTCCAATCAATCGTGGGACAATTATCATGATTTTCAGGGTAAATTCTAAGAGAAGATTCTCTCTGTGTAGAATGTATGGTCTACGGTAATGTGAGGATTCGAGAGATGTAAAGACCGGGGAGAAATGTTTTTTTAGAAGTTTTTTAAACTTTCTTATACAGTTCTTTAAGACTGTAAAATTCAATAAAAATCATAATTTTATTTTTATCGAGGCATATTTAATGCCGGAGCTATTCTACTGCTACTTTGTATCATATTGCTTGCATTCGAAACGAAATTAGAATTTATTGTTACTTATATATCATATGTGAAGAAATTGCTCTTATCAGAAAAGAACTTTGCCAAAACTAAATTGCATATAATTTTAAAATTGCGTAATTTTTAGGCTTCTACCTTTTCACGGTTTGATTCTACATATATAAATTTTAATTATATAGTTCAATATGAATGGTTATTATTAGCTCGCTTATTCATCCCACAAAAACTAAGGTTTGCAACAATTTACATAATTCTCAGACTGTTTTCACAGACTGTTTCCAGAGTCTCCATCGCCTTCAAAATTCCGATAGCCTGAAATCCTGTATCTTGCACGCGATGCGTCCGAAACACGCGACGTAAAACTACGTTTGGCCGTTTGTCATGTAAATAATAATCTGCAACGATAGACACCAGGAACGAAACAGGGCCCACACAAGCAGGAGGAGACGAAAGGGGAGAGGTCCTGGTTCCAGGACGTCGAAGTAAAAAGGCAGGAACGGGCGAAAATAGAGAGAACGCGAGTAACACAAAGGGCCTGGAGAGAAAGGGGAGGTGGGAGCCCGAAGGGTGGCACCATTGTGCCCTTCCTGCGTGTCTCTCCCGTCTACAATCTGGACCTGGACACACGCACGCATGGCATGCACGCACGCACGCACGCACGCACGCACGCACGCAAACGAAATCGCGCTGCAAAAATCATTGGCTCGTAAACGTAATCGGGCCAAGGGGTGAGTCGACTCACCCCTGCGATCGGATTGGCTAATTACGGGGGTAAGTGGAGGGGGACACGCGGGAATGACGTCACTGGGCGTGCTCGAGGCGCGATTGGCCGACGCCAAGGGTCGAAGGGTGGCAGCTACTCCCTCGTCTCTATTTTTGCGACACCCGATGTTCTCTATGTCTCTTTCCGCCGAGGGGTTTCTCTCGCGAAGGGATGCACGATGAGAAGAGATGTTCGGAGGGTTGGAGAAGTTTTTACGGGGCGGAAGGAGGAATGCGAACGAGGCGGAAGGGCGGAACTGCCCGCCTAGGGCACGGTTAATCGATAGGGTCTCGTTTCGAAGGGAGGGGTGGCTTTCTGTCGCGGGAAGGCGCAACCCTTATCCGGATTACGGATGCTTTTATATTTTTCCAAGTGAAAGAAAAAAGTAGTAGAGATCAATATGCTATAGATTGATCTAAACAGATTTTAGATTCGATTGGATTGGCTTTCATTAATCTGAGATTGTTTTGGAGATTCTTATTAATTAGAATATAAATCACTTTAGATAATCTGCACTGAGAGAATTTTCTCTTAGAATTTACCCTGAAAATCATGGTAATCATGGGACAATATGGTATGGAAAGAATTTTATGAGCATTTCTCTTATTACTGCTGACTAAACTATACATAAAATTAATGAAACATATTTTATATTTTATTGTAATAGATATTATTATTTTTATTGTGATAAATATTAATCAGAGAAATTCTTATAAAATTCTTTCCATGTACCATATTATCCCACGATTACCATGATTTTCAGAGTAAATTCAAAGAGAAAATTCTCTCTGTGTATAATTCGTGATACACAGAATTGGAGATGAAATTTAATTTATGATTTTAATTAAATAAAATATAATATATTATTAAATTATTGATTTCTGTCTCGAATTGTAAATCATCCGAAGTGAATACTGGAGCATAAAATCGAATTCTGTTTCAAATGTGATCTCTACATTAAACTGTAGCAAAGAAAGAGAGCACGTTCTAAAATTCCAGTCCAGTATCCTTCGGCGAGTATCGATCAGCTTGAGCTCGAAGGTCCCGAGAGGGTCCGTCAATCTCTCGCTCTCGTCAAGATACATGTGGAGGCTGGACCTAGCGAAAGTCGTCGAGGATAATTCAAGGAGGTCACGCACGCGCCAGATGGGCCGCGTGCACTCCTCGATCACTCTCGTACACGCGTGCACTTTTTCGAATATTTGCAGCTGGCAAGCGCGAGCGACGACGAGCACGTGGCTTCTTAGGCCGACTCCTGTCAAACTCCTTATTCGCCAGGACGTTGAAGACGGTAACTTCAACGGTAACGTTCAAAGAGGAAGACCGGCAACAAAGCAACAGTCTTGACGAATTAATTCGTAAACTTTTATTCTGATTGGAGAGTAATTAAATTAATTAATCTTCATACAGGATATTCCAAAAATAATTCAATTGTATATAATAATGACAGATTCTTAGGATATAATTACAGAAAGAAATACTTTTTTTTATTATATTATTATAATATTTAGTAAATGAATGAAATATTTTTTCACACAAACTGTCTTCGGTATAAGTGAATTAATTAGACATTGATTACGATTGGAGGGTAATTAAATTAATTGGTCTTCATATAGGATGTTCCAAAAAATCCGAATGACATATTCTTCGTATAATGTAATTGTTAGAAAGAGAAATAAATTATAATATTAATAATAAATGAATGAGACGGGTTAATTCGTAAACTTTTATTATGTGATTGAAGATTAATTAAATTAATTAAATTAATTAATCTTCATATAGAATATTCCAAAAAAAATTCAATTGTAATAACAGATTTTTAGGATAATATAATTATTACAGAAAGAAGATATTTCTTTTTAATTAGATTATATTATAATATTTAATAAATAAATGAAATATTTTTTCACACAAACTGTCTTTGATTTATCTACAATATAAATGAGTTAATTCGTAGACTTTGATTATATAATTGGAGGGTAATTAAATTAATTAGTCTTCATAAAGAATGTTTAAAAAAAAATCCGAGATTCTAATTTCAGATTCTTAGGATAATATAATTGTTAGAAAGAGAGAAATACTTTAAAATAAATTATTATAATAAATGAATGAGATTCTCTCACATTAATTGTTTTTGATTTATCGATGTAAGTGAAATGTTCGATGTATCTTATACCAGCGATAACGTCAATTCAGCGAAAATTCGCAACAATGCTAAGGATCGGTTAGGATTCCCGACTTTAACAAGTTCCTACTGTTATAACTAGAGCACCGTGGAAACGTTATACAAGGAATCGACGATGCGCGTGGTCAGCGAGTAACTCGACTGCTGAATATCGGATTGCGATATCGATATCGAATTATACGCCGTCTTGAATCGATAGGGGTAGAGAAAGAGGAAGAAAAGGAACGATATATAACCGGCTCGGGCAGGTCTTGCTAAGTCGATATCTATTAAATAGACACGTTATAAGGTCTGATTAAATTAATTACTGATATCAAATTGCAAGCTTCCTTAATACTTTCTTCTCTTGTAAAATGCTTCTCTTGACATAAGTATTAATATGTTACAGATGAATTAAAACAATTAATTAATAATTTCTCCCTATCGGATTATCACTTATCACAAGGGAAAGTCTGGAGACTTTTAAGCAAGAATTGATACAATTTCATGTAATTTTATCGCGAAAAAATATCAAAATTGCAACGACCTCGCGGATGACAATCTTTCTCAGGAATTATCGATTAAAACACGACAAAAACGAAAACGTCCACCAAGATTAGAGTCTCTTTCTTCCTCCTCGCTCGCTCGCCGGAAAATTCTCGTCTTCACGCAGATCGTGCGAAATCGGCCGTGCTGGGAACGCGAATTTCGCGACGGCAGGAAGCGCTGGCAAAAAAAGAGAGACGGGAGAGAGAGGAAAAAAAAAGATCCAGAAACTACGCCGCGGCCGGTCTCGATTACACGGTTACTTTGGCTTCGTCAATGGAGAGAACGCTGAAGAGAAGACGTGGCCGGTGTCTTTCCTCCTCTCTCTTTCTCGATCCGCGAGCGAAACCGCACAAAGGGAACATCGCCGATCGCGCCTCAACGGCTTCCTCACCACGTTCCTTCTCACTCCCTCGGCTTCCTCTCTCTCTCATCAGCTTCCCTCTTTTTACCTCCGTGTCTCTCCCTCCTGCCGTCTTCTGTTCTCTGAATTTACTCGACCAGATCGACTCCAGATCGGTCCAGATCGACTCGAGATTTAAGAAGAGTCCGTGAATCGCATTCGAGGATGTCTCAGGAATTTTTCTTCGATAGTTCGTTAATTTCGCGAGCTCTTATCCTCTGCGACTCTATTCTAACTTCTATTCCATTTTAATGAATTTCTATTTTAATGACTTGTCATTAAATCTACACTTCTCGCGCTTAATTGACTATAGTTATATTTTCCCTGGATTCTAGTACTACAGCTTCTGTGTCCATGATGTTAATTACAGTCATAATTTCTACTTCCAATATCATTTGCTTAGACAAGAATTACGAGACAAGAAGAACGAGTCCTAAATGCTTTTACATTTCATTATTTAGAAGTGCTAATCAGTATAAGAAAAAGGAAGAGAGAGATGATTTGATTGTAAATTAAGCGCGCAATGAGATATATTTTTTAAATAATTCTCATGGCACTTGATATTTGATATATTCAAGTGAATATACTTTGATCGCCGACAAATTGAGATGCAAAGGACGCGTTTACGCACTCGAAAAGTCGCGAGGCCGACGCGTCAAAATAAACATCTGCGCCCTCGATCTCTCTCTCTCGAGAAGCTCTCCAGGACCTTTCGAGGACCTTCTCCACGTAGAGGTCTTCGAGGGTCAACTTGTACAAATACGTCGGCACGCGAGACGGCTTTCTATTTCCGGCTGCGACACACGCTCGAAAAGACGCACGGATGATCGATCGATCTATCGATCCTCGGTGATCCTTCCGGCTGTTTACACACGGAAATGTATGTGACGGAGATTTAAAGAAAAAAAAAACGCTTGTCAACGCAAAGCGTTGAAGAGTCAGCGAAACAATGTACTTTGAACTTAAGGGAATCTGATATTATATATTATATATATTTAAAATAGTATATATATATATATATAATAATATAATATAAAATATAATATAAAATAATATATATAATAATATAATATAAAATATAATATAAATTATATATACATATATAAGGACCGCGAGAGAGACTTTCGCAAAGTCGACTGACAATTCAGAGATTCATGATCAAGACTGACAGTTGAAACAACACGTGCTACCATAAGGGCATGATTAGGACGCGCCCGGGTTAATTTCCTAATTCGCATTTTAATCAACGTCGGCTTTGTCGCCCGCTATTGTCTTTGTCGTACTTTTGTGTCGCGCGAATGGTGTGGCCTCTTTTGTGTCTCGTAATCAGCCCTTACGCGTCCTTCAATTACGCCCGCATTAAAACGTCCAAATGGCAGCGCCTTTCGCGTCACCTTTCTTATAAAGTAGAAGTAGAGGATAAAAATGAAAACCGGCGTATAAAACGAGACAAAATAAAATTATTATATAATTGAGAATAAATAAATATTTATCCTTCGTGTGTTAGATATAATAATATAAAAATGAATTCAAATAATTCGTAAAGAAATAAATGTTTACTTGCGTATATTATACTAATATCAGACTTAATTAGTCTAAATTAAGTCCAAATTGAAATTTTTGAATAAATATTTATATATAAGAAATATAAAGTTAAGTTTGTTTAAATAAATCTAAATCAATTTGTTTGTTAAGCTAAATTGAATTTATATCATAATCTCTGAATTAATCTCTAAATTAGAGACTCGCAGATAAAAATTGTATGCCTAGTCTAAATTTAATTTTCTCGGATTTTCTGTCAGATTAATTTCCTTCATTTCTATTTGAAAATAATAAGTGGCTCAAACTGTTGCATCGAACCCTTCATTTGACGATGCGAGGCTCAAAGGAGGTAACGGAAAGAATTCACGTGGGCGATCGTACACC
This sequence comes from Prenolepis imparis, assembly GCF_030444845.1. Lineage (NCBI taxonomy): Eukaryota > Metazoa > Arthropoda > Insecta > Hymenoptera > Formicidae > Prenolepis > Prenolepis imparis. The sequence continues at coordinate 5,222,146 of NW_028141173.1, forward strand.
GGGTGTGCTTTACGAGCTCAACCATCGCGTCGCATCGTCTCGCTTCGATCTTTCCCTTCGCTTCTCTCCCCTTCCGCCCTATATACAAAACGTTAATATCCTGCGACGAGGAGTTAATGGACAGGCGCGCGTTACCTCGTACAGGCCGGAGGATAGTCGACGATAATATATAGTCGTTGTATAACGAGGTTACGAGCTACAACCCCCGCTGCACAACCCCTTTCGCCTCTTAGAGAGCGCCAGCGCGAAACGTGACGAGGACAAATTGCGGACGCATCCCTTTCGCTCTGACTCCCTCGCCCTCGCTCCGGTTCTTTTTACGATGACGCGTGATGGATGGTCTCACCAGGTGATGCACTCTCTCTCGTCGCGTTAAGCGCCACCCCCGTGTATCTAGGAATGCCCTAGTGTATGTTGCCCTCTCTTTTACTTTCTAAATTATCTACATAATGTAGAATAGTATTTTAAGGATTGAAAACATTTTTCACGACATAATAAAAAAAAATCGTCGATTATATCTCATGAATATCTGCTGAATAAACGTTTTACTTTCGATGACCTAATAGCGGATACGAGATTGTTAAAATATTTTTTGGTTCTATTTTTCTAGATATATTATCTCCTTTTTTACTTTCTAAATTATTTATATAATATAGAATTTACACACAGAGAGAATTTTCTCTTAGAATTTACCCTGAAAATCGTGATAATCGTGGGGCAATATATGGTATGGAAAGAATTTAAAAAATATGTTTGATTAATTTTACCATACTTTTAGTAAATTTTACTATACTTTTAATAAAATTAATTAAACATTTTATATTTTATTGTGATAGATATTATTATTTTTTATTGTGATAAATATTAATCAGAGAAATTCTCATAAAATTCTTTCCATACCATATTGTCCCACGATTACCATAATTTTCAGGGTAAATTCTAAGAGAAAATTCTCTCTGCGTACATAATGTAGAATAGTATTTTAAGGATTGAAAAAATTTTTCACAACATTATAATCAATAGTAATCGTCGATTATCTCATGAATATCTGCTGAATAAGCGTTTATTACTTTCGATGACTTAATAGCGGATACGAGATTGTTAAAAAATTTTTTGGCTCTATTTTTCTTTATATATTATCTCCTTCTTTACTTTCTAAATTATTTATATAATATAAAATAGTATTTTAAGGATTGAAAAAAATTTTTACGACATTATAATCAATTATCTCATGATTATCTGCTAAATTTGTTACTTTCGACGACCTTATAGAGGATGCGAGATTTATCGTTGAAAAATTTTTCAGCGTCCTATTTTCATTTGTATAAAATCGAAGGGTGAAGGTAAAGTCCGACGGAAAAACGGGCGAGTTTTTATACGCGAGATGACTCGTGCCGACAGTTTAATCGTCTCGCATTCGTCTCGCTGTAAAGGCGGGTTCATGAAAAAGATCGGCGTCATCATCCGCGCGTTTAAAAGCGGAGAATTTTTCACGATTCGCGTTCATTTGAGATTAATAGTAAAATCCCTTCTTCGTCCAAAAAGAAGGATATCGAAAAGAAGTTAATGGTTCGCGAATAATATTTCCTGAATATTTTCTGGATCATGCTATCATTTATCAATTTTTCATTATTTGCAATTATCAATATTTTGCATGACTATTATATTAATAAAATAAAATAATTAATTTTTAGAAATATAAATACTAATCCTCATAAAAATTGAATAATCGTAAGTCATGTGACGCGTTTATTTCAAGTCGTATTTCGTTCTAGTTCATCAATGAAGATCACAAAAGCTATATCTTTGGACATTCCAGAACTGTGGCGAATCGTGTTAGCTTCATTCTTCTTCTGGTGTGCATATAAACGGTCGTTTGTATTCCGGACAAAATACGATGAAGCAAATGGAAGCTTCTATAGTTTTTTTTTTTTTTTTTAAGTTCTTGGACTTGACTCCGAGATCCGTTAATTCTGGAGCGCTTTTTCTCCACGTTTATGGACCGACACGATGGCTCGATCAGCGGGTGGTCCTTGAAACGAGGGCTTGCAGAAGGGTTGCACTCTCAAAAGGAAGGTCTCTCTCTTTCTCTCGCCATTTCTCGTTGAATCAACGACGTCTCGCAGCGTGACGTCAAAATAACCAAATGTCAACAGTGTGTCGGAGCGCGTCAACGGGGTGCTTGATCGAATTATAGAGAAGAAGAGAGGAGGGGGATGATGGTGGCACGGAAGGTGGATACAAGGTTGCCCCGTATATAGGACCCCCTTCTGTCAATTAAATCCTACGGCGTTCAGAGACCTACGGCGCAGCTGTGCGTCTTTTGCTCCGAGAGAGAGAAAAAAAAAAGAGCGGATTCATCGACGTAATACCAGGTGAAGGCAGAGGGAGGAAAGTAAGCGACGGGCGGAGAAAAGGGGGATGAGAATCCGGAGGCGAAACTGACCACCGCCCATCCGGACATGGACGCACTGGTAATTTTCGTTATCCTGGCAATTGCGAAAAGTGGACATCGTCCAGGTTCACGATGGACATTCGCCATATGGAAGGTCAGGTTGCGAATTCGCACCCTATCGTCCGGGTCCTTTATGCGCTTTTTGTTTCGACGCCCAATTTACATTAACGCGAAGCTCGATTAGCCGAAAATATTCGTTTACTATTTTGTCCCTCGAAATTTTAATGATATATCGTAATTTAAAAGTACGCAGAGAATTTTCTCTTAGAATTTACTCTGAAAATCATGATAATCGTGAGACAATATTTTACTATGCAGTTTAGTAAAATTAATCAAACATATATTTTATATTTTAACGTGTAGATATTATTATGTCTATTGTGATAAATATTAATCAGAGAAATTCTCATAAAATTCTTTCCATACTATATTGTCCCACGATTAGCATGATTTTCAGAGAAAATTCTAAGAGAAAATTCTCTCAGTGTAGATATATAGAGTGAAAATATCCATAGAACGAGAGATGTTCATTATAGAAGCTACAAATTGCGAGCCAATTAATATCATCAATTGCAATTTGATCGAAACCACATTTCGCGATGCTATTTGCTCGATATTAATTCTACGTCAAAGACAGACTCGTTGATTGAAGAATGATGGATCCGGAGTTGAGTGTCTCTCTTTCTCTCTTATTTTTCTCTTTCTCCCTCGACCTTTGTCGAGGACAACAGACGTTGTCGGCACTCGCGTCAAAGCGCTTTATTTAACGTCCGCGACGCGCAAGACCGCCCGGGTTGATCCAAACAGTCCTCGTCGTCGTCAATAAAATTGTCGTTTTCGTCCGATAATAAAAGTCGCGAGAGCGCGTATGGCGTTGCTGTTTATTTGGACGAAAAAGCCCCGGAGCTCTGCTCTGCTATTATAACCGACACTGATGCCGACGATGACGACGACGAGACTCGGGACTGCGAGAAAGACCGGGCCTTTTCCGCGACATCGGCCACGTGTCCCGGGAATTCGTGAGCCCTAGAATCGAACGCGATCGCGAAGCTATTCTTCGAGAGTCTGGTCTCGAGAATCCCTTCCGGAAGGATCCTTCTATTTCCGACACGCGGATGTATAAACGTTACGACGAGACAAAGCGTGTAAAACGTTATGTTCTTACGCTGATATGGGATATCCTTAGTTTAGTTGTCTCTGTTAATTTATAATTGTAGTTGATAAATCATAATATATACATATCTTTTATAGTAATTTAAAAAAATTTAATTTTATATCTTTTCGTGAAGTAAATATATATATTATACTTCAGCGACTCTCAATTCAAAAGATTTCAACCATTTATATTTAGAAAATTATCATAATAGTAAAATTGATATAAATAAAGATAAATTTCAGTGCTACTTTTGTATTTTAAAAATTGAATGAAAATTAAAAGAAATAATTATTTGTTACCGATGTTAGAGATATGGATAAAAAGATTTTCTCCCATCACGGCTTCTCTAATATATACATATATCATCATAAATATATATAAATATATGTATATATAAAAATATATATATATGTAAAAAGAATATTTATGTATATGTATATATATAAATATGAATATATAAAAATAGAAATGCAACATTGTGCAGTATTATGTAAAAGGACGCGAGGTTCTCCCGAGACGCTCGTAAAATCGGTCCGAACCGCGGCCGGTTTCGGCTCTAATGGAATATGATGTCAAGCCGAGGTTCCCGCAGGCCTTATACACGTGCTGGAAATCCTCCAGCGCGTGTTGTAAATCTCGTTGAGTTATCGCCGTTTAAACGACTGTGAAATTAGCGTTCTTCACTCGCCCGCGGCCCGATGCGCCTCGTAACTGTCTTCTAGGTGCTAAATTTCGCGCGAGTCCCTGCTCTTTCTCGGGGGGCCTTCTTCTTGTGGCCCCCGAAAATCCTCCTTGCGAAGGAGGCGCCCCGTTCTCTCGATTCTTTTACATTGTAAGCGACTCGAGATGCCGCGCTGCTCTGAAGTCGTAAATTAAAGATGGTCGGTAAAATACAAAACGCGTCTATGTATGAGAATTTAATTGCTTGCAAGAGTTGAATGATAAATTTTAATGAGCGCGCTTCGAACGCAGCATCATTTCTGAAAAAAGCATCCGTCTTTATCTCTCTTATTTCGGCATAAATTTAAAAAAAAATGAATTTCAAATGGGGGGAAAAAGAAATTTAATTATATTTATAAAATATATATAAAATATATATAAATTATATATAAAAAATATAAATATATATCATTCAAATATTTTTAACGCATACAACTGTTTTACTCGATTATAGAAATCGCCTTTGAAATGCGATTTGAAAATTTTCTAAACAATTATTGCGCTGCCTTCTTTGATCAAGATCTTTACGTATCTCTCCATCACCGCAAAATTTTCAAATATATCTTTACAAAGTTATTTCCTTACAAATACATCCTCTTTCATCACGCGTAAATATATAGGTCGCACGAAAAGTCCCGAAACGGAGTGAATCGACGGCGTTTTACACACCCGACAAAGTGCAGATCAAAAAGAGAGAAAGAAAAAAAGGAGATGAGAGAAAAAGAGCGGCCAGTTGGCGTGACGGGAAGTCGCTTCGTCAATGGTCACCGAATATAGCGAAGTCAACAATGACGCCAAGGACGACGTTGCAACCCCCAAAACCCCCTGTCGTCGTCGGCGCTTTCCAAGGTGTAAATGGCATAGAACGCCGTTAAAGGCGGACTGCTACCTGCCAAACTTTCGCCCCCTTCTTTTCTTTCTTCTCCCCATGCCCCCTCCGCCCCCCCTCCCCCCTCGGATTGAAACGTAACGTTGACGCATCATCCGCCATTCAACTTCGTGGCGAACGACCGTCTCGTTGCACCTTAGCTTTTTCCTAGAGAATCGTGTCTTTTTCCTTCATTTCTTTTTTTCTCTTTCACGTTCGTTCTCGCGCGTCAACGGGGCCCCCCTTTTCTCCGCGAATTCCGCTCTCGATCATTCCGTATCGAGATCGATACGCACCCTGGAATCCACGACGCTTTCGGAGCGGAACGTTTCCCTTCTTTTCGACGTATAAAGCGAAAAAAGAGAGAGGAGGAGTCGTGAGAAAACTCTCGGAGAGCGAATTGAATTTAATTCGCTCCGACGTGCTTGCGATTTTGTGATACGAGTCTCGATAAAATATTGAATCGAAAATAAAATTTCGAAATTACTGAGGAAACTTGTATTATGAATGATAATTGTGAATTTCTTTAAATCGTGTGTTTTATCCTGCGAAATATAAAATAAAATTATCCATTCGCTAAAAATATATAAACTTAATTGTTTGATCATCGTGCATTTTTTTAATTGTTACTTATTGTTAGTAAGTTCTATCTGCCTTGAAAACAGATTTGTTTACAGAGTCACTTGTTACTAGCTTTCCAAAATTGCAAATCGATAATAAGAGAGTTTTTTCAAGATACATTAGAAAAATTAATTCATGTGCGAAATTATTCAGAATGATACATTTGCCTGAGAGAAGAAGAACGTACACAGAGAGAATTTTCTTTTAGAATTTACCCTGAAAATCATGGTAATTGTTTTCTCTGATTAATATTTATCACAATAAAATATCAAATATGTTTTTAATTTTACTAAAAGTATGCTAAAATTAATCAAAGATATTTTTAAAATTCTTTCCATATCATATTGTCCCACGATTACCATAATTTTCAGGATAAATTCTAAGAGAAAATTCTCTGTGTATAATTCGACGTTATTCTCTCTATTCTTACGAAAGAGAAGTACAATAAATCCGCCTTCTCTTCCACTCGTGCGCTCCTTTTTTCTTTACATCCCGCTTATTTCGAGGCACTTGCGTAAAATCGCGATTCGGCGCGATCGAGCGCGAAGGTTTTCGTATCCGAGGCGCGTGACGGAAGCGCGGAACCGAATCGAAACTCCCGGAGAGGCTGGGCCTCTCTCCGTCAAAATCGAGAGGCATCCGCAGGTAGTAGCTAACGAGGACCCCCAGCTTCCCTTCCCTCTCTCTCTCTTTACTCTGACCGCTCGGATTTCCAGAAATGCGCAAGCGAGATCCCCGTTAGAGAGGAGCCGACAGTCGGACAATACTGGCACCCGGTATCCTCTTATGCGCGCGAATTACACGGATCACAGACGGCGAATGCCTATCGATCACCGGCAGTCCTCTCCCCCCGTCACCACGTATCAATATCGATACATCCTCATCACGCTATACCTACTCGGGTATGCTCGAGTGGACGTACACGTCACGGATGCGTAATTGATATCCTCATTCTCCGAGGAAGAGGATCTACGAATGCCTCAGATCGCGAAAAAACTGTCTACGGATCGGACAGTGACGAATTTATTTCCGGCTTTTCTTTCGTCAAATATTATAGTTGCGAGGCGTAAATGTAAACATTATTCTACATTCCCTTGGAAAGAAGAGTGCTTTTTCTCGCAGAAACTCTTTGCTCCATAAATAAGACTTATGTAAATGATTGGGAATTCTGTCAAAAATATTTCTTGATGACTAATTTCAATTGATTAGTAATAATATGCGTTCAAATCTAAAAAGTTTATCATTATAATAAATTACAAATATTTTGGCTATTAAATCACTCTCCAAGATATAATTTAATGTATCGCGATTAATATATTCGCGAAATTATATTTAATATTATTTCCATATATAAATACACAATTCGCTATGAATAATTCTATTTTATTTCCATGCATAAAATATGCAATTTGCTATGAATAATTTTATTTTACTTCAATAATAATTTTATTTCTATAAAATAAAATTATATTTCTAGAAAATAAAATTATATTGCATCATAAAAAAATTCTAGAATAAATCAGATTGTCTAATATTTTATGGATCAGAGTACAATTACATAATTTCCTAATATAAAGAATTAAAAATCTCCGAGCTTCTCTTCGTAATACCGGTTTCAATCGAAACTTCCCGCAGGGTACGATGCTCCAATATATATCGCGAATTTCAATATAAAAAACTTTATCGTTACAATAAATTAAAAATTTTTAGCTATCAAATTTCTCTCTCCGAGATAGAATTTAATGCATCGCGATTATATTCGCAAAACTACACAGAGAGAATTTTCTCCTAAAATTTACTCTGAAAATCATGATAATCGTGGAACAATATAGTATGGAAAGAATGTTATGAGAATTTCTCTGATTAATATTTATCACAATAAAAATAATAATATCTATCACAATGAAATATAAAACATGTTTGATTAATTTTACTAAACTGCATAGTAAAAAATTAATCAAACATGTTTTATAAATATTAATATTATCCATACCATATTATCCCACAATTAATTTTCAGAGTAAATTCTAAGAGAAAATTCTCTCAATGTATGTTCAATATTATTTTCATAAATATTTAAAATTATTTCATCATAAAAAAAGATATTCTGGAATAAATCAGATTATCTGAATTTATGGATCAAAGAGTGTAACAAGTTCGATTACATAATTTCCCAATATAAAGGATTAAAAATCTCCGAGCTTCTCTTCGTAATACCGGTTTCAATCGAAACTTCCCGCAGGGTACGATGCTCCAATATATATCGCGAATTTCAATATAAAAAACTTTATCGTTACAATAAATTAAAAATTTTTAGCTATCAAATTTCTCTCTCCGAGATAGAATTTAATGCATCGCGATTATATTCGCAAAACTACACAGAGAGAATTTTCTCCTAAAATTTACTCTGAAAATCATGATAATCGTGGAACAATATAGTATGGAAAGAATGTTATGAGAATTTCTCTGATTAATATTTATCACAATAAAAATAATAATATCTATCACAATGAAATATAAAACATGTTTGATTAATTTTACTAAACTGCATAGTAAAAAATTAATCAAACATGTTTTATAAATATTAATATTATCCATACCATATTATCCCACAATTAATTTTCAGAGTAAATTCTAAGAGAAAATTCTCTCAATGTATGTTCAATATTATTTTCATAAATATTTAAAATTATTTCATCATAAAAAAAGATATTCTGGAATAAATCAGATTATCTGAATTTATGGATCAAAGAGTGTAACAAGTTCGATTACATAATTTCCCAATATAAAGGATTAAAAATCTCCGAGCTTCTCTTCGTAATACCGGTTTCAATCGAAACTTCCCGCAGGGTACGATGCTCCAATATATATCGCGAATTTCAATATAAAAAACTTTATCGTTACAATAAATTAAAAATTTTTAGCTATCAAATTTCTCTCTCCGAGATAGAATTTAATGCATCGCGATTATATTCGCAAAACTACACAGAGAGAATTTTCTCCTAAAATTTACTCTGAAAATCATGATAATCGTGGAACAATATAGTATGGAAAGAATGTTATGAGAATTTCTCTGATTAATATTTATCACAATAAAAATAATAATATCTATCACAATGAAATATAAAACATGTTTGATTAATTTTACTAAACTGCATAGTAAAAAATTAATCAAACATGTTTTATAAATATTAATATTATCCATACCATATTATCCCACAATTAATTTTCAGAGTAAATTCTAAGAGAAAATTCTCTCAATGTATGTTCAATATTATTTTCATAAATATTTAAAATTATTTCATCATAAAAAAAGATATTCTGGAATAAATCAGATTATCTGAATTTATGGATCAAAGAGTGTAACAAGTTCGATTACATAATTTCCCAATATAAAGGATTAAAAATCTCCGAGCTTCTCTTCGTAATACCGGTTTCGATCGAAACTTCCCGCAGGGTACGATGCTCCAGTACATTGTATCGCGAAGTTAATCGACAATTACGCGCACAGAGACGTGTACCTTCATCCCGTGAGACGAACGAAACGAACGACCGGCCGCGGGGCGGATCCTGCCGGCAAACAGGGATAGCGTTACAAATTCCCTGAAAGGGATCCCGAATATTCGAATTGAATGGTTCTCGTAACGTCGGAGTGAAGAGAGGAGAGAGAGACGGAAGAAAAGGAGAATGGCATCGAATCTCGGAGCCGGGGAGCGTCGACATGCGCCGAGAGCGGAATCAGCGGATTAAGGCGAGATGAATGCGACGCGGAGATGAATCCCGCGCGCCAGGACCAAGAGAAGACGCTCACCCCCACGTCCTGCTTGCTTCTCCACCTTCAAGGTTCGAACATGCACGTTTGAATGGCGATCGAGAGAAAGCTAATCCGCTCCTCATGGAGCGCGTTTAAAAACAGTTTTTTTTTGCGCGCGCGCGCGTTTCATGTGTGTGTGCACGAGATATTACGAGATTTCGAGGGGGATGTTTTATGAAATCGAAGCTGATGGATAATATCTTCGCGATACGCGTTGTGATAGTTTTGATCGAAAAAAAAATTTATTTGTTGATGTACAAAATAAAAAAATTTAATAGATAATTAACATATATATGTGTGTGTGTGATTAATGCTGTTAATTGTGTATTAAAATTTTGTTATTTTGTATATATGTACATTTTTGTATATAAAGCTATTTATATTAATTTTACTGCAACGGAGAAATGTGCAGCCTTGAGAAATTATACGCATATTATAGGAAGAGAAATGTATCCTTGGAAAATTAAATGTAGGAAGGACAGTGAAATGTATCCTTGGGAAACAGGCAGGGGCCCAGTTCACCCTTTCGCACAAGTTGCCCGATAAATGTCAAAACGTCAGCGGTCGAAAATGGGACACTTAAGCGGATTCCCAGAGGCTAACCTTGTCCGGCTTATTTACCCGGTTCGCACAATAATGCGAAAGGCGCGAAAACACCGGGAAAATCGACAGATTATACGTATATCTTGGGAAAGGCAAACACACGACCGATGATCCCAAGAGACTATAATAATAGTCGGGAAAACGTTTCTCTTTTTCGAGCGATTTCTAAACAAAACTCCTTTGCTCAAAGAGCTCATTTGTCAAAATCTATATTTAAATCTATTTTGTACTTTAGTAATGGATATTTGTATTTTTTTTTCTTTTTCTACTGTGTTATACTTTCTTTCTCTCTCGCGCCTCTTTCTTTTCGGCATCGTCCAAAGCCCTTTCTCCACATTATGTCCTTTGTGTCTTATAAAGTATTCTCCATAGACCCTGCACGACAGCGAGAAGACTCGTGTTTTACGGCGCGAGAAATTGGCAAGAGCTATTACCGTCGCTTTTCCTTTTCTTTTCCCTCCCTGCCGGAAGGACGAGTCCTTGAGAACGAAAAGAGATACGTACATAGGTATCCATTGCACCTTGAAAACGATAACATCGCCGATCGATGCGGAGATGAGACGGCGAACGGTCGTTTTTACACGAAAGCTCTTAGTTCGGTATCTTTTGAAGAGGCCCTTGATCTATTTCCTGCGACATCGATACACGAGATCGGCGCTAAGATCGACTGCGATGCTCTCGAAATGCATTTAATCTCCTTTCGTTTTTTGTTGCTCCATTTCTGTTTATTTATATAACTTCTTTATAATTTACTAATTATGCGTTTTGTTGTCAGATTTCTTAATTTTTAAATATTAAAATTAAGTTAATTAAAAAAATTCGCTGACATTTATATTAGAAGATCTAATTAATATTCTTTAGTCACATTATTTCGTTCGAGATTTAATGATGGAGGAACAGCATATTCGATATTTTTTTTTCCATAAAGGAAAATATGTAAAAATTAACTGCATATTCTGGTAACATCTGGCCGAAACTTTTGCGCAAAACTCGCGTGCAAAAACTAAAAACGACAGGTTCGCAGGGTAATCGTTTTTTTTTTTTTTTTCTCGACGATTGTACTGGGCGATAAGTGGTAATTGATTTTACGCCGCTTGATTTACGACCCCCGAGGACCCGAAGCGACACTAAACTCCGCTTTTGGGGTAAAAAGCGGGCGAATCTAACCCCATCGTCTTTCTTTCTCTCTCTCCCCTCCTCGACATGTGTTACCCGTTCGTCTCGTCATCCCGATGGGGTAAATTGCGCGAATTTCCATCTTTATCGAGAAAAAAAACTGCGACGGGCCCTTTTTTACAAAGTTGTCGGTGCGACACGTCACGAATCGCGTCACACTTTTAATATGTGCTCCTCGATTTTACAGACAATGTGTTCGAAAAGTAATACAGTGGAAAAGTAGCAAGAATTAATAACAAAGACGTATAAAAATCATTTTTTTAAATTACCTACACAGAATTTTCTCTTAGAATTTACCTTAAAAATCATGGTAATCGTGGAACAATATGGTATAGAAAGAATTTTATGAGAATTTCTCTGTGATGAATATTTATCACAATAAAAAATAATAATATCTATCACAATAAAATATAAAATATGTTTAATTAATTTTACTAAAAGTATAATAAAATTAATCAAACATATTTTTAAAATCCTTTCTATACCATATTGTCTCACAATGATTTTCAGGATAAATTCTAAGAGAAAATTCTCTCTGTGTATTATTTGTACAATTTATGTTAGAACTTATCTGTTTGTACCTAGTTTTTAATCCTAAAAAAAGAAAGCAGAGACTTTCTGCCATCTTTTATCATCAATGTATTAAACATGATTAATTAATCTTCTTTATCTCTAAGAAGAAAGAAAAGAAACTTTACGTATTGATATTTTTTATGTATATAAAAAATACCGTTAATTCGTCCTAAAATTAGAACAATAAAATCTAAATTGCGCATTTATTTTTATACCCGTCCTTTTCTCTCCATTGTAACATATCAACACCGAGGAAGGGCTAACGCACGTTAAACGAAAGGAGAAAACCCGCTGACATTAAGTCACAATCCGTTCACTGGGGTACAGTAAGGGGGGCGCGAGTCGGCAAAGGGCGTCGGAGCGAGTTAACGTCGAATAAATCAAAATAAAAGGGGGGAGGCACGCACAACGTGCAAAGAGAGCCCTATACTGGGCCCCCTGGGCGACGGTCCGGAAAGGAGTACCGAGGGGGGCCCCGGGGTACACACACATCTCGAAAGAGTTACCTGCCGAAAGACTTCGCCTATTAACGACTCTCGGTGCATCGCGTACGGAGAAATCTCTCTATGGTGCGGATGCATCGACCGGTGAAATTTTTATTAATGTATACGCGAGCATCAGCCCTCCTCTCTTCTCTTGTCGGCCTTTCTTTACAGCCATTAGGTCTTTTATTGAGATTCTTAACCGGAGATAATAATAATGATAAAAATGATGTGTATTATATTAATTTATCTGAAGAGCTTTCGGATATTGAAGATGGAGCTAATAAAAAAAATAATCTCTGTGTCGACGAGATCTTTTACAGTACAGTACAATTTTAATGAATATTGTGTATTTCAAAATTATTTTAATTATTTTAATTATGTATTAAATAATATAAATCGTACTAGTATTAATTATGAGAAAAATTATTTTGTAATTCTTTTGTATTTACTCTCCCCTAAAAATTTAAACCCACTTATTTTCATTGTTGACATAAAACGATAAATTACTGCTAATATAAGAGAATAAATTCTACGTTTCAAAAGAATATATATTAAAATATACATTAATACTTTCTTTTAAAGAGACAATATTTATGATCAATTTAAAAAAGGCTCTAATAATTATGTTCAATTAGCTGACATGAAATTAAAAAATTTCATAGTATAATATTAATCTATATAATTTGGCTTTCAAAATTTTAACAAAAAAAACAAATTTAATTTAATTTTCACAACAAATAAATTGTAAATAATTTTATTCAGTGTCTTTACAGAAAAATATGAAAAATACTATCACTTTTTTCCTTGATATATATTTAATTAGAGATACATATAACTTTTTAATTTCTGAATTTTTAAAAATCTTGATCGAGATAAACGTAATAGGGTAATTAAAATGTCTATGTTAATTTCTATGAAATTTCATAGCAAAGTTCTTTCGATCGCGTTCGAGCTTAAAGTAGGCGTCCCCCTTGAACATCGCACAGGGAGGGAGACGCGCCGAAATTCCGCGGGACAACGCTTTTATCGCGACGAGGAATCTAATTACACCGAATTTACGCAGGCGCCGCGACGTCCCTCGGCAGCCATTGCGACGTCGCCATGGAGACCAGGATGGAGATGAGGAGGAGACGTCGTCGCCGGGATTGGCGATCGATACGACGTCGTCGTCGTCGTCGCTTCCTCTCTCGTCGCCGAATTATTTTCAGCGCATCGTGTGCTTAGCCCGGAATTTTACGCGCGAAAGCGAGAGACTTATCTTTCTTATAAAAAAAAGTATTATAAATAATGCAAATTTTTTTTTTTACGTTCGATAACTTTTTTTCATTCTTTGAACCTTGGGTAAGCGTCGATGATCTCGCGAACGAGGAGCCCAGGACCGACAAAAGGGCATCTATATAGAGATTTCGCCTTTCCCGTTTTATAATCCGCGAGCGGAAGGGGTTCGCGACCGATCCGGACCGCATTGTGCGACATAATTTACTGTCTGCAAACAGATCGGGGCGCCGATGTAAAACATGCGCAAACACGCGTCCCCGGGATTTAATGCCGGCGCCGGCACAACGTTGGATTCTCTTCTCTCTCGGTGTCGTTTTTCCGATTGAAAACGCTCGCCCGGACGCGAGGCATTATACCCGGGGATTTGTTCGGGGTGGCTCGAGGAAAGCGACTCGAGTTCAATTGAGTCGTATATACCCTCGCATCGGGGCCCGTCTGCCCTCCGAAGGTGGTGCGACCCGAATTTCTCTCATCGTCACGTTCATCTTGTTACGAGAGTGTCGAGATCACATTTTCTTCTCCAACGACGTAAGCAAATAAAAGGGATTATATCCAGGTAAAGTATGAGTATTTTTAGTTAGTTTTTGTTGAAATAATAAAGTAGAGTTAAAAATAATCGACATTAATTTAATTTTCATCGACACTCCTGCATATTTAAGTTTAAAGCTCAATATACATCTCTTATAATCACTAGCGGATCCTGAAGTTGAAAATAGAGGGGATTTCTACAAAATTATTTGGTTAATAGTGAAAATATTTTCGCAAATCGGATTACAATTATTTCTTTTAATTTGGAAGGAGGAGGTTTTAACCCTAAACCCCCCAGGATCCACCAATGCTTTTTTAATGTATAATATATCTCTTATAATTATATTTTCATTACAATTTTGTTTTATATTTCGGGAATAAAAATAAAATAAACCTTGTGTTTCATAATAAAAATCAAGAAGAATAAAAGCTTATAAGTAACTGCATAACAACTCTTTATTTATTCCCAATTTTTTAACTTTCACTAAAAATATATATTTCAATTTTAATTTAAGTTCTGTCTTTATCATTTTCATATTTTACTTTAGGCTCATTAAGATTGCGTCGACAGCACACAGAGAGAATTTTCTCTTAAAATTTATCCTGAAAATCATGGTAATCACATGGTGACAATATGATATGGAAAGAATTTTATGAGACTTTCTCTGATTAATATTTATCACAATAAAAATAATAATATCTATTACAATAAAATATAAAACATGTTTGATTAATTTTACTATAATTCAGTAAAATTAATCAAACATATTTTATATATATATTTTATTGTGATAGATATTATTATTTTTATTGTGATAAATATTAATCAGAGAAATTCTCATAAAATTCTTCCCATACCATATTGTCTCACGATTACCACAATTTTCAGGGTAAATTCTCTCTGTGCAGAGATTATTTCATTTACGTCACGTAATTTCACCCGGAGAGATTCTTTCGGACAAATTTCACCAACGAGAAGCTCTACGATTTACCCTCGTCCTCAGAGAGAGAAAGAGAGAGACTTCAGGCTCTCGTCCCGTATCCAGGGGGATATGAATAATATTTGCAGGCACGTGTCCCTCCCGTCATGGCAGAGCCGGGGGTGGTCAGGGGTGGGTCGACCTTTGAGCTACTCCGTATTTGGTGCTCTAAGCTCCCGGTAATTGCCAGCATCGCAGGGGATCACGAGCACAAATACCGATCGTGCACGGAATCGGCGCGACTACGCGTTTAATTACACGTCACGTACGCGCGAGCGTCTCTATTATAGTATAAATACATACGTCTCTCCCTCCTCCCTCCCCCATTCCGGCACCGGATGTCCTTTCAGCTCCAGATACTGGAGATCGGACCGGATTCTAATAAATGTCGGCACATGCGTAGTCACGAAATACTAAATGCTAAATAAATACTAAGAGTAATAAAGATTTTGTACTTATATATATAAGAGCCTTTTACGATCTATTATTTTATCTAAATTATACCTTCGTCCGATTCAATTTTAATAAATGAAAAGATTTGCGATATCTATTAACAAGTTAGCGCGAAATGTCATTAATTATTAATCTTTATTTTTTGTACAATCGTCTCGGCTCCTAATAATAAACGGGGGTGGCGAAACACGAGCGGATGGCACGTAATTATGGCGTATCGAACGTCTCTCTTTCCGCCAGATGCGACGGGGTTCCAAACGAGCGCGTCGTACACAAAAACGCGAGCGATAACCTTCGGTAGCCTCGATTGAACCGATTCGGCCGTCAATCAAAGTCGAAAGTCGAAAAGCCGACTTGCTCTCTCGATGACAGACGGATGGACGGACGAACGAACGGACAGGCGAACAGTTCAGGTAAATCGACGTATCGCGTTACGAGGGTCACCCCGAGGATCTCATCGATCGACGACCGACGAAAAGTCGGCAAGGTGCGCGTAAATAGAATATATTCCCTCCCTCCTCTCTCGTCATGTGACCCGAATTTTCGTGCATGTTTTTTGTTCGATAGGAAGGATCGTTTCGAGATTTCGCGCAGCTTCCGAAACTTGAAAGACAGAGAAAAAATTAAGTGTCGTCTGTCATCTCTATTAGAGAAAAGCTCGATCATATGTTGTAGAAATAAAAATATTCTCTGCATTAGTCTCTTTATATAATTTTCTGTTCAATTTCAAATCGAATTTTGTATACCTTGATTATTTTTATTAATTATCAGACTCTCGATCTGTTTAAATAAATAATTTATAATATTATAATATTTATTAAATATTTATATATATATTATAATAATACTAATAATATATAATTTTCTATATAATATTATAATTAATATTAATATTAACTAAATTATATAATATTCAATCATAATATACGATATTAATATATTTTATTGTGCACCATTTTCATCTAAACTTTTACTTATTTTTTTGAGAGTTCCAAAAATTGAGAAAACTATTTCCGATCGCTGTATTTTCTCCAGAATGTTAATTTTAAGTCCCCCATTCGTGTCAGTTATACCGTTTATGTTTAAGGCGCGTCACGTCGCAAGGAACGACGTTCGCAGAGGCGCGTTTCGTAAAACGCGCGGGGACGAACGTCGATTGTCTCTGCGGTTTTTCGCCGGCCGCAAAATAAGGCACCGGCCGCGGTATTCCGACCACATCCCGCCGATTTTATTCCGCCTGCATTGCAACGCGGGACCGTAAAACGTGATCGCACGCCGCCGTAACGTAAGCGACGTTTTGCAACGCAACGCGAGAGAGGCGAAGAAGAAGCTCGCTCGAGCCTCACGAGAGGAGAAAATTATTCCGCTCGTCTCTTTTATCTTCCAACTCGTCATCTCTCGCACGCATATGCATATATGCGAGAGAATAAGTGTCGAGATGTAGCGCGGCAAGTTGCAAATGTCAAATTTAATCTGTAGAGAATTTAGAGAAAAGATATATATATGTATTATCGCTCCGCGAAAAAACTAAAAGAACTGATCCAAGATTGGAGCTGAAAAGCGAAAGTGATGGACGTTGAGAAGGCGAACGAGGAGAGAGGATCCGATTTGCATATCGCTCTGTCACGACCCTTTTTATTCTAGCAACGCGCGACGAAAGAGAGACATCTGCATCAGAAAGAGGACGCCGCGCAAAGTGGATTACGGTAATGGATCACACTCGCGATTGATCGGATTAGATTATGACGGTGATACCGTAATCGGTGAACGGGCTCAGTCGGTGCGAAACGACATACGTTACGCGATACGATTCCCGGCCATTGATTTTCTGACCCTGCGTCCCGTAATTATCTCGATGCGCGATTTTCATTCTCTTCGTAGTGCGAGAGAGCAAGCTCTCGATGAGGAACTCAGTTGTAATATTATTAAAATTATAAGAATCATTTAAATATTTTAATTATTAAGATTTAAAAAATTCTCGAGTATTCTTCTTAAATGTACAATATATCGATATTCGATCCTATATATAAACTAAAAATTAATCTTTAATTTTTCTCCTCATGACAATTTAAAATTTAATTGAAGTAATGGATTCTTTAATAAATTCAAAGTCGACTGTCTTAATGGAAAAGTTTTAAGCAATTTAAATATTTTTTAATTAATATGCCGATAAAATAAAATGTTGCTGAAATTTAAATAAGGAATTGAGCTGTGAAATTTAATTAAAAAAGCCTTTCACATACAAAAAATAATATAAAAAAATAATTAAATAAAAATATATGAAACAAGATATCTGTGGATCCGTAATCTGTGGATTCTTTTTATTCTTTTCGCGAATTCTTTTTGCCTTCGTATTATGATTCTCCAAGAGAATTTTCTCTTAGAATTTATCCTGAGAATCATGATAATCATGAGACAATATGGTATGGAAAGAATTTTATGAGAATTTCTCTGATTAATATTTATCACAATAAAATATAAAATATGTTTGATCAATTTTACTAAAAGTATAATAAAATTTACTAAAAGTATGGTAAAATAAATCAAACATATTTTTAAAATTCTTTCCATACTGTCCCACAATTACCATGATTTTCAGGGTAATTTCTAAGAGAAAATTTTCTCTGTATGGAGAAATGGATAGAGAGTAAATGTACCGTTTGCCAAAAGGTGGCCCGCACCTTGCGAAGGGCGGCGCAGCGCTATACGAGTCTCTAATTGGCGCTAATTTCGCGGACCTGTACTCTCTCTTTCCTTTCGTCTGTACAACGCAAACAGAAACACGGGATACGCTCCATCACTCGCACAATATTGACCCTATAGCGGGTGAAACGACAGGAATGACGGGGATCACAATGACGAGAGCCGCCCCCGCCTGCATACGAACTGTTAAAGCGTCCCATTCATCCCTGTGTGCTCGTGGAAGCACTGACAGCCGGTCATTAGGCGAAGAATGAGAACGAGAACGAGACGCGTGCACATTTAGTATGCGCGAGTGTGCTTGAGCGAAGAGATCGACCCGATGTTATCGCGACTTTAGACATAAATCTCGTGGATCTCGGCGAGAAATTGCGATAATTCGTCTAATTCGCGAGTGACATCACGATTTGCACAATTCAAAATGTATTTGAAAATATATTTTTTCAAGAATTGGAATTTTTTTATATAAAAAAATTATTTTGCATTATTTTGTACACCGAGAGAATTTTCTCTTAGACTTTACCCTGAAAATCATGATAATTGTGGGACAATATGGTATAGAAAGAATTTTATGAGAATTTCTCTGATTAATATAAAATATGTTTGATTAATTTTACTAAACTGCATAGTAAAATTAATCAAACATATTTTATATTTTATTGTAATAGATATTATTATTTATATTGTGATAAATATTAATCAGAAAAATTCTCATAAAATTCTTTCCATACCATATTGTCCCATTACATGATTTTCAGGGCAAATTCTAAGAGAAAATTCTGTGTATTATTTTGTATTATTTCGTTTACGTATACAAAATAATACAAAATAATTTTATATAATATAATTGTAAAAAATATTTTTCTATAATTCTTGAAAAAATTATTTTCTACATTCATAATAAAAAGAAAAAAGCAAGAGAAATTTCAGATTGATCAAAGAATCCATTTCTTAAGGTATAAGTATCTCAGTGATGAAAAGTTTCTTCGATAACGATACTCCGACAATTTTTTTCCGTCACAGAGATCGCGACTCGAGGATCTCGCGAAGGATCTCGACCTAACGGGGCACTCGGCCCTTTAATCCCGGGGTCAGGGCAGGAAATTAAAAATTGAATAGCCGGAGAAACGTCCCTCCGATGCACCGTCTCGTACCTCGATATTGCGTATACAACGTGATATTCTCGACATGCATGTACACACGCACGCACGCATGTGCCATTGTCCCGTGACGTTGATTTGACGTAATTGGCACCAGGAAGGAGCCGAGCGGGGCAGCAATGATTGGGATAAGCCGGAATAAGCCGGGATAAGCCGTGCGTGGATTTCCTAGGAGGGGCGCGAGAATTTCGGCGATATTTTTTTTCCTACCGTTACTTCACGGGATGAATTCGTCCCCTTCCCCCATTCTCCCTTTGATTCCGACGAATCACTTAATTCTCGATACACAGTGAACGGTAAATTAATGTGCAATTTGGAAAATTGTGCAGGACAATTTTAGACGTATATCGAATTTTAACGATGAACTTGGAAAGTTTTATTTTCTATTTCCTATAAAAAGTTTTGCTTTAATTTCCCAATACAGGATAATTGTAAAAAAAAAATAACTATTTGATATAAAAAAAATTTTTATAAATGTTATAAAAGATATGATCTTTTCCTATTAGCAATTTTGTCTAATTATTAAAATTGTAAGAAATAAAAATTAGATTCGTCTGTCTTTCACAGGAATTAGAGATATATTTATAATATAAATCCTCTTCATTTCTTTCGATATAATAAAAAAATTGAATAGCCTTGAGACATTTTCTAACGCGATTTTTTTTTCAACGCAAATTCCTTTCTTTTTCGAGGACGTTAACAGAAGCGATTCAATGAACCTTTATTTTCACGGTTTCTTCCCTATTTGCATTTCATCGTTCGAAGGGATGTGTTTGGCCAAACCTGCCCGAACTCCGGAGAATGCGCATTCGTCACGCGTTTGAAACGCATAGACTCCGCATTGTGCATCGTATACGTACGCATATATGCACGCACGCACGTATGTTAAGGACAACGAGTGGTTTTCGCTGTAATGCGAACGTCAAACACTCAAACACACATCTCCAGGCTCAGGCCTGTGAGAGCGAACACCTGAGTATGCGAGCCTAAGCTTCATCGGGGTCGCGCTTCAACTAGGATACCGAGGACTAATCGCGTTTATCCCCCGCCCTTCTTATCACGTATCTCATCTTTTATATGTGTATATACATTGAAAATTACTCAACTCTCTTAAGAACTTCAGTCTGCCTTGTGTGCAATCGAAATTAATTATATTTCAAACTGTACACAGAGAGAATCTTCTCTTAGAATTTATCCTAAAAATCATGGTAATCGTGGGACAATATGGTATGGAAAGAATTTTATGAGAATTTCTTTGATTAATATTTATCACAATAAAATATAAAACATGTTTGATTAATTTTACTAAACTGCACAGGAAAATTAATCAAACATATTTTAGTATAATATATTTATTTTAATATATTTATTTTAATATATATATATTTATTTTAATGATATAATATATTATTATAATTATATTTTATTATAATAGATATTATCATTTTTATTGCGATAAATATTTATCAAATTCTCATAAAATTCTTTTGCATGATTTTCAAGGTAAATTCTAAGAGAAAATTCTCTCAGTGTAACGATAATTAAATTTCTTATTTTTGCACATTTTTACTCTAATGTTAAACAAATTCGCGTAAGAATATAACGCTCTATATTAATTATATCCGATTTATTCTCGCCATACTAAGTCGCATGGAAAATTAAATCAACTGACAACAAAGCTCTTCCTATTAATTTAAAATCGCTTCCGAGTGCAATTTTATTAGAAAAATTCGTTGTCACTCACCATGTAATCGCGATGCTCCAGGACGATATCTCAGGGCCAATTAGCGACGTACGTTGTCCTTTTATGTCGTCAGAGGGGCGCACGTGATTTCACGGATCTTCGTCGTGACGAAGGGCGTCGGCATAGATCGCGCATCTGCGACACACAAGGGAAGAGCGTAAAATTTAAATAAATGTTTTAAATAAATGTGGCCAACCGGGCCACTGCCGGATACGGTAAATTAAGTGACATGCTAATCACGTCTGGCGATACATGCGCGAATGAATAATCGGTTATTCTCTCTTTCTCTCTCCTCTCCCTGTCGACAGAAACCTGTTTTGCGCGCCCTACACCTTGCGCGACTGTAAACGATATTGATTTCACACACGCGAATATAAATAACACTCTGTTATTGTACATAAAATTAATTTATAGAAATCGCCATATATACACACCGAGAATTATACGTATTATTTGTAACTTATTTAAACTTAGAAATAATTTTTTTCACATATTCCAGAAAAATACTTGTAAATTTTAAGAGATCAAACGTCAATAAAAACGTTAATTATTTTAATGGTAGATTATTTAATAGTATAGCTAAAATCATTTTTATAAGAATAAAAAATGACAATTAATATTAATATATTATCTCATACTTGAATAATATTATTAAAAAATAATAATACTTTCGTTGATTCCATCAGCTTTTTGTTCGGACAAAAATCGATTGATGCATTAAAAGAAACTTTTCTTTTATACTTTTATATATATATATATATGATGATTTCAAAGTTATAATCTTCACACAGGTCGAAAAAGCCCATCTGTACCG
Organism: Prenolepis imparis; assembly: GCF_030444845.1. Classification (NCBI taxonomy): domain Eukaryota; kingdom Metazoa; phylum Arthropoda; class Insecta; order Hymenoptera; family Formicidae; genus Prenolepis; species Prenolepis imparis. Next base: position 5,244,274 of record NW_028141173.1, read on the forward strand.
ATCACGTCAAAAGAGCAAAACGCAATTACGTGTCACGCACTCGACGCGCAATCGCATGGAAAACTCTCGGTGAATTCAAGATGACCGAATTCTTTCCCCGCGCGCGATGACACGCCGTAAAAATGTGTCACCTGGTCGTGTTCGACAACGAAAAGGGTTGAGCAGTCGATCGGAAAAAAATCGTCATTAATGCGAACGCTCGCCCCTCGATCGAGCGGTCGCGAGTTCATCGAGAGGAAGAATTCCACACAAGGCGTGACAGATTTCAATTTTCAGGAACGAACGTTTCGTCCCACGAACCGAATCAAGGACTCTCTCTCGAATTCGTTTATCTCGTTCCAAATGTATAGTTTTTCGTCCATCGAGATGATTTCGTATAATTTCGTAATTTCAATTTATTTAATTTTTCTCATAGTAGAGTTCCACAAAAATTCGTCGTTAATTACTTTTAATTAAGTTTACTTTTGCCAAGGGAGAAAGAATGTATAAAAAAGATTGACATTAATTAACTTGCTTAAAAGACTATTGAAATTAGTTAAAAATCAGCTAATCGCTATAAATATATCGTGTTTAATAATTATCGATTTATGTACATTTCTATTTCTTCATTTGTTTAACACAATTGTGTAATAAAAGCAATGGTAAAATATTTCAATCTTTTTTAAATCAGTGTATTCAGACATTAATAAAATGAATCATAACAAATATCGGTATATATTTGCGTTGTATGTCTAATGTTCCCGCTAAAATGGGGCTGGTTTTTACTAAATAAAAAAAGAATAAAAAAAGGATGCGTGTCGTGTCGTTCTATCTGTAACCATCTCTGGGAAACGTCAAACTACTTCCTATGACAAGATGATAGAAATATTCATAATAAATTCCGAATAATAATTCTGATAACCGATAATTATAATAACGTAATAATTATAATCGTAAGGAATAATCGCGATTTCTTTCGCGAAAATTAACTAACTGCACGGTTTGTACATATGTGTGTGATATAATTGTTAATATCGATGTATTATATAAAATATAACTAATGCTATTTTTTCCCTATTTCTTCTTTCTTTCTCAGAGACAACTTAATCTCATTCTCGACTCATTTCATTCACCTGTTTTGCACTTTCATGTTTTTTTCACGATATGACACGTGTTACGCGTAAGCAATTTCCGCGACTCGCGTGTATGCAAATTCGCGCTTATCCCGCCCCCGTTAAATGCAAAACAAAATACCGCGAGGGATAACGTGGCCGCGAAAAATCATAAATCACGATAAAGGGGCGCGCACGTGCACCCTCTCGTGCGCGCGTGAGAGAAACCGACTAGGAAAACTATTAACACTCTGTAACGGCGAAGAGACAAGGGATTAAAGGGACCAGATATGCGATCCGAATGTGCTTTGCATGCATGTGTTACCGAAAACTCCAATATCATAATTTAAAATATATATTAATATTAGAATGAGAAAAATTAATTTATGTAAATGAATTCAAAAATATAATATATACATATAAAATATAAAATATATAAAATAGATATAATAAAATAAAATATATAATAAAATGTATCATTTGTATAATATAAATAAATAATTATATGTATATACACAGATAGAATTTTCTCTTAGAATTTACCCTGAAAATCATGGTAATCGTGGGACAATATGGTATGGAAAGAATTTTATGAGAATTTCTCTGATTAATACTTATCACAATAAAAAATAATAATATCTATCACAATAAAATATAAAATATGTTTGATTAATTTTACTAAAAGTATAGTAAAATTTACTAAAAGTAAAATTTTTTTTACTTTTAAAAACATATTTTTAAAATTCTTTCCATACCATATTGTCCCACGATTACTATAATTTTCAGGATAAATTCTACGAGAAAATTCTCTCTGTATAGTAATTAGTATGTATATACTAATTATGTTCCATTAAATCCCTCGCAGGCTGAGTTTAAAATAATAGAATTAAACAGTAACATGTACGAGGAAATATAAAATTTTCTTCAAAGATATGTAATTATAGAATTAAATTCCATCTACTTAATTTTAACTTGAAATTTTTATTACTAATTTCATTAATTTTTTAAATTTATTTATATTTATTACATATGTAATAAATATGTGTAATATATATGTAATATAAATATAAATAATGTAATGTATGTAAATAGAAATAATAAATTATACAACATTAGAAAACTAATTAACAATTCGTCTAAGTACTTTGTTAGCTCGCGTGTAATTTATCGTGACAGCATAATGCAATTAAATTAACCTTATGTCAATTTCTAACGAAGAACGCGATGGTCCTGGAAGCACCTGCGAGCCTGACGGAATAATTCATGGAAATTTAAGGTCGACAATTAGGTAATAAATAGTCGGAACACCCAGGTCTCCCTCTCTCTTTTTCTCTTTTCGCCTACTCCTCCTCCGCGTTTCGCTACGTCGTGCACGTCGTTGAAATCGACAGGGGAGTGAATTAATAAAACGACCCCCGGCTGCGTGTATGTGTGTGCGATGCTTGTAAATGTGTGTATCGCAGCGACCCGCCGCACAGATGTGCCCCTCCGCGAAGGGCGAGTTTCTTTTATTTTATTGCCGGGGGTTAATGGAATAGTTTGCATGCCCTAAACAATCGACGCGCCGGAATATTACATTCCTCCTTCGAGCCTCGGCAAGGACCACCGTCGATTGCGAAAAAGAATACCCCGAAATATCTCGACATTATAAAATTGCCCGTGATTTTTTTCAGCCCTCGGATGAGATGTAATTAATCACGTTCCACGCATTTCCAGTAAATACCAATCAAAATCTTAATCTAATTTTATTATATGTATATGTTGACTAAATATATAGGTATATATATATTTAGTAATAATTAATAATAATTATTAACAATTTATGTTATTAAATTTTATATATATATATATATATATATAATTTAATAACATAAATTATTAGTATTATTAAAAATCAGAAAAAAATTATCGCAAGCAAATTATCGAGCTCATTAAATATAATACAGTGTTGTTACAATTACGCGCGACAGTTTTTTTTTTGTACTGGGGTAACGATACAATGCATCGGGTGGAAAAAAGGTCTCGTCACCTACCGGTGCACCGCGTGAGATCGCAGATCCGAAAAATTTCGACTGCCATTAATCGTTCCTTCGTACAGCGACGCGGCTTTGTTCCTGCGATGACACGCGTAAATCTGTCGCTAAACGACTTTTTCCACTCGCGAGCGAGTGTTCGCTCATGCGAGTCCGAGCTCGCTTTAAATCGACATCATGTTGCGAGCATCGAGATGTTCAAATAAAAATTTTTAAATGTAACAGTACGACGCGATATATTTCTTCAAAAAATTTCAGATTTATCCTCTTTTATTAAAATAATAAAAAATCTCTGAAAAAAATTCACCGAAAAAATTCTTTAAGAGATCCACCGTCGACTCTATCTTCTAAAAAAATTTAATTTACGCACAGAGAATGTTCTCTTAGAATTTACCCTGAAAATCATGGTAATTGTCGGACAATATGGTATAGAAAGAATTTTATGAGAATTTCTCTGATTAATATTTTTATCACAATAAAAATAATAATATTTATTACAATAAAATATAAAACCTCTTTGATTAATTTTACTAAACTGCATGGTAAAATTAATCAAACATATTTTATATTTTATTGTAATAAATATTATTATTTTTGTGATAAAAATATTAATCAAAGAAATTCTCATAAAATTCTTTCCACGATTATCATGATTTTCAGGGTAAATTCTAAGAAAAAATTCTCTCTGTGCGTCAATTTCTGAATTCTAGATTTCGCTGTTATACTAATAACCCTTCGAGAGAAAGAGAGAGAGAGGGGGACCTCTTTGAAAGGTCCTTATTAGAACGATACGTCGAGTCGAGTCCTCGCGGTAGGGCCCCGGCGCGATATAGGGTCCGCGGCAAATCGCACCAGCAGCGACGAAGACGTCGCATTCAGCGGAGGCGGTCGTCTGTGAAACGCGTTTAACTTGTTGGTACACAGAGCTCGACAGGCGAGATGCGAGCCCCGCATTGTATGCGTGCGAACGCACCCACGTGCACACGAAGCGTCGATTTATTTCGCGCTCGTCATTTTTGAAAACCTTTTTTTTACCTCTTCGATTGAAAAAAAGCCGCGAGATACAGATAAGCCGATAAGATTTGCAAAAGTTATCGTTTATCATTTGTTGTAATGAATAAAAAATGAGAGAAGATACGAGATACGAGAAATATAGGATAAATAAATATAATAAAATATAAGACGATACGAGAAATAAATATATAGGATGTAAAAATAGCATGATTTAATTTCTTTTATTTTTAATTGACGAGCCCTTTTGTACAATAAACGATGCATATCGGGCTTTATTTCCGATCGAGAGTACTCGATGAAAATTAAATATATATTCTCCCCGATTTTTGTATTTTCATCTGTGTCGCTTTTTACTTGGATGCGAGGAAAACGGAACTTTATTCGCGTAATCTGTCACCTGCATTGTATCATTAAAGGATTACGGATCCTCAATAAACGTGTCCTCCATATAGAGGCTGCGATCTCGTGATCTCTCTTTCTTCCCTCTCTCTCCCTTTTTTCTCTCTACTCTCTTACGCGGGCAAAGAGATCAAATTCCACTCGAAGTCCCCCCAATCGAGCTCTTCTCGAAGGCGATCCTTCAGGATCCGACAATGAGATCGAGTGGAGAGGAAACAGAGTCGACAGCAGATGTGAACCTCCATTCTCGACTTATTCTGTCAAAACATCGACGACATTTATAGCTATATATATATATGTATACATCTATGGAAAACCTTACGAGAGCACGAAGAATGGAGAGAAGAGCAGAAGTGTCTCTCTTTTGCGCTTTAGAAGCGTAATTTATCGAGCGACGCGTGTTTGTCATCGTCGTGAAAAGTGCGAGAAATTAGATCCTTTCGTGTCGCAACAATGAAATAGCGATCAATCGTTGTTATGTCACTCAATGCTCGATAGGCAACTTGCAATTTTTAGCTTTTCTATCCAATATTGTCAGAAAATATACTTAAATTTATTTAAAATTCTTAATAACTTTAATTTTGCAAAATTTAGCTACATGACATTTGAAATGTGATATCCATAATTTATAGATCTAAAAAATAAGAAAAGATTTATGCATTTATCGTATTTTTTTTATATCGCACATTTTATCATCATTTTAAATTGTGCGAAAGAAAAAAATACTGCTTTTAATTAAGATCATTTTTTTAATAAAATACACATAGATAATACATGTATCAAAATTGTATATATGTGATTCTCAATATTGTCAGAAAATATATTTAAAATTTATTTAAAATTCTTAATAATTTTAATTTAGCTACATGACATTTAACAATGAGATGTGACATCCATAATTTATAGATCTAAAAAATAAGAAAAGATTTCTGCATTTATCCTATTTTTTTTTATATATCGCACATTTTGTCATCAATTTTAAATTGTGCGAAAGAAAAAAAATACTGCTTTTAATTAAGATCTTTTTTTTAATAAAATACGAATAGATAATATTTCAAAATCGTATACATATATAATTCTTTAGCTTCTCTTATCGTGTTCGATTATGGGCCGGTGATATAATTTAGCGTCGAGAGCGCGACTTTGTGCCCCCCATTATGCAAAATTATGACAACAACAACGGGATCGTCTCGTTCTCCACTCGAGAAAAATCGGGGTCGGCTCTTCTCTCTCGTCGGGCCCCGAAGAGGTGACCGAAAAGGGCGAGAGAGAGAGTCATCAATTACGATTGGAAATAAATCGAAGGCAGATGCGACGATCGCCCGCAGGGCCCATCGCGGCGGGTGACCGAATTCTCACCCCTCGCAGCCCCCCGCGGACAATACGACTGTTTTCGACAAATACAAAACGATACACGAGCCCCCCCCCGGATGTGAAATCGTCACACTCTGACGCCGCGAATTTCCCGTTTCGTTCCAGTTTCATTGCGTCTTCAAGATGACGCGACACGCATGAAAATTCCAAGCACGTATACAAATCATTTTATTTCAATAGTTATTTCCCCCACAGAGAGAATTTTCTCTTAGAATTTTAACCTGAAAATCATGGTAATCGTGGGATAATATGATATGGAAAAAACTTTGAGAGTTTGATTAATATTTATCACGATAAAAAGTAATAAAAAATTTTCAGGGTAAATTCTAAGAGAAAATTCTGTGTGTCCCAATATAGATATTTACTTATTTAAATGCGTTTATTACGCTTTAAAAAAGTTATGTCAATATATTATTCGCAAATTAATTTCAAATTAAGAATTAAATTATTCGTCAATTTTTATGTAAAGAAATTTCTCTCTTGCCTTTTACTCTTTCAACGAAAATTTCCACTGTAATTAATTGCAAGGGGAATTATCGGCCAGGTCTTATCTACGTGGTTCCTGTACCGTTTCTTTGACAACTTAATAAAGAATAATCGGTCGCTCGTGTTGGTAAATCGTAACGAGGTACGCGATAGCCCTTTTATCTGTAGACCACAGGAAGTCGGTAGCGAGTCTGACGATAAAAATCCTTCGCAAAGCCCTACGAGACGTGAGAATGTTGTCGGTTTAATGCGTTAAAAGCTTCGCCTGATTTAATCAATAAAAACACATGCGTGCTATAAGCACTGAATAATATAAAAAATATTATTAGATATTTATAATTAATATTGTGTATAAATATTTATAAATAACGATAATATAATTAATGAAAGGATACTACGCGGGCAATTCCATTTTTTTATTCCTCGATAATTGTTCTAAATTATGTCACCCTAAATTAGCTTCCCTAATTAATTTGTAATAAATTTGATTAATCATTCTCTCATTCCCAAGTAAAGTCGCCGCGTTTTTTTTTTTTTTTCGTATCGAATATAATCGCGAAAGGTTACACCCTTTGCAGGGTCACTCGATACTCGTCAATGAAAACGAGTCGTTGAAGGTCTCCCTTCGTAGGGCTTCTTATAAGAATTCCTTCGAATGCGCGTCGTCATCGTGTTACACTTTCGCACCACGAGTTTCGCGCAAGAATCGTCTCTCGTCGGACCGGTTATTCGCCCTTCGAACTTCATCTCCTTCGCGAATCGTTTGAAACAATAAAGCTAATTCGACGGGGGAGATTCGCAGATCCGATTTGACAGGATCACACAGGATAACGCTCCTGGATTCTGCTTCGACGCCCACGGCGTTTGTTTCTGCGAGGAACGAGGACGGGATCCTCCCTCTCGCTACGCAAATACGGGATTAAGGTGCATTTACGGCTTTACTAGCGACGATCAAATCGTTTCAATACGTTTCAATCGTGTCTCGATTTATACGTTCCGTCAACCGATATTCGAATTTCAAAGTGTCAATAAAAAGTATCGACTGTTGAATGTAATTTGAAATTAATAAAGGACGACAAATAATTGTCGAAAGTAATTTAAAATCTCAATATTGAAATAGAAGGCTCTGGATATTAATTATCGCGAGTAAATGATAGCAGACTAATTAAGAATCTAGTGCTCTAAATTTTTTCTTACTAAAATATTTTTTTAATATGTTTAGACCCTAATTTCGAACCATCTTTAGCAAGACTATTTTTTACCTATAAATAATAATTTATTATAAATCAAATTATTATATTATAATAATTATAATTTATTATAAATAATAATTTAAACAAACATATTTTATCAAGAAACAATTTGTGCATGCTTAGTGCACTAGATTTTTAATTAGCAGCTACCTGTAACACTTAAAAATCTCAAATTCACATTCCGAAATGTCAAAATACTACGACTGGAAGATATATATTAAAGGGAAAGGCGTTTTATTCGGGGTCATACAATGTTCGCAGACAGTTTACGCTTCGACGACAACGATTTCGCCTTTTGAGATGACCAGGACCTTTCTCCAGAACTTACTAAAATTCATATGTCGAATACATTCTCTCCCTTCGCGAAGGAAAAGAGGACGCGAGATGATTAATAGAATTTGGAAAAGTTTGATTCTATTTTGAACATCATGCCTTCTTCTTTTCGTTCCGATCCTCCCTCACGTGTCCTGCAGACTTTCGAAAACAGTATACAAAGGCGTGCTCGTTTTACGTCGAAGTTTACTGTCGCCAACAATGCAACGGATAGGCGGGGAAAGTCATTTCTTTCATGGGTCATTGATTGACGGAGCGGAGAAAACTTTTGTCATCCTCTACGGGAGCAATTCTCAATGAATCTTACGGTAAAAATTTCTCGGAAAGCGTGTCCCGTCAATTAAAAGATATATATTAAAGTGTAAATTTCGTTGCACGAAAGAGTTCTGAAAGACATTCGTTTATTATAACAAAATGCACAGAAATATTTAATATTTATTTAATATTTATTTAATATTTTTTTATGACATAGAAATATTTATTTAATACTTCTGCACGTAGAAATATATTAAATGAAAGATATGGGAATAGATTAAAAATGGTCCTGACTCTCGTCCATAAAAATCATGATATTATTTTTGTATTAATTTATAATACACATCACAAAAATCCCTAGAGTGGAACAATTAAAATAATGACAATTATTATACTTTTCTCGTATCACTTAACACGATGAAATCTAATTAGACGAAATAATATCCACGCAGTGAGATAGACATGTAAAAAGAATACATATCGTTCGATGATAATCTTAATATACTCTCTATACACAGTTACACATCAGGATATTCTCGGTGTAAGCGCGGGGAAAGAAGGGCGAAACAAGCGGAGAGAATCCGACGCAAAAATGATATCTTTAATCTATAAACTCTTTACAAATATGTACAATGTAACAAAAGATTTTTTTGTTATATTATTTTTTTTTCTTACGGCGATCACGTACTCAACTTAAAAGTAAAATGTAAGCAGACGCATCCGCACACACTGACTCATCGGCACTCACTAGCCGGGAATCATCGTGATTCACGCGTTTCGTCAATGATGAGCCACATCGCTCGATGACGCAATCGTTATCACGGCCGTTGTGTCTCTTCTTTGCGATCAGACGCGAATAGTATCTTCGCGAATACATCTCGCTCTCGCGCGAGTGAAAGGAGATGCGGAAGGATAGGTCTTTCCGCGACGGAAGACAAAGGAAAATATATCATTATTATAAAAATTAGACATTTTTTTTAGAGAGCCTCGTGAATTTATTTAAACAAAATATTAAATGCGAAAACAAATTATGTCTAAAAATAAAATTTAAAAAAATTCGTGATAAAAATTCGTGGAAAAAAATATTAGTTATCATTAGTTATATTAGTTAAATTTTATAAAGCTATAGTTTGAAGAATTATAGTTAAAAATATTGGTTACTGTAGTTAGAATTTAGACGTGGTAATTAAATTTAAGGTAATAATATAGAAACATCTAAAATTTAACTATAGGTAATATTTAAAATTTAAGCTAATAGCTAATAATAGCTAATATTTTTTTCCATATTCGAAAAAATGTTATCGTACTTTTTTTCTATTCTATGAGAATCTCAATATTAAAAGATGAAATATATGAAATTTAAAAAGATCTTAAAAAAACTAAGAAAATCTAAAAAAAATCTAAGAAAATCTAAGAAAATTTAAGAAAAAATTTAATATTAGATATAAAGATAAATTGGTGATTATTATATTTTTTTTATAAAAAGCATTCTGAAACATTATTTTTAAAAAATATGAAATATTACACACGTAAAGAGACAACGAGCAGCCGTGACTTCCTGACGTACGCAAAATTGCCTGTTCTGCGACACTTATTATCGATAGATTCTCTTAACGAACGATCGTGTTGCTGTTCTTACGATAGAACGTAAGCATTAAATTGGCCTATGAGATTTCCATAATGTTGTCGTAGTCCTAAAACGATCGGCGATCGTTTCGTTAAATGACGAATCACGTGTCGGATCGCAGGATATACTTATGTAAAGTACGCGATGTTAACGAGCGCTTTGACCTTGAAGCGGTTGATTGGTACATCAGAAATGAGCGCTATTTTTATCACTGTTGCAAAAATGATACGTGGAAATAAATTGCTACTCTTATTTTTTGGGGGGAATTTATCGAGCGAGTAATATTGATTAATCGAGAGAATCTAAACAAGCCTACGACGAACGATTAATTTAATCGCAATCAACTGCAAAAGAATTGTTTAAACTTTTAAACTATAATTAAATATATATTTATATATATTTTATATATATAAATATATATTTAATTATAGTATATATATTTTTTATATATTTATAATATATATATACATTATAAATATTATAAATATTTAAATAATTATTGCATATTTATAATATATATATAATTATTAAATATTTATATAAATTACAATATATATATATATTTATATATTTATAGAAAACTGAACTCGCGGACGAAATGTGGGTGAAACTCGCTTAGCGTTGTAGTTAATACGACTGCTGTGAGAGCATTGTTAAAATCCAAAGAGAAGATGAAACCTTTCTAACGCGTGAAGTTCGCATTTCTCCAAATTCGGCAAGTGTGTTCAAGGTAACTGATTTTTGACAAAGTGTAACAAAACGAAAGCAAGGCCACATTCCACGTTTAAATGTCCGGCACGAAAACGCATTTGTTCGCGCGTAACTTTCACATTCGTTGTCGAACAACGTCAATACGTTATGCTCGTTGCATCGCGTTTAATCGTTAAAATGCAGCAGCAGACGATGATACAGATACTGACGGAAAACGCGTCGCAGAACAGGCGAGAAATCCGATAATACCTATACATACCTATACCGCCTCTCTTTAAACACTTCTCCTTAAGAATGCGAAAGAACGGGGGGGAAGTGCACGATTATCCCCGATATTTTCGCGATTTTACCTAATAAAACGTTGACGCGCTTAACATTATCGATCCAGAAGACAAAAGGATGGGCTCTCTCTCTCTCGTCGTCGTCGCTTTTACCGTCGTCATCATCGGGGGCAGTCGGATCTACGCAGGCCTCAGTAGGCCCGCAGTCGCACCTCCATCTCGGGGTCCTGGCGATGCGGCAGGTGGGGCTCGATGCCGGTCGCGGTGGCCCCGGTGGCCCCCGCGCCCACCACCCCGTGCCGACTGTGGTGGCCGTGATGGTGGTGATGATGATGGCTCGCCGCGTGATGGGTGTCGTGGTGATAATGATGGTTCAGATGCGGCGGCTGCGCGGCCGCGGCCGCCCCGGTACGATAGGCGCGCTGCTTCTCCTCGAACTCGCGCAACCGCTGATTGTAGCGCTCCAGCTGATCGCGCAGCAGAGCGTCCTCCTCGCCGGCGCGCTCCTCGTCGTATTCGAGGCAGCCGACGCCGTCGAGCCGGTCCAGGTCGATCCAGCCACGCCATCTCACGCACACGCCGTTCATGATGAGATGCGAGCGCAGGTGAACCTGAAACACCGCGATCGGCGGGACGCAAAATGTCAGTGCTGATGTGTCCACGTGGAAACTTCGTCGATACTTCGTCGATCTCGGGATGCTTCCCTCAGGGACGGTCTTGGATGGTCTTAGGATCGATGGAGAACATTTCTGGCTTGTGGTTTCGGACGTGTCTTGAGATGAAATTGGCTTTACGTTGTGCATCTTTCGTTGGACTTGATGTTGGATGTAGGATTCATTGTAGCGGGAGAATTCTGGATGCGAGATTCAAATCTTTTTCGATATCAAGAAGGAGTAATCCTTAGTCGATACTCGTCGATGATTTGGGATCCTTCCTTCGAGGACGGTCTTGGATGGTCTTAGGATCGATGGAGAATATTTCTGGCTTGAGGTTTCAGATGTGTCTTCAGATGAAAGTGGCTTTACGTTGTGCTTGTCTTTCGTTGGACTTGATGTTGGATGTAGGATTAATTGTAGTAAGGGAACGGAGGCGAGATTCAAATATTTTTCGATATCAAGAGGGAGTAATCCTTTCGAATTTTTTTAATGAAAATAGGAAGATCTCTTATGTATCTAAATTAAATTCATACAGACTAATGAATTTTTTTGTAATAATGTATCAAAATTATGCATCTTAGTGTGACATTTAAATATTATTTCCTTTTGTTCAAATATATTATAAATAGCAATAAAATTCACGCTACAGTAGATTTCGAAGTCAAAAGAGTTAAAAATTTTGATGAAAAGTTTTATTTTCTAATTTTATTTAACTTATTTAAGTTAAGACGGTTTAATTTCTGAAATTCGATTAACAATATCATTATCGCAATCACGTGTATTATTTTCAGTTGATGATATAAACTCTATTAAAGTAGAGAAATGTTTTTCGTAATAATACATAAAAATTACGTCTTGTAAAATTCAAATATTAATTTCTTTTATCCAAATATATTATAAATAGCAGTAAAATTCATTGTATCACCATAAATTTCGTGACCAAAGGAATTAAAATTAATAAATTAATCAAAACAATTAATTAAAGCATTAAAATATCTTGACTGCTAATCATGTCATCCGAATGTCTATTACTGACCCGACGTGTTATTCCTCGAAATCTACGTGCGCGAAGAAAATGACGAGGGACGTCGATTCTCTCTTCGAGGTCGATATCGACTCGCTTACAGCAACCTCTTATGATCTTTCTTTTTTAAAATCTCTCGGCGTGGGTTGTAGGAGGGCTCCATTACCGGACCACTATCCGCAAGTTTCAATCACGTGCCCCATTCTTTCGTTCCCCCCGAGGCCCCCCTTCCTCGTGTTCAACAACGGCGAACGCTTCTTATTTCCGGAGAGCGATTACGCAGATTGGAAGGTACGAGGCTTCGCGGTCTCGGGATGGAAAGAGAGATGAGAGATTGAGAGAGGCGAGGCTGCGCCTTACTTGTATAAGAAATCAATTACAAGCAGAACTCTTTATAGTACAATCCTCGCTATAAAATATAGTCGTGCAATAGCGCGCTATTATCTCGAGTATTTCGCGAGTATTTCGACTCGTTTGCAATCTTTATTGCACAAAGAGAATTTTCTCTTAGAATTTACCCTGAAAATCATGGTAATCGTGGGACAATATGATATGGAAAGAATTTTATGAGAATTTCTTTGATTAATATTTATCACAATAAGAATAATAATATCTATTACAATAAAATATAAAATAGGTTTGATTAATTTTACTATATAGTTAGTAAATTTTACTATGCAGTTTAGTAAAATTAATCATGATATGGAAATAATTTTATGAGAATTTCTTTGATTAATATTTATCACAATAAGAATAATAATATCTATTACAATAAAATATAAAATAGGTTTGATTAATTTTACTATATAGTTAGTAAATTTTACTATGCAGTTTAGTAAAATTAATCAAACATATTTTATATTTTATTGTGATAGATATTATTTTTATTGTAATAAATATTAATCAGAGAAATTCTCATAAAATTCTTTCCATACCATATTGTTCCACGATTACCGTGATTTTCAGAGTAAATTCTAAGATAAAATTCTCTCAGTGTGCGAATTAGAAAATTGTGTGATAATTAGTCGATCGAGAACGTGAAGAGTATTTTAATGCTGAATTTACTGCAGAAATTTTCATATCGTTAAATATTTATTATATTATATTATTTTCATATCATTTAACATATCATTATAAATTTATTTTCTTCTAAATTTTCTTAAACATGTGAAAGAATTATGAGCATATAATAACTCTTCAAATTATTTATTTACTACTATAAAAATAGAAAAGAAAGCACAAAATGATATTTAATTATATATATTATAGAATTTTACAAAAATTATCTCTCTTTCTCTCTCTCTAACATTTCCTTCGTGTAATGTAGAATTGTGTTTTTCTCTTGGCTACATTTATGACTATTAATTATAATCCGAGAAAATTGCCACGCGATGTTTTCCGAGGAAAATCTAAATGAACGGCTCTCGAAAAACGATTACCGGCTTCTGCGCCGACAGCGCAACACGGTGCTATTTTATTTTCTGGCAAACGACCCGACTTCCGGTGGTCCCGCCACGGAGCCCAGATATTATTACGAGGTCAAGAACGCTCGGGGAAAACCAGTCTGAGACTGTATATTTGTGATCCTGACGTAATGAACGGCGATACACAATTAATGAAATGACTTAAAATGCTGCACGATTATTCTGTTTACAACACATTTTCATTTCATATCTATATAGAAAAAAATATACATATATAATATATATATTTTTCTAATATACATAATATAATATATATATTATATAATAAAATATATATTAAAATATAATATTGTATTTAACACTTAAAATTAATGTAACTTAATCTTCAAAATCAATATAAAATATAATAAAATATAAAATATAATTTAAACATCAATGTGATAAGTGATACGAGATATAATACGAAATTATATATATATACAAGATATATATAATTATAATTATACATTTTTTTTAATATAACATTTTTCAGATTTCTTTGTTATTTAAAAGTATATAATAAATTAAAATTTCCAAGGAATAAATTTCTTTTTATTTTGCCAATGCATTATTGTGCTCATATTCTTGAAGTCATTAAAAATGATAAATCTTATTAGCATTCAAGGATATAGACAGCTTCGTTTATAGGTCGTAATTAGTTCGAGATTCGCGTCAAACGAACGGAGCCTCGTCGACGGAGAGGTAAATCGACGTTACATCTCGTTTCATTCTTACAGCTGCGCCTTCAACAATGCACCGCGGGGTGCATTTTTATGCACTAATAATCGAGCCGCGGGGTGCGAAAACGCGGGGCGCGCTTTGGGGGCCTTAAACGTTTTCGATAATCGAATCGCTCTCGCGGCCTTTCATCTTATAAAAGGTTCGAGAACTTTTGGGTTTTCACGTTACGAAAAAAATTCCCGTCACTCTCTTTCGCGTGTCATCGTAACGAGATGAGATCAGAATCGATTCTCTTATCTCTCTATGTTTAATTTCAAGTGCGAGACGATAAAAGCAGTTTTCTCTCGAGACGGAAAGTTTCGCTTTCTCGCGCAATCTTATGCATATTAATGCCAGCTTCCAGGTATAAGACGAGGCGGAAATATTAAATCTTATTACGCGACGTTGCATATCAAGATAAGTGTAAAACGCAAGCGACTGCGGGAAAATACGTCTTTCGACACAAAAATATTTAATATGCATTTTTCCTTGTAAAAGCATCGCGAGTTATATCTCTACAATTTCTATAGATTCGGTATATTTTTTATCAATTTTTTAAGCAGTTCAAATCTAATTTATAATAAAATATTTTAGAAAGATATTCATAATATATGTATATAAAATATGAGTATGAAAATATCCACAGTGCATCTCTCCTTGTAAAAACATCGCGAGTTATCTCTCGACGATTTCTACAGATGATATATTCATCAATATAGATTATATGTATTTTTAAATACTTCTTTAAGCAATTAAAAATGATAAATAATTTTAGAAAAATATTCATGATATATAAAATATTAGTTTCTTATAAATATTTCTTACATACTTAATTAAATTTATTTTGCATTTACAGTGACAAGAAAGGAATTTTTTTAATAGAATCATACGCAGAGAGAATTTTCTCTTAGAATTTACTCTGAAAATTATGGTATGGAAAGAATTTAAGAAAAATAATATCTATTACAATAAAATATAAAATGTTTGATTAATTTTACTATGCAGTTTAGTAAAACTGCAATATTGTCCCACGATTACTATGATTTCTAGGGAAAATTCTAAGAGAAAATTCTGTCAGTGTATATGTTTAAGATAGAAACAAAGCAAATGTTCTTACGCGCGACGACATTCTCGTTTGCATCTGACATTGCGAGACGAATTGTCGAGACATGTATATTTCGTGCGAGCGACAAGACAC
Organism: Prenolepis imparis; assembly: GCF_030444845.1. Taxonomy (NCBI): domain Eukaryota; kingdom Metazoa; phylum Arthropoda; class Insecta; order Hymenoptera; family Formicidae; genus Prenolepis; species Prenolepis imparis. Next base: position 5,260,192 of record NW_028141173.1, read on the forward strand.
GGTCGGAAAAAAAAAAAAAAACTAGACAGCAGATCTCGACGAAGAGAGGAGTATAAACGCGACATAAACGACGCATCGTCATTAGTCATCGCCTTCCTCGTTCTCACGGAGGAAAGAACAGTAGGAGAAACATTTGTTTTTCTCCTTCTGCTTACGGGCGTGACGACCATTATCGTTGCATAATAGTCGACGATATTTAAACGCGCGCGTCGCAACCCTTTCTAATTTGCATTAGCGAGCCGGGAAAAAAGCGGGAGAAAAAAAAGAGAAATAGAAATATAGAGCGCGGATGAAGGAAAGGGGTGAAAAATCGGCGGCAAGGGCGATCCGAACCAAGGATTCCCGAATGTCCCGAGACAAACGACCGGCTATTTCTCGCCGGCCCCCCTTTTGTTTCACAGTGGGCGTCGCCTGACGGCGCCTTTTTGCGCCTGGTCCACTACCCCGAAGTGAATGCTAGCCCCTGGAACCATTCGTCAACGATATCCTAGCAGAAAGGACGACGAGCTGTGGGGTCAATATGGCGGGTCGCGTCCTTTGTCTCCGGACTCGGGATCCAGTTTTACGTACGTTTTAATTTTTACGACGGCCGGCCGTCGACCCAGTTTCCGAACTATAAATTTTATGATTCTTAAGGGTGAAGAAGGGCTCGCTGCGATCGTTATTAACCCTAAGGGTGCGTAAAATTATACGACAGATCCTGCGGAAATTACTTTCTTTTTCTCAAGATATTTCCTGAATGTGTATTTTTTTTCAATCCTCCCTCTTTTTCTTAGATAATGTTTTCAGACCGTCTTTAAACTATCTTTCCACGAACTCTTGAAATTATTTTTCGCGAAACTATGCGTTCCAGAATTAATCGAAGCTGATATTTCGCGATATGCTTTTTTAAATCCTCGATAGCTCCGTCCTGTCACGCGAATCAGCTGTTCGATCGGCGAAGGGTTAAACGGCTCCGTCATTATCGTGCACGCGCTTTCTATCTCGATCGCGGATCTCTCCCTTAATTATTACGTCGCGCTACGGGGCACACTGGGCACAATGAACAAGGACACGTGTGGTCGCGCGCCGCTCTTTATTCCTTCGCTCATTGTCGATTAAAACAAAAAGGAGCCCGCGGGTCGTCTCGTAAACAACGCGCCGCGCGCAGAATCTAATGAATCGTTTCCGATCCATTTCGTCTCTTTTTTTTTTTTTTGCAAAAGAAGATATAAAAGAGGCTTGAAGAGGGGGGAGGGCTTGCAAAAGGAGATGTAAAAGAGGCTGTGTGAGCACAAGAATAAATGTGTTTTTTACCTCGATTGATGATGTATTATTGATATAATATAATAATTATTTTTATTATAATATAAATAATTATATATTATATTACTTATTTATATTATATTACTTATTTATATATTATAATAATACATAGAGAGAATTTTCTCTTAGAATTTACCCTGAAAATCATGATAATCGTGGAATAATATATGGTATGGAAAGAATTTTATGAGAATTTCTCTGATTAATATTTATCACAATAAAAATAATAATATCTATTACAATAAAATATAAAATGTTTGATTAATTTTACTATATAGTTAGTAAATTTTATTATGCAGTTTAGTAAAATTAATCAAACATGTTTTATATTTTATTGTGATAGATATTATTTTTATTGTAATAAATATCAATCAGAGAAATTCTCATAAAATTCTTACCATATACCATATATTGTCCCACGATTACCATGATTTTCAGGGTAAATAAAAGAAAATTCTCTCAGTGTACATTAATTTCACTTTAATATTTTCGTGGAAATATAATTATTAAAATGTTGGATTCGTCTTATGTCATATTTTTAAAAATGAGATATATGTGAAAATTCACAAATCTGAGGGAAAAGTTTCGAGAAAATACTTCATTTATGTATAAATTATAAAAAAAAAAACGTTTGCAGTTTCGAAAATCCGGAAAGGATGAGACGAGACAAGCAGAGGATTGGCAGGATACTTTTCGTTCGACCTTTACGAGAGACAGAGATTTACGAGCCATTACAACCGGGTGACTTTAGTTGGTCTCGAGGCATCTGGTGGCGGTTCGGTTTGACGAATTTCGAGAGCGCTAATTGCCACTGTTGTCCACTAATAGTAACATGGCTTTTACTTGCCTAAGGTTTATGGCTCAACAGAATAAAGTCACAAAAGGACCGGAAACGTAAAATTCATTTTGCTTTTCCGAACAGAATTGCGATATTTTTATACAAATCTTTGTCATATAATATATAAATGTGTAGGTATATAACTTGTCTGGAGAACAAAAAAAATGATGGTCTGTATAAAAAATATAATTTATAACAAAGGAACGATAAATTTTTCTTGTTTTTTCATCAAAAATAGAATGTAAAACGTGTGAAAACTATGGGGAGAGACAGCTATTAAATAGCTACAGAATAATGGAGAACGTTCGCGAAAAGATCAGCGCGCGCATTTTGCAAAATGGCGTCGCGACGACGCCACTATTGATCGCGATGGCAACACCGAGAGGCGTCGGCTTTGGCGCCGGCGTATATAAGCCATTGCATTGTCAATGATTTAAATAGAAAACACAATGCTTAGAAAATAAAATCATAAAGTACACGTTTGAATGAAAACGTTGGATTCACTTTTCTAAAACGGCATTCTTCGACTTGAACCGAGAGACTTGTCGATTTTTCTACACCGCTAATACCATTTAAATCTCCTATTTCCGCTTTTTGACGCAACACGGAGGTAAATTGGGTCGGTTCTGCCGGTTAAACGAGAATGGACCCCCGCGGAGAAGAGGGGATGGCAGGCCCGACATCCCAGGGAAACCGGATGCGGGGGTGACACGTCGGCGCCATTGTCCGAGAAGTGCCAGTCGGTCGGCGAGATACTAAATTACGGACGCGCGCGTGGAAGGTAAACGTTGTTAGGAGCCGGATTCGTACCTAACGGCCCCTAATTTACCCGCTCGTACGACCCAATTATGACCGCACGATCGCTTTCATCGAAAACCGAAAAGCATCGCTCCGAGATTCCAATTCACGTGGTCAAAGTCTTATTTCATCGAAAAATAAAAATCTGTCCCTTTTATAGCTCTCTTTTACGCAACATATCTCTCACGATTCTGCAATATTTATAAATCTGTATAAAAAATACTCTAATTCCCACTGGTATCTCAAAAAGAATTTATATTTATATTATATAGTATATTATATAATATATACTATATTATATAGTATATTGATATAGTATATGTCATTCTAAAATATTTTTCATGTGTTTTTAAATTCTATTAACATAAAAGAAAAGTCTCTTTTAATTTCTAGAATCTAAATTCTGTTTCTTCCATTAAATTCATTAAATTTCGTATAAGTTTTTGTAATATTGGAGTTTGTGAATTCTAATGGGGCGAATGATGAGAGAGTTGTTTGCGGTCCACTATGATGACATGGTCGAGAGAGACGAGAATCGCAATAATCTTACACAAGAATGGCGTCGACTTACCTTTCCATGTTCCTTGTCGAAATCACAGTCGCAGGGATCGACGGCGTAATTCCCGGATGTGTTTCCAAAAACAAGCTGAAGATTGGTACCCGTCGCCGCGAACGCGATTTCCGTGTGGCCCTCTCGACAGCCATTTTGAAAACGCACTTGTCGTTCTTCTTGCGGTCGATCTCTGTAGCCCGTATATCTCACCTGCAAGAGAGAGAAAGCAACAATTATTAATTATAATTATAATTTAAAATATTTTTGTTAGTAATATCAATATTTATCAGGGGAAGCATTTATCAAGATATATATCAAAGAAAGTTTATAAATTTTAAGATCCTTTATACACTTTATATTTTTATACACTTAATTTATAAATTTTATATTTAATTAATATTCTTCAAACCTGTATTTGTAAAAATAAAACATTGAAAAAAATCATCACAAATGTAAATAAATGTAATGCTGGAGCACAGAATCAAAGCAAAGATTTTTCAAAACGATAATAAAATCGTATTACTTTTAAATATTAATTTTCTAATAACTATCGAAAAAAAGCTTTTCAAATAATTTCTGGCTACGATAAAATTTCCATGTTCCATCTCGATAATCCAATTATCTTACTATTTAGAGATAACGTATCGATTCTCGAATATCATTTCGAAAGTTTCTCCAAGATTCCAGATCGTCTACGTGTAATTCACATAGACGATCTGGAGAAAAATTCACAGATAAAATTGTCAAAAGAGAGAACACTCAGAATATTAATTTGTCACTCGGCAATCACATCGCTCGACGTGATTCGAAGGTTAGACAAATTCGAAGAAAAGACAACATTCCTACGGCATGATATCGCGTATTTCAGGTCGACAAACGACGGGGAATCCTTTGCCTGTGGTTTCGAAATTTCTACGCATTACACCAACTAAATCGAAAGATATTTCTCACGATATCCATTGAAAACGATCAGCGAAAATTAGCACAAGAATTTAATGTCGATTTTATAACGAGGCAATAATAATTATCATTCCTAGAATAAACGCAATATAATTTCAATGTAAATATTAACACAAGTGCGAAAATACCACTTGAGATTTTCAAGAAATTTGACTATTCTGATTATTATTTCTCTGAAATAAAATATATCGCATAGATTTGAAGGCTATCATACATCCATAAAAAGTTATCAATTATCTGATATATTCTACAAAAATATATTACAAAATTACATGAATAATAAGTAAAATTGCATAATAATAGAAATGTATAACATTTGCATTATTTATTGTATACTTTTTCACTTATTTTTCAAGTAATTTCACATACTTTTTTTTACAATATGTACCTCGTTCTAACTTGGATATTTATAAACAAAATTTAATAGTATCATGTAGTATATCTTTATACATATAATCGCTTTCCTACGGCAAAGCATGTAAGATTAAATTATTACAAGGTAAATTTTACATAGTACGCTATTTGCTTTTTTACATTATTACTTTCGCGACTATGTAGTATTACATTTTTTTCGTTTTTAAAAGTTGGAAGTCGGACAAGGTCGACATAAAGTATTGTGTTCTTTTATAAGCTAAAAAAACATTCTTCGATATTACACGATCGGCAGCAGATTGTAAACATAGACGATACATATGAGGAAAATACGTCAATTCTTTCGACATAAGGATATTCGTAACATTCGAATCTTTCCGTATATTTCCTCTTAAAAATATTACAAGCTCGATGATTCCTGCATATTTATCGATACAAATATTTTCGTTTTCTCTTAAAAATATCGATAATTCTCATATATTTAACAATGTATTTCGCATATCGTTTTAACGCAGGGCAAAGAGATATCTATCTTCTTTCGTTTTCTACAAATATTTCGACGATTCGGATATTCAAAAGTGAATAAAAAAGAAAAATAGTTGTAAAAAAAGAGAAAATAATTGTAGCCGAATGAATTCATGAAAATCAATTTTCAGTCGGTTTTTAATATTTCTCGTATTTATAAATTATAAAATATCTTATCTCATTTATATTTTTTATTTCGAGGAGTGTTTTTTTCTCTCTTACATGGACTCACCTCGTGGTCCATGATCAGTTTTCTAAAAAACGCATCGTTCTCAAATCTGAACTTCTGATTGGGTGTGACGCGAAACAGCTTGAAATCTAGTGGATTTGGCGGCGGTTCACACATCTCACACGGGCACATCTCAACGAAGGAAAACAAAAAAAAAGAAAAAAAAATGAATAAAAAAAGATAAAAATAAAAATTGTAAGAAAAAAAGAGAAAATAAAAGTAGGAAGCGGATGAATTCTTGAAAACCAAGTTTTTCAAGTCGATTCTTAGCTTTCTTTCTTTATTCGTATTTTAAAATATCATTTATTTTAATTATTAATATTAATGATTCATTAATTTATATTAATATCATTTAATTATTAACCTTAATATTATTTATCATTTTTATTTCGATGAGTATACAGAAAGAATTTTCTCTTATAATTTACCCTGAAAATCATGGTAATCGTAGGACAATATGCTATGGAAAGAACTTTATGAGAATTTCCTTGTATTTTGAATTTCTTAATATTTAACACAACAAAAATAATATCTATTACAATAAAATATAAAATATGTTTGATTAATTTTACTATGCAGTTTAGTAAAATTAATCAAACACGTTTTATATTTCACATTGTGATAGATATTATTATTTTTATTGTGATTAATCAGAGAAATTCTCATAAAATTCTTCTTACATCATATTATCCCACGATTACCATGATTTTCAGGGTAAATTGTAAGAGAAAATTCTCTCAGTGTATTTTTCGCGTGTCCTCTCTAGCGGACTCACCTCGCTCTCCCGACTCAGTCTCCTAAAAAGCTCCTCGCTTTCGAATTTCGACTTCTGATCAGGTACTACGCGCGGCATCTTGAAAACTAGCCGGGGTGGCCGCGGTTGTTCGTACAAACCCATCCCGTCGAAGGGTAAAACGCCGACCCCAGCATGCTCGCTCATCGCGTGCATCATCGTCGCGAATTTACACGTCGCGTGCCTCCTGAGACGAAATTTCCTCTTTCGGTCTCGCGGACGTGACCTCGGACTGGTCCCCGACTATCACTGAACTACTCTCGCTTTTCTCTCGCGAGAAAAAAAAATTAATTCCCAGTTTCGCTCGAGATTATTCCCTTGGATGATTTTCTCTCGCGTGCGGCGAGATATCACGATATCACGATATCCCAGAGATATCCGCGAGGAGAGACACTACTCGCGGACGATCGATCCACACGTCGTCGTGTCTCGATGGAGACTGGAGCACCGGGAAAAACGGGGGTCCCCTCATGCTGGCTCTCGCTCGAGCCCGGGAACCCGACACGCCCCGAGACCGCCCCTCGATTCTCTAGCTCTTCCCCACCGACAGAATCACGGGCTTCTCTCGAGCGACCGTTTATCTAGCCAGCCCGAGCTTCAGCTTCAACCCTCCGGAGCTGAGTTGTCGTGTGCACCCGGAACGGCGAGCGTGTGTCGACGCCGAGAGGGTGAAAGCCTGCCCGGCAATCTGGTCTCATGATTTTATAAATGGTGACACGGTAGAGCGTCGTGTCCGCGACTCGCGAGACGTTTATTTTCAAAGAGCCTCGAAGCGTGCCTTATTCTCCATTAAACGGAATAGAAGCGGATATATGAGACTCTCGACAAAAAAAAATAAAAAATAAAAAATACGACACTGCACGATTTTCGAAAGTATCCCCTATGTTTATGGTGATCAGAGAATTCTCATTCATGTTTTTTCTCGCATTTTTGGTTCTAAAATAATCTTAAATCTAGAATTCCAAACACGATCTCGAATAAATGTTTCTAATCAATCTAACAAGTAAAATTCATGTATCCTGTATGACAATTAATTGAATTAAGTGAAAGATAGAAACGTTTATTCGACCTCTCTCTCTTTGAAGCTATACATTTTACAAAAGATTATTTCCAGAAACTGTCGACGTTTCAATATTTTTACAAAAGAAAAAAAACGAATCTAAACTATAGAACCGTAGAATTTAGACATAAATAATTTTTTTCTCTTTTTTTCGAAACTACAGCCATAAAATATATTTCCTTTTCTGCGCTGCGTCAAGGATGCAAAAGGATGCACCGCCTGCATAAAAGTACGGGGATTGGCTGGCTGACCCCTTGTCGAGAGAGAAAGATACGTGTCGAACGAGGGGACGGGGAAATACCCAATTCGGCAACCGAATGTCTACTTAGGCAGTAGTGTAGTAACGTGGCGAGTGTATCCTCTCGAGGGGGGAAGAGATCTTCATCGTCTCTCTCTCGAGTGGCGGGGCTCATCCATTTGAGAGGATCATTGTCGAGGATCCGCGGGCCGATTAAGATCAACGACCCTCCGGCGAGTGCGCGATACACGGCGTTTACCGGCCATGAAGAGATATCTGTGTATCCCTTTTTTTTCCCCTCCCTTTTTATCCCGCCGCCGACGTTGACAATGTGACAACTCCGGGTCTCCAATTTCACCGTTAACCCTGCCGTTCATTTCCCGCGCACATTTCACACATTCGAGTTTATATGCTGACATAAATGGAGATATAATTATAAATTTTTCATTCTCTTTTAATAATTGATACATTTCAATTTTTAAAAATCTGATCAAACACGTTCGTTTCTTCATATTACAAAAAAAAAAAAAAAAAATGAAAAGAATGATGAAATGAACAGCAGGCTTAAATAATTCATCGTTCGTCATTAAATTTTATTAATTTATAATATTAATTATTCTTTGTCGTATCTGTTATTTATATATAGAGTATTCACGTTTCTTTCTAAAAATTCAAGCAATAAAAAAATGCATCGCATGTGAATTGTAAAATTGAATAACTGTAACCGCAAAAAAAATAAAAAGAATGAACCGCTGCCTTTTTGTTGCATTGGTTTCTTGGAAATGATTCTTTTTCACTGGCGGAGAGGAAGATGCAACTTTTAAACAAGAGAACCGCAATAAGAGAATAGAATATTTCTTACGCTTACGCGCAATAAAGGATATATACGAGAAAAGATATGTTCAAGACTCAAAGATAATATTGTTAACTTCCGCAGGTAGAAGCGAGCTTGCTCAGTAATAGCTAACCTTCGCAGGGTTTTTTTCTCTTTTATGGCACAATATTTTACGCCTCTCAGTTCAATAAAAGGTAAACTTTAGTTCTATGGATTGTATTTTATTGCTCCGTTTGCCGCAATGTTATAACCGCCATTTTTTCATTCATTCTTTCTTTTTTTTATTTCAGTTTTAGTTTTTCTTTCGAATACCGATTTGAAATGAATTTTTTAATGCTTGAAGAGAGAGATTTTCCTAAAAAATTTAATTTTTTCAAATAGCGAGTCTTTCGAAATCGTACACAGAGAATTTTCTCTTAAAATTTACCCTGAAAATAATGGTAATCGTGGGATAATATAATATAGAAAGAATTTTAAAAATAATATTTATCACAATAATAAAAATATAAAATATGTTTGATTAATTTTACCATACTTTTAGTAAATTTTACCATACTTTTAGTAAATTTTACTATACTTTTAGTAAAATTAATCAAACATATTTTATACTTTTATTATTGTGATAAATATTTTTTATTGTAATAAATATTAATCAGAAAAATTCTCATGATTTTCAGGTAAACTCTAAGAGAAAATTCTCTCTGTGTACGAGTCGCTTTTCGCGTGATACTCGCATGAATATCAAGCGTGATGAAAGGAATTTCACGGAGCAAATCTCCGCCTCTCGTTGTGCATCATTGGTCCAGCGGTTTCGCCAATCGTAACATCCCGACACGAAGGGAGAAAATACACGCGTGATGCACATGGGAGCATATAATGACACGCAGTTGACTGCGTAAAATGTTGCTCGAGCAAGAAGGATAAAGAATGGGTCGACATAGATCCATTTTTCTATTCTCAAAAGATTAGTTCCACTCTCATTTTTACATAAATATACGTGTATCTATATATGTATGTGTACGAATAATGTTAAAATCCTGACTCTTCAATTTACAACTCATAGGAATTTACGTTCTGGGATTTTTGGACGTCAAATCTAAAATTGCGATCTCAATTTAGTCATTAACTAGAAAACTCTAATTAAACATGTGTGGAAATTTTATACAATCACAGTTATAATAGTATATATAGAAAAAAAATTTAATTAACTATGTAACTCAATTTTATCACAGTAGTTTGACAGTGTATTAATATTTATCTACAAATTATCACATTATATAAAAAATTGTTTTTTAATTCTTAAATAAATTAAGAAAAAATCCAATTATCTTTTCCAATCCAAATATTATTAATTGGAGTAATATGCTCGATTTTCGATAAAATCCACGCGTTTCTCGCACGTTGAAACGCGACGGAGAAGATCGATATCGTCACGACGTTTCCGTTGCCAGAGAAACTTGGAAACTTGCGCTATATACAGTAAACATCCTCGCGCGATCAAATATGGAGGATGTCGAACCGCGGAAGGACACTATGCGAGAACGAGCCTTCCTGGCGACGTAGAGCGTATGAGAGTCATCGTTCTAGAGTGAGTATTCATGAATTATAAATTTAAATCCGTCTCTCTTTCTCTTCTTAATGCATTCTACTCAATATTTTATCGATCAATGTTTCTTTCATTGCACTCTCGAAAGCTCCGAGAATCCAATAAAATCTCAAACATTTTCGCAGAAAAAGCAATTGCAGAATAACATTAAAATATAATTTGAGAATAGCTAAGTATTATTAATATACACACAGAGAATTGTCTCTTAGAATTTATCCTGAAAATCATGGTAATCTCGTGGAACAATATGGAAAGAATTTTACAAGAATTTCTCTGATTAATATTTATCACAATAAAAATAATATCTTAATTACAATAAAATATATAATAATTACAATAAAATATAAAATATGTTTGATTAATTTTACTATGCAGTTTAGTAAAATTAATGAAACATGTTTTATATTTTATTGTAATAGATATTATTTTTATTGTGATAAATATTAATCAGAGAAATTCTCATAAAATTCTTTCCATATCGTATTGCCCACAATTACCATGATTTTCAGGATAAATTCTAAGAGAAAATTCTCTCGATGTATGTATCTCTCTAGTTATACTATTTATATCAGGGGTAAAGAGATTTTAAAAATAATTATATATTTAATTCATAGATATACTATATGTATATGAATTATATGATAGCTAAAAATTGTTAATATGATGTATATAATTGTGCTATATCTTATAAGATAGAGAAATTTTATATAATTATATTTAATTCACATATAATATATATATAGTATATTGTATATGAATTAATTATTACTTTTTCTCTGACAATAAGTTATTAATTTACGATCATATGTATATATTATTATTTTTATAGGTAAAGACAGCCAGACCGACCGTGGATGTGAAACCTCCGGAGGACAGACCTCACGTCTCGTTCAACGCAAAAAGATTGCAATTAGAGCGCGAACGTCAAGCGCGTATTCTCAGGGACAATTTCATCCTATTGAAAAAACTTCGCGAGATTATGCACCGGAAGCGACGGGTCGCCGAGGACACTCAACGGGTCCAGTGGCAGGAATCTAGATGCGTGAGGACTCGTTAGAGAGACGAGACATCGACGGGAGATATCTTTGCTTTCTCGATTATAATATTCGTGATTTTTTTATATACATGTGCTTGTATTTTTTATGTATTTTATTTGCAATAGAAAAATAGTGTAACGTAAAATGCAATTGTTTGTTCGATTTTAAACGCGAATCTTTAATCTGTAGCAGTCTTTTTTCTATTTCAAAAGAGTTACATGTGATTATCTATTGCATACAATTTTAATAAATTTTTTGCTAATATTTCTAAAATTGCGTTTTTGTCTTTTTGCCTATTTTAAAATTGCAAGACAAGGTGAATCGTTTGCAAAATGAGCTGTCTAAATAATTCAATTCTCTTTTTTTTCCTATGTACTTATATTTCTAAACGTATAAATTATGAAATATTTATAATTTTTTTCAAAATATAAAATAATTCTGCATTATGTATCAAATATTTTATTTAATTTTATTAACTATATCATAAACAAATTTATTAAATTAAATCAAGTTGTAAATTTATTAAAAATCACAAATTGATACTTGTTGCAATTATGCATGTTGAAAATGAAATCGATACATATCGATATATGTCATCAATTGTCAAAAAAAGGCTAGATTTTGCGACTACTCGGCTTTTTTATTCAACGACGATAAAAAATATAAGTATCTCTTACATTAATATATTATTGTAAATCAGCTTTATATATTATACATAAATTTATAATTATTGCAAAGTTTTACTTGTAAAAAAAATATCACAATTAAGCTATAAACTTCGTAATCACAATAAATACTAATTAATATTTTGCCAATTCACGGTTATAGCAGTCTTTAATATTAATTAACGTAAAAATTACAGCTTTTACATATTACTGTGACAAAGTTTCAAGGATAAGTTTCTGCCAAAGTGATAAACATTGTAAACCGTTACGTTCTACCGCTTTGTAATTTGAACCCTCTTCTATTTACATGCGAAGATCAAACATTTTTTTGTCAATCGCTATAAATGAATTCGCACACGTGCGAGATCTCAGTTATTTCGCTCCTTTAACTCTATTAACTGGAAAAAATGGCGAAATTTGTCGAGGAAGGAAACTACTCGGAGGAAGAGGAAAGCGAGATTTACGAATCACGCGTCCTGACGTACGAAGAAGCCAACGAGTGTTTGAAGACTTTAGGAACAACTGCAGCGAACACCTATGCTTTTGTGGGACTGGATGTTTCGTTCAAAAATCTAACGGATGTGAGAGTGATACCGTCCTTCAAGTACATTCGTCACCTAAACGTATCAGGAAATAAATTGACATCAGAGGCATTCCGAGTGCTCGAAACGATGATGCATCTAGAAAGATTGCGGGCGAGTAACAACCTTTTGACTAGCGCAGAATTAAAGCCGATGAACTCTCTACAGGTAAACATGAAGCATCATACAGAGAGAATTTTCTCTTAGAATTTACCCTGAAAATCATGGGTAATCGTGGGATAAAAAGGTATGGAAAGAATTTTATGAGAACTTCTTTGATTAATATTTATCACGATAAAAATAATAATATCTATTACAACGAGATATAAAATACGTTTGATTAATTTTACCATGCAGTTTAGTAAAATTAATTAAACACGTTTATATTTTATTGTGATAGATATTATTATATAAATATTAATCAGAGAAATTCTCATAAAATTCTTTCCATACCGTATATTGTCCCACGATTACCACGATCTTCAGGGTAAATTCTAAGAGAAAATTCTCTCAGTGTACGAAGCGACAGATTTATCCTAATGAAACGATTACGAAAAAATGCAGAAACTCATCTTGAGCGGGAACAAACTGACATATGCTGGTACGTCTGTCATTTCGCACAAATCGCTCAAGGAACTGGAGCTAAATCATAATCTTATTAGCACCGTCGCCTTCGAGGCTGAGGAACTTCCGAACTTGACAACCATGGAATTACGCGACAATGCATTAACTACTATGACTGGTAAAACGAGTAAAAAAAATGTAAAAATTTATCTCCTAAGTTGGAAATTCAGTAGAATGAACAGAATTTCAGACTTTGCAAAAACTAGAAATTTAACGTCTCAGAATAATTATATCAAAATCAATTTAATTTCTTTACTCTTTAAAGGGATCTGTTGTTTCAATCTAAGATGGCTTTCTCTCGCTCATAATCAGATCGAGAACATTGAAAATGTTAAAAATTTACAATACTTGAACACGCTATTCTTGCAAAGTAACAAGCTCGCGAATCTGGACGGTTTCTCTAACGATTGTCGCGACTTGGATTACATAGATCTGCGGGATAACAAGATCTCGAAGATTTCAGAGCTGACGAAGCTAAGCTGTTTACAAAATCTGAAAATGCTTTTCATTGAACATAATCCCTTTTTATTAAAAATCAAACAAGAAGAAGAGGGAAGAAAATACAGACGTATTGTTCTGGCGATGCTTCCGAGATTAACGAGAATCGATCAGGAACTTGTGTCGGATCAAGAGAGAAACGAAGCGAAGGAATTACTTGAAAAGATGCACAACGAAGGATACGACTTTACATATTTCGATTTGGAAGATTAATGAGAGATTGAGAATATTAGTATTTAATTGAATATATAGAAATGCAAAATGAAGAAATTAAAGTTCTCGAGTACTTTAGAAGATATATAATTTTGCAGTTCAATTGTTTTAAGAATTATATTTTTTCTTCGATTATTATTTATTTAAAAAAATAGATTTTATAATTATAGATTTTCTCTTAATTATGCAATATAAATCATGCAATTTAAATTATATCGAAATAATTTTCTATAAATTTTTATTTAATATTAATAGGGAATAAACAATTTTTTTAATTTAGCTTTCTTAAAAAAACTAGAATTATGATAATCTATGATGTCTGTAAGTGAATTATGCCAAAATAGTTTCCTATAAGTTTTTATTTAATATTAATAAAGAATAAACTATTTTTAAAAAATTTAGCTTTCTTAAAAAAACCAGAATTATAATATCAGTGAGTGAATAAGTAATTGAATGAGTGATTGATATTTGATATTTTTGAGACACCTTGCCTATACGTCATATGACCAAGTAGGGCCATCTCGCGATAAAAAGATCAAATGGCGTCTGAAAATTCAAATGCGCCGGTTTACATATTTATATCGCAAGATAATTCTAGGTAGCGACAAAAAAAATTCGTAACAATTTCGCAAAGATTGTTACGTAATGAAAGTATCATACAAATAGTTATTATATAATTTCGAAAATTGATATTAATTGCGTGATTAGCAAAAGTAGTCATAAATATTAGCAATCGTGCAAGACAGAATTTTTACAGGGCAATAGAAAAGGACATCACTATTTCATTATCGCGCATTTGTAGCAGTAAATATCTCTTATCCGAACACGGAATTTATCCCAGCTATACGTAGAAATGAGCTATTATCGCTAAAAAAGTCTCACAATCACCATTTTCCCGATTTAATAGACGTAAGACAGATAAATCCGCGACAATAAAATATCTTAATCTCTTTTCTCTTTCTAACATGGCTGCCCAAGCGATCTATCTCGCTCTCGACATGAGAATCGCAATATAATTCGTGAATACGTGATGTGATACGACAGATAACATTCGACGCTAATAATAACATCGATATCACTCATTACAGACACGAATAAATGTACAAGTACCTGTAATACGGGTGCTTTTCCTTTCCTTCCTCGGAGTCGCGGCACTTAGCACTTTCACGGGTAAAGGACGCGACGATAACTCAAGCGCGGTAAATTCGAGCTGCGATCACGTGACCGCTTTGTGCGCCACATCGGAGAGACTGAGAACGAGAGACTGGAATGCGTCACGTGATCACCTCGCGCCGGCGTGCCTGCGGGGTGGGGGACTGCGTCACGTGACTGCCTAGCGTCTGCGCGCCGACGGGGAGTGGGGGGACTGCGTCACGTGACCGCGTAGCGCCGACGCGCCGACGGGGAGTGGGGGACTGGGGTCACGTGACCGCTAGCGCCTGCGTGACTTTCATCGCCGCATTCCAAGCATAGGTTAGGTCGCGTAGACACGCGATATATTTGCGTTCTCCTCACTTTTGCTCTCACTCGACTTGCAGCCGCCGAATTGAATTTACCACATCGAAGCACATCACCATGTCCAACAAACCCGCGTACAAAGTCGGTAAGCGATGAATGAGTGACAAATATTACGAGTGACGTGAAAGTTTCGACAGCGACGCAAGACACGAGGGACGAACACGTGCTCGCACTCGTGTCGCGGAATAATGTGAACTGCTCGCCTTTTTCCGGGATGACGAGCGAGATGTCGTGTTCGATGTGTATCATTGAGTGATTTGCCGCATGTAAAAACTGTGATTATTATAAAATCCTCTCGCGCAAAAATATATACTGCAAAATACCTGACCTTCGGTTTATTAAAAGGAGTGTATTGAAATCCAGTGTTTTCTATATTCCCGAAAATTTATATGTAATAATAGTACGATAATTTTAATATAATTAAAAAAATGACAGTGACGTAAATTTTTTGTGATAGTAAAATAATTTGTCAAATTTTCTTTGTGCGCGTCGCTCTATATATTTTAGCATGTTATTTTTTAATTATTCTCCATTCTCTAATATAATTTTTCCCCTAATAACTTTTTTATATATGCATATGTGTCACACAACATATGATATGATAATATACGATCATAAATAATTATGTATAAATATAATTCTCTCTGATTATATCTTATCGACAAACATTTTCTGATTTATTTAAAATAAATTTTCTGATTATTCGACAGCTGACCTTACCTTGGCAGAATGGGGTCGCAAGGAGATCACCCTGGCGGAGAATGAGATGCCTGGACTCATGGCGATCAGGAAGAAATATGGACCATCGAAAGTGTTGAAAGGAGCACGAATCGCAGGCTGTCTTCACATGACTGTACAAACCGCAGTGCTAATTGAGACTCTGGTAGAACTCGGTGCAGAGGTGAGCTCTAAAAAAATAAACTTTTCTAAGGAAACGTTCTAATGACTTTATTTGCATACATAATAGTTCTTGACGTAAATATCTAATCATAATTACGGCAGAAAAATTTCTTATATAATTGCTTTTGCTTATGTATTAAAGAACAGATAAAGTTAAATGTGACGTCACAGATGAGATTACTGTATAATCTGTATTTTTATAGAATCTGCGTGGAATAGATAATGGGATAGATAACCTTTTTCTTGTGTCATTGGAAGATTTGACAGCAAAGTAGATATAAATGCAAAATATTTGAATAAAATTATTTTGCATTTCAAAAAGTCTTGTACACATTTCCGTTAACTTGAGAATATTTACAAAGGCTTTAATAATATTACTATTACTTAAATCTTTTTAAGCTTACTATGTTTGAGTCGCAGCTTCTATTTATATATAAAGAAGAAACTGAATAAATTTTCTTATAAAAGTCTGTCGATATATCTAAAGACACATTCATCCAAGAATCTAATATTTGGAAATTAAACGAAATTATCCTTATCACAGGTACAATGGTCGTCCTGTAATATATTCAGCACCCAGGATCATGCGGCAGCAGCCATAGCGAAAACCGGAGTACCAGTGTACGCCTGGAAAGGCGAAACCGACGAGGAGTACATCTGGTGCATAGAGCAGACTCTCGTCTTCCGGGACGGTAAGCCACTCAATCTGATTCTCGATGACGGTGGCGATCTGACCAATCTCGTGCATACCAAGTACCCACAGTATCTCGAGGAATGTCGCGGCATATCCGAGGAGACCACCACCGGAGTGCATAATCTTTACCGCATGTTGAAGGAGGGTTTGCTCAAAGTGCGAGCGATTAATGTCAATGACTCTGTCACGAAGGTTCGTGCAAGATTATGAATAAGCAAGTTTATTGATGATCAAATATGAGGAAGTAATTAAATTTAAATGATATTAAAAAATGATAATGTAATCTGCGATTAGATTCAAATAGTCATTACACTTGCGTCAGTTGAGATAATAAATGTAATTATATAGTGTGATAGAAGCGACGACTTAGATAAGCAAACGATAAGCGAATCGTTTCCGTTTGAAGAAATTCTGACGCAATATAATGATAAAATAGACACATTAGATTTTTTATTGGAAGATAATATTTTTCAGAAATCTACTAAAATTTTATTAAATTAATAAAAATTATTAAAATGAATATAAATGTAATAACACAACAAAGTTAACTAACTTGGTCTTATTTTTAGAGCAAATTCGACAACTTGTACGGATGTAGAGAATCATTGATAGACGGCATCAAGAGAGCCACCGACATCATGATCGCTGGCAAAGTGTGCGTGGTAGCGGGTTACGGAGATGTCGGCAAAGGATGCGCGCAGAGTCTCAGAGCTTTCGGAGGTCGCGTTATTATCACGGAAATCGATCCTATCAATGCGCTTCAAGCAGCTATGGAAGGATACGAGGTAAAAGAAATTCGATTTAAAAAAATTATATCAAATTCTCATTTCGACCATTAATTATGCGACACAAGATTGATAAGTCAAAAAATTAAATGCGAATGTAACATTGAAAACTGCCATATCGCGAATTTAAATAGATTTATAAAAAGTTTTCTTTTCAATTCAAAGTCATGCAATTTTGCAAATCATCAATTAAATCATTATTACATTCTCATTGTCTTAATTCTCAGGTGACGACGATGGACGAAGCGTCTACGAAAGGCCAAATATACGTGACTACTACAGGATGTAAGGATATCATAGTGGGTCGACACTTTGTAAATATGCCGAATGACGCCATCGTTTGCAACATAGGACACTTCGATTGTGAGATCGACGTTACGTGGCTAGAGAAGAACGCTGCAGAAAAGACCAATATAAAACCACAAGTGGACAGATACAGATTGGAGAACGGCAGGTATGTTGTAGGACTGCGCACAATAAAAGAAATAAGAAATAGGGAATAAAGAACAGAAAACAGGAACAGGGAATAGAGAACAGTTCAATATAAAACATAAGAAATATAATTTAGTAACGCAAAATAGAGGAACAGCTAAAGTGCTGAAATTTCTTTACTCTGCGTTACTAAATTACATTTCATATGTTTTATATTGAACTGTTCCCTATTTCCTGTTATGTTCTTGTTTACTGTTCTCTATTTCCTGTTTCTTTTCCTTTTATTATACACAGCCTTTACGATTGTAAAATCAAAGATGAATGTCTTTTCTAATAATGAATTAAATCATATCGCTCATATTTTAGGCATATTATACTACTCGCGGAGGGTCGTTTAGTGAACTTGGGATGCGCGATGGGCCACTCGAGCTTCGTCATGAGCAACTCGTTCACAAATCAAGTGCTCGCGCAGATCGAACTCTGGACAAAATCGGACCAGTATTCGATCGGCGTGCACATGTTGCCGAAGAAGCTGGATGAAGAAGTCGCCGCATTGCATTTGAATCATCTGGGCGTAAAGTTGACAACTCTAACGCCGGAACAAGCTAAATACCTAGACGTGTCTGTGGAAGGACCTTATAAACCCGATCATTATCGATATTAGTTCGATATTACTCGCGAGTGAGAAGACTTGCGATAA
Organism: Prenolepis imparis; assembly: GCF_030444845.1. NCBI lineage: Eukaryota > Metazoa > Arthropoda > Insecta > Hymenoptera > Formicidae > Prenolepis > Prenolepis imparis. Next base: position 5,278,951 of record NW_028141173.1, read on the forward strand.
ATCATCGTATAATAAATTGTCCTTGTTATAATTATACAAGTAATTTTTTTTTGTAAAATTAAGATTGATAACATCATCTATTTTATACAGTATTTGATTAATTAATGCATTCTTGTCTCTCTTTGTAACAATCTCCTATGATAAAGAGTCGATTGATAATAATAATTTGTTAATATTTAATTGGGATCAAACATTAGTTCTGTTTTCAATTATTTGATCGTAACTATCACTTTTTACTATTTCTTTCATATTTTCACTCTTTATCGTATATTACTTTTTAAGCAATTTGATAAAATGATATCGTATCAATACGTAAAACAAAAGAAAATTATGTGTTCTTTTTTTTTCATAACAATAACTATCACAGATCATGATTATGTACAATTTCACCTACATTACCTATATTTTAAATAGCATCGAGTTCTCTTGCAGGCAATGACAGCCGCAACCAGTAGGGCATACTGTCTCTTTAGCGAACCATGCAGCTAAGTGCTCGATATGTCCACCGTGACCACAAAACATGCAGAAGTTACTCGCACCTAGATTTTTGAACGAGATCGATTTAATTTTAACTTACACAATCACAAGATATTTATTACTTGTTATAATTGATACGAACCTCTGACTGTAATGTGGCATACGATACATTGAAAACTCAATCCCTTGCAGTTTGCACACTGTGGACCTTGGCTGATCTTGCCGCAGAGTCGACACTCGTTCTGCAAGTCGACGCCCTTCTGTACGTCGAACGGGGACGCGCTTAAATGTTTCAATACCTGCGCCCGACCATCCAACAGCTCCCATCTGTGCAATGCTTCGGCGTATGACTTCTTGTAACCGTCGTACAATGCTGTATATTTTTCATCGAGCAATCTATAAACGAGATACGTTCGGTTAAAAAAATACTTAATTTGTGTCTGGCTTTATATAACTTACTTAATATTCTTCGAGTCCCCGAACGTGTCGATGACTTTCAAATCATCGAGCGATTCCGACCACGAGTTGGATCGGTGTTGCTTCAGATTCTGAAAATTCCATCCCTCCATCGTGGTGTCTGCTAGATGGATCGTGTGATAAGGCGAACCACCAGGCTACGAATCAGATAAAATAGGTTCACAATTTGTGTACAAATCTTAATATTATCTTAATATTATTAATATTTATATTAACGTTAATTAATATTTGTATACAAATCCTCTGTAATTGAGATTATCATTAATTGAATAATATGTGAGCTCTCGCAGAATGTTTATCTATATGAAATATAGGCCTAATTAAATATAGCAAACAGCACACATTGTTTAACCACCAACTGCGATTTGCTACAAGCGATACGCGTGTTAATGTGCTTTTTTTTTCATCAATCACACTTGCACAAGTGTGTAAAGGTTTGTATGTATCCAGATTTTAATCAGGCGCAGCGAGCAAATCTGCATGTGTGGCATAGTGACGCTTTCCAATCCGATGCTCAGAGGTGAATGTAAAATATCTATCATACAATAGAGTCCTAGAGAAAACCAGAACACTTTGTTTTGTGAACAGAATTCAGAGATCTTACCTTTAACCACCATTTTCCTGTGGAAAGCCTCTATAACAAAACGTAACATATTATATCGTTAGCTATGATATATGCATAATTATAGATGACATAAAAGATACATCGGTATAGTATATTTTATATAATACATTTGTTTAGCATAAGTATTTTATATAATATATTTTTTATAGTATTATATATTACATAATAATAATCATCAAATTAAAATTTTATTCATTGTAAGCGATTCTAAGATTCTCTTATAAACACTTTTTAAACTAACCCATAGTCTGAATTGTAAGCTCTCAATATTTCAATCTGCTAATATTTACAATTAAATATGCATACCATACCGTCGTATCAAACATTAATTACAAATGACCAAATACAAAACATCACATATTCCCTCATGCATCGGAAGAAAGAGACACGTGCTGTGCATAAAAAGGTGTCTCTCTTCTTACTAAATATATGAGGAACGCATACGTTGAATAGAAGACGAAGGTGTGACTGCTGAACATATACATATACATAATCCCTCCCTCATCAACTTTGCAGGATATCAGTGCTGCTTCACATTAGGAAAAAAATTCAACACATGGCACACTTTTCTTATTCGCACAAATTACATACTTACACTGACGTTCACGGATTTGCTAGTCAGCCTGGTTTGTGCGGCGTCCGTGTTCTCCGATCGGTAGCTAAGTGCACAGCTCAACATACCAGCCATTTGAACATCAGACTGGTTAGCATAATGTTGTATTCTAAACAGAAATTAATTAATCAATCGATAAAGCTACAATTCTAATATATGTATATATATATATATATATATATATATATAATTAAAGTATTTTTTAAGTCCTTTTAAAATTTTTTAATTCTTTTCGACTTTTATATCTGTCTTGATTAAAAAAGAAAGTGTTAATCTATAAAAATATTATTGAATTTATCATACAGATTTAATGTTCTTCTCCATATGTGCACAGCTTATATACATATATATATATGTTTTAATAAATGCATGTAGTTTTAATATATAATGACAAATAATCACGCAAATACTTAACGACTTGCTTACAGAGAATGAATCAAATGTTGGCCCCAAGGATGTAAAGGCCATGGAGCGTCGATATCAGAAGACTGGCTCGATTGAGAAGAATTCTGCTCGGCAGGTGGCTGCGAAATAATTAAACCAGCTAAACACCAAGTTTGAACTAAATCAGGCCGTTCCAACGTAGCAGCCACGTTCGCGTTATACTGACACATGGCAGGAATATCAGCGGTATTGATTCTATAAAGAAAGGAATAAAATATTTTCGCAGACTTATTAAAAAAGTGTTCGAACATTATGTACAATCATCGCACTCACGTGTATTTCTCGGCGAGCTCCTTATTAACGAAGAATAACGACGATACGTCGTATATCATCACCATTGGGTGATAATTCTTAAAATACGATCGATCGTGCATTCTACCCGTTCCATGCAATCCACGTCGATCTTTCTGCTAATGTTAGAATTGTAATTACACATATTATATATAATAATAACATATACGCAACTTATTTCAAGTGAGAGTGATGTAAATTATTATTATGTTATTGCTAAATTTTATTCAATTTTATATTTATGAAATAAAACTTTTCACAATTTAAGATTTTTTTTTTTTAATTAATGCGTAAATATATAGCAAGAAATTCTATTAAATTTATTTCTCATTACACTTACGACTGATGAGAATCAATATTATCAGTTCATAATTTTATAATTCTATTTATACCACTCTTATTTTTTCGATTCAAATATACCTTACCCGATCTTGGAAGTAATACGAGCTGATAGACATATTGTCGTTGGTTGGGACGTAGGAACTTCGATACATATGCATAAAAGATTCGCCATTACCAATGCTATTGTCCAAGGCGGAAAGTGCCCTGGGCGTTGCATCCTCCGGTTTCATCAACGATCTTCTCGTGTACGAGGGACGCCCGAAACAAACGAGGATACCTGTACAAAATCGAGAAAAACGCGCTCAATCAAAGTCAAACATTGAGAAGCGATATACGCACCTACGCAGGAAAACTTGGCGCCAGACGTTCTAGGAAACGGTATATAAGAATCCTGATAATTTGCACAGATATTGGACGAGCTCAGAAAGGTGCTGTTATCCTGCATGTGATATGCCAAATGACTGCTCTCGTCTTCGTCCTTCTTGCACATCTGTGAGCAAGCACAAATAAAGATCAATATTTTTACACTACGTTTTTTTATTACTATATTAATTCGATAAAAAAATACAAAACTTGCTTACTTGTTCCAGAGTTATAATTAGCTGCCGAAGACAAGGTTCCAGGCACGATCTGTTCTTCCTGACGCGATGCTGAGCGGTTTGCGTGAGAACCTTCAGCAGTTTGGTCATCATCGCGTTGTCGATCGATGTGCCGGGACAAAATTGAAAGGTAGGCTGCGCGCTGTACGGATAATTTACGGGGAAGTTTACTTTTAATATCACATTGTAGTTCTTTGTACACGCGGTTATCGTACAGCTCCTCTCCGTCGCGTCCATTGCGTTTACCTGGAACGAAACGCCAAGTCGCGTTAGTCGCTTCATCAATTCGTATCTCGCGTAAAGTAATTTCTCTCGAGTTACCTCTATATTTGGTATATTCATATTTATCAGGGAAAACTCCTGCTGCAAACTCTTTGGCTGGGTAGGAGACGAAACTTTCTTGGAATAGTCTGGAAGATTGACAGTTTCAGATTGCGGTATAGGCTCATTCACTTTAGCCGTTATGTAATTTATCTCAGGTTCGCTCTGAGAAGCATTAAGTTGCAATTCTTGAACAGATTGCAGAGTTCCTATAAAGACATACGTTGCGTTAAAATTTTGTTAGAAATAATCTTGTGACGTCTCTTGACTGTGAATCCCATATACATACTTAGATTGTTCTCCTCAGAATACTGGCTGTAGACTGACAGACCATCGTCCATACCATTACTGCACAACTGAAAATGGCAAGAGAAACGTTACTATTATCCTAGCAATTTTTACAATTCATGAAATCGTATCAAGAGAATATATTCCTACTTTCTTTATAAATGGATTAATTTTAAATATCCTTAGGCACTGATCCTTGGACCATGTAACGAGTTCGAATTCGCTGTTTTCTATAAGCAAGTACGAATAAAATTGTAACAATGTACATATATCTTAAAATTTTTTTGAATAATTTTTTTAACACACATTTGAATTATAATACCTAATTTTAGATGTCGCCATTGAAATTCGAGCACAACATCTGTGTGGCCTACAAATGTGTAGATTGGTGCACTGAGATTCGACGTGTTCCATAGCAAAAGACTATTTTCTCCGCGACGCAACTGTGGCACCACTATTGTCACTAAACCTTCCCCAAAAGGCTGTAAAAATTCATCAATATATCATGAGTATCATATAAACATTATATATCTGGAATACAATAAGCATTCTGGATTCAATATGCATTCTTACTGTATATCTCGCTCTCCATACGGGAGAATTCGTTGTCAAGATATTCTCGGCCCTGCGCGGATTGACAATGTCGAAGATCTTGACGGTGCAATCTTGACTCGATGTTGCCAATTGATTTTGTTGAAAGGGACACCAATCTAAACCGTGTATCTAAAATCACTTTGATGTTGATACTTTCTCACAAAAATTATTCGAGATATAAGTATAACATATAATTATAAATGTAACAAAGTTGTATACTTTGGTCAAGTGGGCTGTTATATATTGCACAGGACTTGTTGCCTTTCGCTGATCCCATATCTTGACATCTCCATCATGAGCTGTGGCTAAAGTGTATGGTGATAGTGAATTCCAACGTACTTGGGATGATCCCACTATAGAGAAGATATAAAAATGCTTAAAATTTTTTGTTCAAAAAAGAATCATCCATTTTATGCTTCAATCTAGCATCTTACCAACTGCAGACAGAGACACACATGGCTTTCTTTGATCACGTAGGTCCCAGATATGTATAAATGTGTCAATACTACAAGAGGCAATGATATCCGGTTCTTTGGGATGCCAATTTAGATCGCTAACCACACGAGTGTGAGCTTTCAGGCTCTGCGTAGTTTGCAATTCATATCCTCCTGCTCCGCTAAAATTCAATATCTCAATGCGTGTGTTGCTCTAAAATAAAACAAATATTCTGTAAAATAAAATAGGACAATACACGCATCTTTTCCTCAAATAATATACCTTTGACAACATACATATGTATTTATATAAAAGAGATATATAAAATCTTACAGAAATTGCACACAAGTGACTATTTAGATCAGATGGATTCCATTCAGCAGAGCCAACTTCATATTTACTCTGTCGTTGGAACTTTTTCACCGCATTCACATCCTCGTCCAAATGTTTTACTGCCAAGTATCTGCGTCTAAATTAAAAATAAAATAGTCTCGCCATGAAAAATGTAGATAATTTTTATCGCATTAATAGCAGTTTAAGGAATTAGTTTCTAGCTTGTGCAGTAATTAAAGGAGGGTGGGACATAATTATTAACCGCACTAATTTTCGAAAAAGTACGATATCTATCACTTACCCGGCTAACAAAACATAATTGCCGGTCGCGTCCACAGCCATAGTGTTCGCCTATGGTAACAAAAAAGGGGAAATCACACTTAAACATTTATATTTTCTCTTTTCCTCTAGATAATAATAAAAACAGCGTTCTACTTAATTTATAATCAAAGAAATCGTCGCTTTTTTTATAGACTGACCTGTAAATCACGGTGCTCCGTAACCACATAGTCGCTATTCCGTTTAGACATTTTTTTTAACAACAAACTTGTGTCATTTCCCTCACCATCCTGCGTCGAGGTTAGTTTGTGGCGAAAACAGGCATCTGACGCGCGCGCCGCAGCGTTGAAAGCATCACATACACCTACACAATATAAAACGCACATATACATATACACGATATTTCGAAATAATCTGAGGAAAATTGAAAAAATATCTCATTTGTTATCAAATTTAACGCATTACTTGTTTAATCATTCTTTTTATCCATGCACTCTCTCTCTCTCTCTCTCTCTCTCTCTCTCTTTCTCTCTTTCTATATATATATATATATATATATATATATATATATATATATATTGAATCTATTTACATATAAATTTCAAAATTCTATTATATGGGGGAAATAACATATACGGATAAAGTAGCAAAAGTTCTCAATAATATAATAAAATTGACTTCAATTACGCTTTTCGTGACTTTATTTGCGTCCTCTTCGTACAAAGTTTGAATATACAGCTGACTCATTTTAAATACGAAGTCGAGACGCGCAATATTCCTCTGTTTTCGGATGAATAAAACACTGGTCACGGTCTCGCACATATACATAAATGCGCGAGCGCGTCACGCACACATGCGCGCACTGACGTAACGCGATTGGCTGCGCCTCTTTCTCATCGAGCGAGAAGGACCGAGAGAAAGAGAGAGAGGGGACGATAGCTCTTGCGCTCTCGCGATGCTATTTCTGTCACGTACATACATGTATACACACGTATACACACATGCAGCTGTATATATATATATATATATATATACGTTGCGTTTACGTGCGCAGTAAGTAAACGCGTCTGGCTGACATCGAGTCGCAATTAGTTGGTAAACTGGTCAAGCTCGCGCGCGAGGAAGGTCGAGTGCGGGAGACGAGTTTCGACGAAGAAAAGATAGGCTTGGCGGATCCGCTGCGGGCGATACTGAAATAGATCTCGACAGTGACCGTGATACTACAACAGTGACAACAATGTCCGTGATTATGGATTGTTTTCGTCAGTAGCGGACGCTACGCATAAAGTTATTGTGTCTCTCTCTTCTCTCTCTGTCCTCGCACCATCTCCCGCTGAGAAATCTACGTCTCTGCGAGAGAGATTTCGGTGAGATCGCTCGTCGAAATCCTCGTCCGTGTGCGTGTTTTGTGCCACCTTCGAGCCGAAGAGACGATAATCGTAGAGGAAAAAAGGCGGAGCGCCTTTGTCTCTTGCGGTGTTTGTTGCCTCGCTCCCTCTCGTTTCGTCTTCGTATACTCCATCTCTCTCTCTCTTCAACGAAAAGTGTACGAAGACAAGGACTCGCTTCGCTACTCCTTGGGCGTCTCTCTTTCTCTTTCGCGTTCACGGAACTCAGTTCTAGAACTCGATCACCTTTCCCCAAATCCTTGATTAGCTATCTGTAATGTGCAAGTACAGTAAACAAGCCGGGGAGATCACTACGTCGACGATTAATCTCGTACACTCGAAGAGGAAAGGAATCTTCATATACATAAAAGAGATGCCCAACGACTTGATAAGTCTTCGAAGTCGAAGAAGCTTTTTGACATTTCGCCTGTACTGAACGGCTTGATTGTTGATGAAAAAAAAAAATCTGAGAAAAATCGATTCAAGATTCGCTTGGACAGCGAGCAACTGATAGGTCTCTCTCCGGATCACGGGATGTCAACATTGTAAAGGGCAGGTTGACCTGGTCAAGGAGGATTAAATACAACAATTTCCAGCCCAGGGCTCGGTTGTCTGTAATAATCAGAGAGATCGCGATTACTGTCACCATGAAGTTGTTGGAGAATACGCGTTTCGAAGCTTTAAACAGTGCCTTGTCCATCAAGACCGGAGATAGCAAGATAATTGCAAGGTAAGATAAACACGAATCTTATCTCGAATCGATTTTGATAGTATTTACATGCAATTTTATCATTGCAGGATTGAAAGTTACTCTTGCAAAATGGCAGGCAATGATAAACAGATGTACAAACGATTCAACTCGGAGGAGGGAGTTACGCCGCATGATTTGCAAGCTTTATCACCACCGCAGACGTTTTTAGGAACTTCTCCAGCTCAGGGATACTTGAGGTATTTTCGAGATATATCTCTGCCTGTCATAAATCTGCAAGTGAAAACATAGAAAGTTACAATATTCCATTCGATCGATGATAACTCACATTAATTATGTTTACTTTTCGATAAAACCGTCCTGCATTGTATGATTTAGTCTCATATTGATACAATGTTTTTTTCACAGTCGTAGCGTCTCCGGCGACGAAGAGGGAGCGATTGCGCTGTGCGACACTATCAACAGAAGAACATTGTTTTATTTGACCACCACGTTAAATTCAACCTTCAATCAGGATTACGATTTCTCGGACGCCAAGAGCGAAGAGTTTAGCAAAGAACCGAGTTTGCAGTGCGTAAAGAACGCGGTACAAAGCAATCTCAGCGCTACTGCAAATGATCATTATCGCGAATTGCATGATTCTCTTTGGACGGCTATCGATGAAGAGATAGTATTGAAGGAATGTGATATCTACAGGTAAACATTCGACGATTGCTTTGCTGTAGTATAAACAAAATGAGACACAGACTGTGTAATCTTGAGCCGTTGTATCAAATTGTGAGTGCTGTAAATTTATATATAAGATTGATTATATAAAACAATAATTAAATAAAAAATAATTAAATAATTAAATCAAAGCATAATAATGAAAGAATTCAATTTGCAGTTATAATCCGGACTTTGCGTCAGATCCATTTGGAGAAGATGGATGCCTGTGGTCCTTTAATTACTTATTCCACAACAAAAAGCTAAAACGTATCGTAGTTTTCACCTGCAGAGCAATAAAGTAAGTGTACGCTCTTTTAGAAAAAAGAAATTATTTTCTTTTTTAACTCTGTGCACGTGCTTAACGCTTTTTATTCGTTTTGCTTTACAGCCCTCTCTATGTAACGGACTCTGGAGTTGGTAGTGACTTCGCTATGGACGAAGATGACGAGGATTGTTATTAAAACGTATCAAACGTATATATATATAAGAATGCATATATGATTGCAATCCCTACGAGTTCACGATTTTCTTTAGACATATAATGGCAAATGAGTACTCGTTTATTCCCAACTCTACGTAACTTTGAATCTTAATACTATCCATTATGATTTTCGTAATAAGTTGGTTAGAACGCTTTTAAATACTGCAAGAATTTAGAATTTCTGTAAACTTACTAAGTAATAAGTCACTTTATTGCAAAAATTTTTAGAAACTAAATATCTTATACGTTCACATAGTTTATCAAATAATATTGATCTTTAATACTTTTTAACGAAATCTCTTGTGAGAAAGAATAATTTTTTTTTTATAAAAGAGAGATACTATCTCTTACATATATATATAAAGATATTATATCTCTTTATGTGCAAAAGATTTTATGAATTTATTAGAGCAAACTCTAAAGATTCTCTCTTCTAGCTCTTTCTAATGTAATTACGTTATCACTCAATATATATAATGTATTGTAAACATATATTTTGAGAACAAAATGTGTGCGCATAATAAAACCTACTGTTATATATATATATATATATATATATAAATAAAATTGTAGCAATTTCTCAATCAAAATAATTATGAATCACTACCTGCAATTTTATGTACCAAATTTTACATATTATTTAACTACAAAATTATTAAATTTATTAAGAGAGTAAATACATATTCTTTCTCTCTTTTTCTCTTCGTTTATTCAATCTTTTATTGTTAATAAACAAAAAATAAAAATGTATTACGTTTAAAAAAAATTGAATTGCGCGCGCAATCTTCTAGTTAAACAATGAGTAACATTCATCCAGAAAAAAACTAGATCTAGTTACAAAAGATTACGTATTTCCTCTTACAAAATAACCAACAAATTTTCTAGCTAGCTGCATTCTTCTCTGCTAGCTGCTAAATTTCTCACGTTCTCTTATCACAGTTGCGTATTATTCGTGTTCTAATTTGACTATATGAATATTTCAGAATGTACTTTTATTGCTTTTACTGAATGTCAAGCGGCATAACTGAACATAACAAGACAGAGTGAGATTCTCTGTAACGAAATTCTTAGGTTAAATCCGTTTTGAAAGCTCAATATGCTTCGATTCCTGGTATGTAGACACACATATATATATATGATGATCTTGTAGTTTTTTAAATGCATAATAATGATTTGCAGATCAGTCTGAGTATTGGAGTGTACGCTGGTATATATATAGCACAAAACTATGATGTACGTTACACATCTGATAAGATAAAAGGCTTACAATTGATTGCTCGATTTAATTGCAAAAGTTGATTTTTGTTTTTTGCTATAATAGGTGCCACGCGTGGATGAACCAGCCAAACTATATCAACGAGCACTCCAGTTTCTAGAAGAAAATAAAAAGAAGCCATAGCATAGTTCATAGTCCATTTTTCTTAAGCGCAACTACTTCCAATATCAGAAGAGAAAATGTATATCCTATTATCAATACGATGTAAATGTAATTATAATGTAATTTAGCTTTCCGAGAAATATTGCTACATTTGTATATATATATATATATATATATATATATATGTGTGTGTGTGTGTGTGTGTGTGTGTATTCATACTATGTACAAAGAGACAGCCACTTATTTTTCCATACTTTTATTTTATTTAATAAACAATATTTAAATGCGACACGCGCACAATATAACTTAGCTACATTCACGATCGGGCTCGAACGCGGATATCGAGTACTCACAATATCGACTGATTGTATCCTTCGCATCAAACGTACATAAAACCTCCGCCGGAATACTCCACCCTCGTCTGCGGTTCCACAAACGCTAGCCAGTCGGACGCGTGTGTCGGCAATAGACCCATCGATTGACACTTGTACAAAGCTAACGCGATATTCACTAACTGTCCTAAGAAGTACACGAACTTTTGTCCGAACGCGTGCGTTCCCTCGATCACTTTGAATGCTGAGCAGAGGAAACAGAGCGAGTTATGTTGCGAGCAATGCTTCCACTACCTACTGTCTGTGGACTTCAAGTACTACTTACTTTGCTGCAGGGTGAACAACGCCTTTACCGGCCTGATGATGAGCATCCCGACCATCATGATGGGAAAAATTGAAATTGAGCTGCCGGCCATGTACATAATGAATAGATTCATGGGCACTTGCTTAAGAGGTCCCAACGCCAAGTCCCAGGACTTCTTTATTATCAGATGATTGGAATCCGACTCTCTCATGTACTCCACATTGTGAAAGAGGGAACCGGTAGGCGTGTATCCTGGTGGAGATGGGATCTCCACGCTTTTGTCTTGTTTCGTCCTGCAAAGATCAAAGAAAGTTTTGACAAGGCAGTTTTGAGCTAAAATAAAGACAAAATATAGATAAATGAAAAGAAGCAGACATATTTCTCTAGATGCACTTTTCTGTTTGAAATAAAATAATGATATATATAATATATATTAAAAAATTCTTAGTAAAATAATGATCTCTCAAGAGTTTGATGGGAGAAGTTGAAAAATCACAGGAAAAGCAGCTTAAAAAGAGAAAGTGCAGCTAATAAAAGAAACAGACATTAGATTTGATTTAATACGAATATACGAATGGCTAATTGATTCGTCGGTGAGCGGAATATTTTCCTTGGACACGTGTCCCTCGTCAAATTAGATTACATACTTGTGGGCAAAGTCTAAGGCCCATTTCGACCGCTTGGAGCCCTGCTTGGAATTCGCCGTCATCGTCATCGGGATAATTCGCGTTCCTACGAATTCGCGTATCGTCTACCCTCTCGAGGAAATAATTATGGAGGATGTGCGACGTGATCCGATGACACGAATGATCGGCGACATTCGAAACAAAAACAGAAACTCGTAGTGGCGATCGTCGCGTCAACTAACGATAATTCCGGGAATTTGGACGAAAGGCAGACGAACAATGTCGATAATGTAGAGTTTTCATTTAATGGCGATATGGAGATAATATATATAGATATCAGGGAAATAATATAATATTGCGATAAAACTGATAAAGGGTTTCACGCGTAAAATATGTAGACATTTGACTGTTTCGATTGGTGTTTTATCCTGTTTTTCTCTTCTTGATACACATAATATATAAAAATTATAATTTGTGTATAAATAGAGAAAATATTAGAATATATAAGATATATTGTATATAAGACGTAGGATGCTGTGTGTATATATATGTATACATATAATGCATACATATACATATATATATAAATGTTACAAGAGAAGTATATCCACTTCTTATCACTTTTTTACTAAAAAAAATAATAATAAATTGGCATTAAAAAGTAATACGGAAGAAGACGTAAAAATTAACATATAAATTATAAATTAACAATTGCTTCGATCAATATTAATAAATAATTCTGGATAGACGCAAAGCACGAAAACTAAGAGGAAACGTTGAAGTATATATATATACATTATTATAAGAATATACCTCTGATTTTTCCGGCAGTGTGTGTATAATTTATTTTTATACATTAATATTATTTTAATACAAAATATGTACACACAGTAGTGATCGAAAGTTCAAAAACTACGAATCAAGGCTGATGGCAGTGTTTGTACCTGATACTTTTAACGACCTATCGGAACTCTTTGACAAGCGTATCCGTTCTTCTGGCTTTAGGATCTCGGCTATGATCTTCTCGTCGCTGCGCCGTTCCTGCATCGACCGTGCGACCTCCTGAGGCTTCTTCTTGCACGGATGCGCTATGTTGCACGACTCGCTGCCGGCCGAGGAGCCCTCCTCGGCGACTGAAGCCAGTTGCGCAGTCTGTATCTCAGTCAAAGTAAGTCTTCCGTTAATCTTGCCCTCCGCAGGACTGGCAGATTGCTGCCGAGGGCTAGCCTCGGAGCTAGGAACAGGTGATTGTAGAGGATTCTCCTCTGTGCCAATCGGTATCTTCAGAATGTTGATTGGTTCGACGTAAAGCTGCGTAGTAAAATTTCAAATTGTTTTCAATAACATTACAATTGAAATTATATGTTTGCATTGATATACAAAGTCAATAGTTTAATATAAATTAAGTATAATAAATTAAGTATTAATATATAATAATAAATTAAGTCAATAGTCAAATACACAATGTTAACTGAATGCGTTATAAAATAGATGAATAGATTCTTTGCGGTGGCTGTACTTCATCGGAGTGTTTTTATTTTCAGAAATCTCATGGATTGTGATTATATATTACGCTACAGACTAATAAAATAATGCTGACTCAGACGCTGACATCATGAGAGTCATGCGATTAATATGCGAGAATTGATAACAGAAGATCACATATTGTGGAACTTACTGCGTCAAATGGAGAATCTAGAAACAGTTCTTGCAGAAATCGCCTCGCCGGTATTCTGTACGTACCGCTACTCAGGCGGGCGGCTACATCCGAAAATAAACAGGTATCCTGAAAAAAAAAAAAAAAAAACGTATGACACAAACATGTATAAAATTATTCCTGCGTGTCGAAATGTTGTAGAGCAGCAAAACCATACATTACCTGAAACTTTTCAGGATATCGCTGCCTCAATCTAAGTAACGATTGACGACTAAGACGATACCATACGGGATTCGCAAGCCGTAGAGTATGCCTAAGTATTTCTCTATATGCAACATAACAAAATTATACATAATGAATTTTAATTTGTTGAAGTCTTTAGTTTGTATAATCAAGTTGGAAAATATAGTTATATATAATTAGATAAAATATAATACAAATAGCGAACAAATACACAATGATTGCTTTATTAATTAATTTTATTACTTATTAATTAATAATTATTTATTAAATTAATTATCATTTGATTTATATTTTTATTAATTTATATTAATATATGCATATTAATTTATTAATTAGAGAAATCGTAGCGTTTTCGATTTATTTAAATACGAATAAAACACAGAAAAGTGTTTTATTTTAATTTAGATAAATTGAAGAAACGCTACGATTTCTTAAATTTCTAATTAAACAAATTAATATGCATGCATTAATGTAAATTAATAAATCAATCAGCAGTGGTCGCTATTTGCATTGATTTTATAATTATATAACTATATTTTCCAACTTCAATGTATGAATAATTAAAAGAAAATTAAAAGAAGCAAAAGATACAGAGAGAGTTTCTTACTTTCGCAGTTTTACGTCCTGTTCCGTACCGGCATCCTTGCCACTCTTGCCGTGATAACAAACGAGACACGTGCGACAGTGTTCGCTGTCGACGTCGTACTCCGAGTTGGATTCCTCGTCGATCTCCGTTGTCTCTAACTCCAATCGGACGATATCCTCGAGGATAGTCGGCTGCGACGGTTGAGGGGGCTCGGGAAAGATCGCGAGCAGCCTCCTCGGCAAGCAAATCCCCATGTAGAACAAGTTTTCGTTGTCGTCCTCCGGGGGAGGTGGCGTCGGAGTAAGGACCGCGTTCTCCGCAATCCAGCTGCGGGACGAATCGTACTCCGATAGGCTTTGCAACGAAAGGCGACCGTCTAAACTGTACATCTGCGAAGATAAAGATACTCAATGTATTGTATTATTTAAGAATGTTGTTAAATAATTAAGTTTAGTATTTTCAAAGAGAAATTTTCAGTACAATTCACATACTTCTAAGCTACTTTGAGAATAACTCGGTCTGCGATGACGTTGTAAACTACGTAGTCGCGCGTATCCTTCAGCATCTTGTTGGCTAAGTCTTTGTATACTCGAAACGGGACTTGGAGTTTCGCCTCTTTCTCTAAAAAAAGACGAAAAAATTAATATTAATAATATTAATAAATTAATATTAATATTCAATCTAAATTTTATGGAAACAAAAAAAGACTGATTTAAAGTTTCGACATAATTTCTCATTAAAATAATTATTTTTCTATAAATTAATACAATTGCAATTATCCTTCCTGGTAAATATCGTAATTATTCCACTCACGGAAGAATGTATCGCCGTGCCTCGAGATCTGTGGCGGCGCTCTCGGATCGATTCCTGGTTCGACGCACGATCGGCTCGGGCAGTTCCGGTTTACCGTCGCTGAGGCTGCGATGATGCCGCTGGACTGGGACCGGACTTGGCACCGGATACCTGGCCGAAGGTGGCACCACGGGCCAGTTATCGCCTCGTCGATGCCTGACGCACGGCCAGTTGAAACCTATCAGGGCGTCGGCACCGGCGCGAGTGGTGCCGATCAGACTGAGAGCGTACATTGCGGTGGCTCGTACCGAGTAATACGGACACGTCTCCGCCATGGACGTGATCATCTCGACGATACCCAGGTGATTGAGGTGTTCGACACCAGCGACGGATGTGCCGGCGTGGCCGAGGGCCCACAGGGCCGACTTGACCTTGAGGATGCCGCCGTTCGGGCCGGTCACAGGATGATCGTCGCGCGATAACTCGACGGTTTCCATCCTCCAGCTTCGCTCCGGAGTAGTGTGTCTGGAATCGTCCATGCTGGTCTTACGACGGATCTCCATCAGCGACTCGGTCCGGGGTTGGCTCGCCGTATCGCGGATCAACTCGCTCTCCAAGGTCTCGGAATCCAGGATCGTCTCGAGGCGGCCGCACTGCTCCGCGGCTTCGTCCGTACCGGACTCTTCCGAGACGACGCCGACGTCCTCGGAGGCTGCGACGGCCGCAGCGACGCTGATAGGTAGACGACTCGTTCTGGCGCATCGCGAGTTCGATTCTGAATCACGACCGCCAAACTCCAGCCTAAATCGTTGCAGCAGTCGGGCGAAACGTTGTATCACATTGCGACGTAACAGTAACTGCATCCCGAGCTCGTGTTGCGCCAGCTGGCCGATCAGATGCGGCGGTATGAAGATGTCGTGCGGCACCATCGGCACGTTGGTGGTCCTCCTTTGATAACTCCCGGTCTCGTCGCGTTGACGACGCGTCAACGCGTCGTGTATCTCGCCTTCCACGAGGCCCACGTATCGCTCGGCGAAGCCACCGGGTCCGATCCACTTCTCCAGTTCCTCCGACGGCGCGGCGAGGCTCGCGAAACCTTGCTGAAGGGAGTAAAGCCGGATCTTCAGCAGGTAGCCCTTGTCACCCAGATGTTGCAGCCACTTGTCCCAGTCGCGCGACTGTCCGCCCTGCTGCAACAAAACTTCCAAGTACTCGGTCTCATTGCAGGCCTCGTGTAACGTTTCCAACGCAGCTAACGCCACAGCTGTACTGCTGTCTGCCAATCGGTCCGCCAACAAGGACATCGCCCAGCGCACGGCGTCCGTCATTCTCGCGCGGAGTATCAGTCGTAAAAACTGCGTAGCGTATAAACGTGTACTCCACAAGGTCGCCTCGGAGATAATCTTGCTTAACAGCTTCCTATTGGGACCGTCCCGGGAATAATCCAGACTGGAGACGATCAGTTTGACGTAGCAGTCGTGATGGGTGGCTAGCGCGAGATCCTGCAGTTTCTCCAACAAGTTGAAGCTCTTGAGGACCACCGTTCCCTTCGCCGAGTAGCTCAACTGCCCGAGGAAAAGGAAGTACTTCTGACAGCACGTGGTAGACATGTGACGTGGCGAGAACAGGCAGTCATGCGCAGACTCGGCGGTGCGAATGTGACTGATCTGCTCGGCGACGTCGCCGATCAACTCATTGAGCAATCGCGCGCCCTCCGGCTCGTGTAGTTCCAACAGGCAATTCAACAAGTCGCAGCCGGCGAGAGTCGCCTCGCGCGCCAGCGTCGCGTTCGTTCCCAGCTCGACTCTGCTATAACCGTTCCACGACGGTTTGAAGTAACGTACGAGCCGCTTCATAAACAGTCGCTGATCGGAATCGTGCAGGATTCGCGTCGCGTCTTCGCGCGATCGCAGAATCGCCCGCACTATCGGCCAGTTCCAGGCGAGGGCGTCTTTCGAACTCAGCACCTGCGCGTCCTTCAGCAACGGGGTGATCGGTGACTCGCGACCGATTCGCAGCCAGTGTCTGCCGGACGGTCGTTGACGTCGCGGCAGAATCGGACGTAACCAGGTACCGGCCTGAAGAATCCGATCGAGAAAGAGACTCGCCGGGGTAGGTCTGCGTCGCATCATAGTGTGCATTCGCTCGAGGATCGTGACCGCTGCTAACGCCTGATGCTTGCCCGCGCTAGCGTGCTCCAATAGATTCGGCAATGGCGGCGTAAGGTCGCAAACCTCGGACGGTAGTAGCGAATGCGCGAGATGTAGCAACGCTCCCAGAAGAACCGCCGCGCGCACCGAGATGAACGTGTCGCTGGAGACGATGGTCTCCGCGAGGGCTCGATGGAGACCGCATTCCAGAAGAACGTACACCAACAACGCCGAGTGTATCTCCGTGACGTTGGGACAGTGCGACGACAGGGATGGCAATATGAACTTTCCCTCGGCGGCGACGAAGCCCTCGGACAGCTTCCACGAGTCCCGCGATCTGGTGGGATCCACCGCGGCCAACGCGACATCCGGCTCATCGGTCCACGTGGGCAAAGGCAGGTCTAACAGCTCATATAATAACTCCAACACGGCGCCACGCACTTCCAATTGTTCCACATACAAGATATCCGCGATGGCCTTGAGACCCGAATTATTGTCCGGCCGGCAGAAATGCAGGACGCCTGGATACGAACGAAGAATGCTCAGCAGGGCGAGTTTGCTCGCGGCAAATCTCTGTTCGCGCTCCTCCTTGGTCCTCTCCATGCTCGAGGAGTGAAGCTCGCAGTAGGGTGCGGCGAAGCATAAAAGAGAAACGCTGCTGCGTGTGTCGGGGTTGTTCAGCAGCCGCAGAAGGACTCCCACGACGGACTCGACCGCGGCGGCGCTTTGACCTGTCATCGCGGCCCTGGCCAGGGCGCCGACGCCGCCGCAGCTTATCAGTAGATTCGAGTTCAGGACACCCAACTCGCACAGGGTTGCTAGAAACGCTCTAAATATACGATCCCTCTCCTCGATGCCACCGTTGGTTAAACTAACTAGAGATCTCGCTAGGGCGGGACTAAAATGCTTGGGGGCTAACACCAGGATTCTTCTTACGAGTCGAAGAGCCTGTATCCTCTCGATCTCGTTGCGCAGATTAACGTCCATGCTGCGCGCCACGAAATAAGGATACTGCAGCCTGTTGATCGCGATGACATCCTGCTCCTTCTTCAGCATGTAACGCACCGTCCTGAGCGCGGCGGCGCGCACCTGAGTTGCTTCATGGACCAGTGGCACACGCAAGCTATAGAAAGAGTAATTTTGTAAGAATAATTAATGAGACAATCTTAATCAGCAACTTCTTTCCTCATTCATCGATATAATTTACTCACTAGATATAATAGATATATTTGTTAGCGAGTCTTACCAACAGAAGAGATCTTCCGCAGAGTATCCATAATCCTGGGAATCGGTTTCGCTAATCAATTTAACAATAGCATTAAGATACGCTAGCTTCTTTACGCTTGGAACATTGTGACGCTGGCAAAGATTCGACAGGACCTCCTTGACATTCTCCTTCAATCCTACAAAGTAAGTTAATTACTCCTCCAATCATTCATAAAATATTTTATAATAAATTATATTTATCTCACAGGCAAGGAAAAAATAATTGAAATAGGGGCATCGAGGAAGGATATTCCCTCTTTTACATACAGACTGACAAGCTCGAGACAGTCTGCGATAAATATTTTTAAATGTCATTCCTCAAATTTTAGATAAAGCTGTACAAGGATACCCTTCAAACTCTCGAATGGCAACGTATCAGTATCATTCGACGTCGCTGAAAGGTATCTGCGCATTTTTCGAGGATTGCGCAATATTGCGCCCGCCAGGCGAAAGGTAAATAAATACAGGAGAGTGCGAAGCGTCGACCAACGTCGTCGTCGGCGCTGACAGAAGAACGACGGAGAGGAGAGGTCGGAAAGAAGAGAAGACAAGGAGGGAGAGCGGGATCCTCAACGACAGGTTAGGTCACTAACCTCTTGACAGATCGAGCTGTATGCAATTGTCCTCGGTGTCCTGGCGGCCTGTAATCAGAAAGAGAGACGCGAGAAGACGTGACGATTCGCATAAAACGCTTTTCGACTCTTAAATTCCACCCACTTCGAGATCGACCGGTGCGTGCGATCCTACCCCACATCATCCAGCCCGAGATTGCCATTGTCCAGCTGATCGTCGATCCTTTCTCCAGAGATCCTCTCTCTTCCTCCCTACGTATATATCCTCTCTCTATCTCTGGCGCGTCGTAATCGCGTCGCTCCGCCTCGACGACGCTCCTCTCCCGGTGCGTGCGTGATGATCGTCGCGCGTCATCACCCGCGCGTCGCGATATGTCATTCTCCGCCGCGAGCGGGAGCAGTAAATTCGAGCGAACGCGTGCGTGCGCACGCGAGCGCACGAGTGTCTATCGACGAACGAGCGTGTTTGATCCTGATTTCAGAGCAGGAGCAGGATCATGTCGCACGCCCGCGAGAGATCGGCGACCAACGAATCACACCGCCTACGAGAACATGATGCCGCGCTAAACAGCTGATTCCGTTCCGCGCGGAACCCGGCGAACGCGAAAAATGAGGGAGAACGGCGAGAAAGGAGACGAGACGTCTCTCGCCGCTCCGATTTCGCGCTTCGCGTTTGCCCGGCTGTGGCAAACGCAAGCGATGCGCCTGCGAACATGGAACGAGTGTAGATGGGCGTGCGAATAGTGTAGAGAGGTCGCCTCTTCTGCGCATGCGCGTCGAATGGCTGCGGCCAAAGTTGCGTTCGATTGACCAATCGAGCGTTAAGAAATTGACGAATCGCGGTCGGGTATGAGGAGAATATTCAACTGTGATTGGTCAATTTCTCGAGGCTTGAATCACCTATTGTGGATCAGACCTATCTCGTATCAAGTCAAAAACGAACAGATTATTGAGAATCAGCCTATCGGGGTACTTCCTCTTCTTCTATGTAGAATTATCCTTCTACTATGTGTAGAATAGAAAATAGAAAATGGTTGCGTTTGGAAGCCACGCTTAGCACTTTGAGTTTTGAGTGTGTTTCTCTTTTCTAATCGGCAACAAAAGAAGAAAAAACAAAACAAGTTGATAACATTGTTGCGATAAAGAACAAAGAAAAGTATTTGTACTGTGAATTGCGTGTGCAGAATTTCTTGAAGTATTTTATACCGTATACGCACTTCTCTATTGAATTCAAATCTGTTATCGGACAAAGAGAATTCATCAGAAACGAAAATAGCAAAAGGAGCATTAAAATTTAAGTTAATTAAACTGCGTCACTCATCTGTAAGTAAAATGTTTCTTTTAGACTCTAGATTCTCATTTCTTAGAAAAATCAGATAAATGATTCTTTATTCTTGTAAAATATAATAAGTTGATCTGTGAAATTACTATTAAAACAAAATAAGTTAAAAAATATTTTTCCTTTTCTTAAAAAAAATTCTGTTATGAAAATTATTCTTTATCTTATTTTTTAAAGTGAGTAATAATAAAGAAATATAATGTTAATATTGTGTATATATTAAAGTAATATTGCTATAATCAATATATATTCGGAAGAATATAATGATTATGCATTACTGTTTCAGATATACAATTGATATTGAATTATACAATTATTACAAAAGATTAATGAATAAAAAAATTATTTAAAATACTTGTATACTATTCAAAAAATATTTAAAATAATGTATAAATAAATAAATATATAAAATATTGTTTTATGAAATGTTTTTTAAGATATTCAATTTGTATAAGCAGACTGTATAATTAAACATAAATTATTTACAGCATTGATGACCAAGATGTCCACCATTATTGAAGACAACATTTTCTATTGTAAAACACAATTGACAGAAAACACATTTTATTATACATGGAGCATTGAGGATTTTTGGAAATTTTATCAATTTGGTGAAGTAATATCTATAGACACAAACAATGATGTTACATTTTATATGCAACCTGACCTTAAAGAGGGTACATTGACATTTTATAGTGAGCGTGAGCGGATAAGGAACAAATTATCAGAACTATACCCTAAAATAAGTCGTTGTTCTGTTTTTTTGAATACTATTAATGGAAAAATTTGCAAAGAGCAAAATAAGAAATGTAGAATGTTCGCAGATAAAACATTATTGTATGAGGTATCTATTTCATATCTTTCCGAAAATAGAACTAAGTATTTATGGGATGGGACACTTAAAATAGGCTTCGAATTCCACGAACTTATGAACGTGAATCACAGTAGTATAGAATTTAAGTCACACACTCAAAAAGATACAGACAGTTTTGTTCCTACTGAACATAACTCATTTGTTACATTAGTAATAGACAAAGAACTAACTTTTGAAATAGATAAGCATTTACTTTGTTCAAAAAGTAAAGTATTTAAAGCTATGTTTGACTCTGGTCTACAAGAAAGCCAAACCAATGAAGTACATATATCTGATATGACACACGATATCCTAAACAAATTATTATCTTTTTTATTCAAACTGGTTATCTACCTGAAAAGCTAGAAGAGATAAATATAGATGTAATACGTGAACTCTTTATTACAGCTAATAAATATGACATAGAAGATCTTAAATTAAAATGTCAGCAATGTTTAATGAAATATATAACACCAGCGAACGTTGTAGAACATTTAAAGATTGCATATTTACATGACGGAAAAATTTTGGAAAAATATGTCAAAAGTTTTATCAAATTATATTTAAAGGATATTGTGTATACCCCAAACTTTATAGCTTTAGTGAAAGAATATCCTAAGTTAATAGATGAGATTACAAATATTAACCTATCTCATAAGATAAATTCCTACCGAAGAAGATAATGTCTTATAATTTTATAATAATTTAAAATGTCATATGGAACTCTTTTGAATTAAAATATATAAACTATATGTAATTTAGGGTCGAAACGTAGCTGAATAAATAAAAGAATTTCACCATCATTAGCCAGTTGGTCGTTTAAAAATTATCTACCTTGATTAAAATATATGTATTTATAAAATTATTAAATATATTTAAATATATGTATTTATAGAAAGTTTCATTTTATGATTATACAAAATGTTTGTTTTTAATTTACATTACAATAATGTATGGTAATTATTTAATTTATCATATCTGATACTAAAATATAAAGTTTTTATAGTAAAAATTGTTTTAAGTTTTGCTTTAGGAAGATACATAATTGCAAAAAAAATGTTGATTTTATATTATGAACATAATAGTAATCTCTTTTTGTTACATTTTTCCAATCTTCATGTATTTTTTTTATTTTTTAAATTATTAATCCAATATGATGACGAAATACAAATTAAGTATATATTTTATTTGTTTAATTTATTTTAACGTATATTACATATATGGTATTCTTTCTCGCGAAATATAAAAGCTATCATCTTTTTTTTAAAAACACTTCTTTTTGTTTTTAAAAATTATAAAATCTAGGACTACGAAATTTCAACAAGGAAAACATAATAAGATAATAACGTTTGAAATTGAATGACGACCTTCAGTTGTGCGTCCTAATGGTTTATTTGCAGTTACTATATACCTCACATATACTTGATGTAAATAAAGCATCCTGTGCCAGGTATTATTTAGAAAGAAGAAGAACGTACTTGTACACGCACGTCTCAATTGAATTCAAATCTTTTATCAAACTAAGAAGAATTCTTATCAGGAAGGAAAATAGCAAACGAGCATTAAAATATAAGCCTATTAAACTGCATCACTCATCTGTAAGTATAAAATGTTTCTTTGTTCAACATATTTCTCATTTCTTCGTGCAAATATGTCGAATAATAACAAGATTAAATTTTATATTCTTTTATTTGATATTACATTACAATAATTACTATTACATTATATTAGAATAATAAAGAAAAATATTTGTAAGGAATGTAATTTTATTTATCACATTTTTTAAAAGTGTGATTCTTGTTTTATAGAGGTATAATACATTTTTCGATACATTTCAGAGATGAATATAATAGCAAATTTTATATATATTTAATTAAACAATATTATTACTTATACAAGTTAATATCGCATCATGTTCATATATAAATAAGCGTAATATGTGCAACAGACTCAATTTCTGATTATACAACATATCGTAACTTTTTTGTATTTGTTTAATCAGTTTATTAATTATTTGTTTTGTTGCTTCATTTATCAAAGCAGAACATAAAGTAGTAAATTTCTTAAATTGTGAAAATACAATATTTTTAATGCACTTCTCTATTTCTGAGTAATAATTCATTATTGTTTATAATTATTTTTATATAAAATGTAGAACAATGGAATAAATAATCAGATAAATAGGAATTAATGGGCCAATTATATGAGTCAAGAAAACAGAGTGTTATATAAAAATTTTATAATTTATTCAAATATGACATTAGACGGTTATAAATGTAAACATTAATTTGATTGTTTATCTTTATATGTATTTATATATCATGTATTGAAGCGAAGACCAAATACGATCGAAATGTTTACATCATAACCGTCTAATGTCATTTGAATAAATTAAAAAATTTTATTGTTTTCTTGACTCGTATAATTGGCTCATTAATTCCTATTTATTGCATTGTATTACACGAGCTTACTTACTTTAATAATCAGATAGTTGATTTTTTATTCTTGACATATTCAATGTTGATTTATGAAATTATTATTAAAACAATATTGAAAAATATTCTTTTTTTTTATTTTAATTATAATAATTCTCTTTTATGAAAATTATTTTATTTTTTTTAAGTCTTCAAAATTAAAATTAAATTTTTAAATTGCTTTTGAGTAATAATAAAGAAAATTAATAGTGTTTATATCAAAACAATATTATATTGTAATTAATAAAAATTATACATTCTAAAGAAAATAATGATTGCACTATGCATTGCTCTTTTAGATGTATATAATTGTGATAATGAATTACACAAGTTTTTACTACAAAAGATTAATGAATTAATATAGGCTATTTAAAATATTTAATTTACATAATATATACTATTCAAAAAATATTTAAAATAAATATATAAATATGTATAATAAATATGTAAAGAAATTGCTTTATGAAATGTTTTTTAAGATATTCAATTTGTACAAGATTGTATCACTAAATATATATATATAAATTATTTGCAGCATTGGTGACCAAGATGACATCCACTATTAATGAAGTTACCAATCATTATTGTAAAACGCAATTTATAACAGAAAATACATTCTGTTATACATGGAGTATTGAAAATTTTTGGAACTGTCCTAAATTTGGTGAACTAAAATCCAGTACAGGAAATAATCTTATGTTATATATGAAGTCTGAAGAGGATAAATTGCAATTTTTTGGCAAGTTGAACCCCAAAAAAAATATTCTACCTCCTATAACAAACTTTTATTCTGTTTTTTTTAATACTAATGGAGGAAAAATTTGCAAAACACGTTATGCGTCATGTTCAATATCCTAAGATAGTAAAACATTATTGTATGAGGTATCTATTTCATATCTTTCCGAAAATAAAACTAAGTATTCATGGGATAAGACACTTACAATATGTTTCGAATTCTGTACTTTTGTTCGCGTTTCTAACACTAGTATAAATTATACATTCAAGTCAGTTACTCAAACAGATACAGATACAGATACAGATATTTTTAATTCTATACTATCTAATGCACTTGTTACATTAGAAATAGATAAAAAACGAAAGTTCCAAGTAAATAAGCTTTTACTATATTCAAAAAGTATAGTATTTAAAAATATGTTTAAAAGTGATTTAAAAGAAGGCCTAACTAAAACAGTATCAATATGTGATATGGAATACAATGTCCTGAAGGAATTTGTACATTATATACATACTGGGCAGCTATCTAAAAAGCTGCATGAAATAAAAGTAATATATTGTCTCCTTATAGCAGCTAATAAATATCAGATAGACGATCTCAAATTAAAATGTGAAGTGTATTTAATTAGAAATATAACAACAGAGAACGTTGTTGAGCATTTAAGGATTGCACTTATATATGATGGAAAATTTTTGCAAAAATATACCAAAGATTTTATCAAATTATATTTTGAAGATATTGCAAGTAATCTAGATTTTACAGCTCTAATAAAAAAATATCCCGACTTAATAGATCAGGTCAAAAATATTGAACTATCTCAC
The DNA here is from genome assembly GCF_030444845.1 of Prenolepis imparis. NCBI lineage: Eukaryota > Metazoa > Arthropoda > Insecta > Hymenoptera > Formicidae > Prenolepis > Prenolepis imparis. Next base: position 5,304,484 of record NW_028141173.1, read on the forward strand.
GAAGAATTTTCCTATAACCAATAAAATATCTTTTATAATTTATTTTAAATAAGATCCTCTCATAATCATTTTTTTGCAATTTCTGCTGTATTTTTCTAAAGCAAAATTTAAAACTGCTTTTATTATAAAAACTATATATTTTAATACCAGAGATATATGCTAAATTGAATAATTACCATGCATTATTGTAATGTAAATTTTAAAAAGTTTAATTTAAACTTTATATATTTATATATGTATATGTATTATTATATATAAAAAGGTCACATTTTAAGATTATGCAAAATAAACTTTTTTTTAAATTTACATTACAATAATATGCATGGTAATTTCAGCATTCAGCATATCTCTTAACTAAAATATAGTTTTTATAGTAGCTTTTATATTTTATAAATTTTGCTTTTATAAGCTTTTATAAATTTTGCTAGAAAAATACAACACAAATTGCAAAAAAAAAATTGTTTTTATATTATATATAAGCACAACAATCTCTTTTTGTGTTATATTTTTCTAATAGGATCTTCATGTATATTTCTTTAACTTTCGTTTTAAAAATTATATTAATCCAATATGACAAAATACAAATAAGTATATATATTTGTATTTAATTCATTTAATGCATGTATATTAAATATAAGGTATTCTTAAACTATAACATAATATTGATTTGGATTTTTATTGTATTTTGTTCCAAGTTATCCCCTGATTATGATAGAAGATGTAGATATATGTAAATAAGCAAAAGTCGACAATTGTTAACTTTATTTCTCGCAAAGTACAAAGATTATCTACTTTTTTTAAAAAAACCTTGTTATTTAAAAAAAAACTATTTTCGAAGATAATAATAAATTACGTTTTTCGTTTATTTACATAGGAAGCATATTGTTTTACGGTTTTCAAATAAAATTTAAATTTCTTCACACATTATTATAGGCATTTGTGCGTCATAATTGTGTAGTCATTCACGCTTGGTTACGTTCGAAAATCCTATTCGTCGGAGCAGAATAGTGTTCGATTGACCAATCAGGATAAAAGGAGCAAAGGTTTCTCTGTTTCAATTGGTCGATGAAAACGCTACTCGATTCCGATAAACACAATTTTCGAACGCACCCCTTCGCCTGAGTGAATAATGCTTAATTTCGGTTATGTGCATCCGATTACTTATTTCTTCGTATTTATCGTCTTAAACGTTCGTCCTTTGAGATGTTTCTGGTTGGATTGACAGGCGGTATCGCTACAGGAAAAAGCTCGGTCGCTGCTATCTTTCGCGAGCATGGCATTCCTGTTATAGATGCCGATTTAATTGCACGAAAAGGTTTGAATGTGCATTCTACCTGACCCTCCAATTGCTATGAAAAAAAAAATATATATGTATATATATACACACATACACTAAGTTTTTAATGACATTTTATTATTTCATTGTATTTTTTGTGTTAATTTTCTCTTTCTTTTTTCATTAAACAATTTAATTAATAGAATTATATTTCTTTTTTGTTATTTTGTATCTATCTATTCAAGAATTCAAGAATTTCATATATTTTGTTTCAATATAAATCATACATGTCTAATAATTTTATATCTAATTACAGTTGTCGAACCAGGAAAGCCAGCATGGCATAAGATACAAAAGGAATTCGGTCCGGATGTGTTTTTGGATACCAAATACTTGGACAGAATGAAACTTGGCGATTTAATATTTAACGATGTTGAAAAGAGGAAGAAACTCAATGCCATTACGCATCCTGATATTTATAAGGAGATTTACTGGCAAACTATTAAATACTTTCTACAAGGCTATCCATTTATAGTCATGGACCTGCCATTGCTTTTCGAAACAGGACACATGTTGAATTACTTGCATAAAATTATAGTTGTTACATGGTACGTATATATTTTAGTTTATCAGAATAGCATATCAATATTTCAAATTGAGTAAATATACACAAAATGAGTTTTGATTTTTCTTAAAACTTTCATAACTTATCATTTTCAGCGAAGAGGAGCTTCAGTTACAACGTTTAATAGAGCGCAGCGGATATACAGAAGCTAAGGCAAAAATAAGAATAGCCGCGCAAATGTCCTTGGAAAAGAAAGCAGACATGTCAAATTTTGTAATTGAAAATTCGGCTAGTGTAAGCGACACTAGGGAACAAACGATAAAAGTGATTAATGTATTAAAATGCTCTAAGCATCACTGGAAATTGCGCTTTCTACTTGGATTTTGTTGCACTATATTGTTGGCAGGCGCGTATTGGTTAAGGAACAGAAGCTCCAGATCTTTATCTTCTGCAACATAAAATTATTTTCCATTACAGCGAATCAGTTTAAACGAATAAACGTTTGTTCCTTTGTTGTAAATTGTAGTTGCATGATAAAAACGAGTATGTATTTAGTTAAATGTACAGCGAGGTTCGCAAAAAAAAAGAAATTTCCAAATTAGATCAAAACATTGATTTATGAAGTGCAATCACTTACTAGATAAATTGGTACATTATGTAAAAAGATAAATTTTTTACTTGACATATAAAAGAAAAAAAGTTTTCATATGATTATATCATGCAATTGCTATGCAATTAAATAATTATTTATACACAAAAAGAACAACTCTTCTAATTGCAACGTGCTATAGTTAACGCTAAGGTAAAGGGATATATAAAGAATTATGTATGCATGTTTGCATATAAAGATGTATAATGTCCAATGAAAAAATATGTAGTCTTAAAAAATAGATATATTCAATACTTACATCGTTATGCAATCTAATAAAAAAGAAAGGGAAAAAAGCAATATGTTTATAATGAATTAAATTAAACAACTCTGTTGTAAATGTTACATCAAATTATGATGGCATTAATACTATAAAGTACAATCTTTTTATCATTTATATTGAAAACGTGTGGATGGATTTGTGTGAATGTCTTGTGTAATTATTAGTCGACGCATTTATTGAACAGACTGTAAAACGTTATTCAGTGATAAATGTATAAAAAGTAAAATTAATGGCTACACACGATTATAAAAATATATAATATATAATATAATAGTACAAAGAAAAACATCCTTTTTCATATCTTCCTTTTTTATTTGATGAGAAACTGAAAATTTCAAAGTGTAACTTCATTATTTGCATACAAGTTCCGCGATTGCAAGAATACAAGAGTAAAAATCACGTTAATCTTTTCTTCTTTTTTATAAGTGCTTTTCAACATAAATTTATACGTAAAAGATTATTCATACATGTTTGTATGCATATATAAAATACACGAGTACATAGTGCTCAATTTCTTAAATGCTAATTGTCGCAAAATATATACAAGTGTATAGAGTCGTGATTAATAACGCGACTTCAAATCAGATTTATGCCCATTTGGTTTATAACACGCATCCTTCATATATATACCTATATGTGATTTGATACGCTCGTATATATGGGCTATAAATTTTTCATTGCTTTTACCTTAATATGCAAAACAGAAAGCTGCTTGTTTAAGTAAATTATAGAGACTGGTAAGATAAGGACTATGTGTATAGCGATAAGTACTTAATTAAAGTATTATTTTATAAGAGTAATTAGCGTTTGCTTATATATGTTAAAAGCGGAAGTATAAAATATACTTTTCTTGCGATTAATCTAAAAAAAGGAGCAACATGAAATACAGCATCATGTACAAAACATTATCGTGTACATAACATTCATTATTAATTAATACGCAAAAACTATACGCGCAGAGATTATTTTATATAATTTATTCTATAAACAAGGAGAATAACTCTCTTGCTTTTGAAATATGTAAGAATATTTCGTCTAAATAAATCGGACAAGAGCTTCGAAATCAGTTCTCGTCCAATAGACAAACTTTTATTGTACTTTTAGTACCGCAATACCATACTAAGATTCTGTGAAACAGTTTGAAGAAGTGTGATACGTAAATCTTCTTGTAGATATATATCTTTTTTTTAATATGCTACATTTATTCTCCTTTGTACTTGTGTTAACATATTAATCTAAATGAGTCATTCTCCTTATTTACGCCCGCTTATTTTACAATTTTCTCGACAATTCTATGACCTGTTACTGTTATCATCGATAGAATTTCAATTTAACTTTATACACATATAGAAAAACGAGATTAATATGAGATTATGTATAATATAATGCGTAGAGAAAAAGAAGATATAAAGGAGCATAATGTCATGATGTAACTAATTGTCGTGATTATAGATTGTCGTTCCTATTTCTACAACTATACACACTTTAGATATACATATTCGCCGACAGTTATTGCCGTCGATCATTATGTTATATAATCAATTGTATATTCCTAATACTATTCACAGAGAAGGTAAAGAATATATTTTATAGCTTTCCACACGGATATAAGATAAATATATCCCATAAGAATATCTGTACGCAGATTCGAATATAATTATTAAAAGGCAAAAGGGTAGAATCTATTTTTTTACCAAATATAATTTATTTTATTTTTAATAAAAAAAAAAATATTTTAAACTAAACTAATCCGTTTTCCTTAGGTTCTACCTTGGCGTAAATAAGAGAAATTTAGAATGAACATTACATTAACGCAAATGTTTCTATTTGCTACATCTACGATATATCTGCGTCATTCCACAGCCACTGATCTCTCTTTCTCTCTGTCTTCCATTCCCTCTGTACTTTCGACTTGCAAGAGAAATATGATTTAGTCAGAAGATGGGTGCGCGTTAGATTTTTAATAGCCAAATAGGTAGGTGGTGTATATATATATATATATATATATCATATGTCGTCGACATCTTGCCAGAAGAATACAAGTGTGACTCGTCTTCTTCCGCGACGCTACTTACTGCAAGACAGGCCTAAGTTCTTGAGACATAATGGGATAAGAAACGAGGGACGCGGTCGCGCCGGATATCGACAGAGGTAGGCTTGTGGGCTGCTGCGGGTTGGGTGGCTGCTGATTGGTACCCTGGGGAGGTACGGAGCCGCTCATCGTGATGGTCTGCTGCGCCATGGTGACGATCGGCGGCGGTATCGAGACCGGCGCCATGGAGACAGCCGCGATCGAGACCGGTGTCACGGTAGCGATGCTCACAGGAACGGTGGCCACGCTGGCGGTGACTGTCCGAAGGGTGCCCGCGGCCACGGCCGCGTTCACCATCTGCTGGGGCGTCGGGGCCTGCGACGGCGGCACCGTGTTTGTGATCGTCACCGCCGGCACCGTCACCGCCGTCACGTTCGCGGTTCGCTTGCCCGACATCCTCAACTGAGCGTTCTGATCCAACAGAAATTCATTCGTCGCCATCAAATCGCCGACCTGAGGAGCAGAAGAGAGGGAGAGAGTTGGAATGAAGTACAGGTAGACAGAAATAAAATCAATATTCGTGCATTTGAATCTGGTATACCTGTTTCTTCAATTCCTCTATTTTCTTCCTCAGCAATGCATTCTCATCTTCGAGTACGATCGCCCGTGCCTCGTTGCGCGGTATCACAGGATAATAGTAACTCGGTGTGACCTGTTGCGTAGCGTGTTGCTGGCCCACGAGCGTAGAAGCGTCGAAATGAACTATCGTCTCGCCCGAGATTAGCCGCCTCTTGGCCTCTGGCGGTCCGATGTAATCGGCTGGATGCGACGACGTGTTGTAGCCGCCGTTATTGGCGACCAAGTTGTTGTGCTGCTCTTCGATTTGCCAGTGAAAACTGTACAAAGAAGAAGAAATCATTAAGAATATGCGAATGATGAATAAAACAAAATGTAAAATTTCATTTTCAACGTAAGAGGAAGGATCGATCGGCTTACTTTCTGTCCTCCTCGTATCTGCGAATCTCGCCACCGGCGCCGCCGCCGTTGCTGGTGCCGTTGAAATTGTGCTGCGGCCTGGGCGCGTTGTGATGCGGGGGCGAGATCAGATTGTGCTGCGGCTCCTCCTTCTTCCAATGCCTGAACTTGCAGTTGGCCCTCTGGCAGCTGCCCTTGAGAAAGTCCTTGCACAGGGGATAGTCCGACTTGTCGCCGTTACCGATCTTGGATCTGTTGAGGACGTGGGGCGGCAGCTCGCCGGTCGTTCGGAAACGCTTCTCCTCGCTCTCCGTGCAGTGGAGGAACTTGCATCCCGGCCAGTTGCACATGCCGTTCTGGTAATCGTGGCAGAAGGTGTACTCCTCCATCGGATCATCCTCGGAACGCTCGTGCAGGTACTTGCAACGCTTCCCGCGATGACACACGTTCCTCAGGAAGTCCCTGCAGATGCGACTCGCGATGTCCGGGGCATTGTTGTCCGAGTTCGCGTTTAATCCACCCGCCATCCCGGTCACCTGCTGATGATGACCCACCGAGTTGCCGTCCGACTTTTTCTTCAGCTTTCTCATCGATGAAGCATAGCGGTCGTCGCCGTATCCTCGATCAATCAGTGGAAGCGGCTAAGCACGGCTAATTCGCGCGAACCCTGAGCAAAGGTGAGAAAAAAGAGATATATATTATTAGCGCATTTATATATCCTGAAAGAGAAGCCGTACCGTTTTTTAATTCTCGCTCGGCGACAAATTCCCTCTATAGTTGCGTACAAGTATTTACGAAATCGCTAGAGATAAGCTGTTAATTGCTCGTTAATTTACTTTCAATTCGCGTAAACACGCTTTCTCCATTATAGAGCATTCTAAGCTGAAATACTAAGACGATATATGGGATATATTGTGAGAATAACAAGACGAGATTTTTCTCAATTTGCTTGAATTAAGTTAACTTTTATCTTTATTTTCCCTTTTTTTCGTATAATACGACTATTACATCGGTAGTAAGATTATATCAACATTACTATGTACAGCATTCTTTTATTTATTTATTATTTACCATATTTACTTTGATAAATCCGTGATACATAATGCAAGGAAGTTAAGATCGAGCCTAACGAGCGAGCGACCGAAGCTCGCAACTTTCTTGGAAAAAAAATTTTTTTTAAAAATATGTATCATGTAGATCTTTGTTCTTTCGCGATTTTGTTATTTTTCCTTATTTAATATCGAAGAGATAGACGCGCGCTGCGAGCTGATGGCACACTCTCTATAACTAAACTAACGAATTTAAGAAAATACTGTCAGTTTTTATTACTTTTTTCTATGCGTCACGCGTTCGTATCAAAAGAATCGATTAGAAAACTACGATTATCGCGAAATTTTCTCGCCTTAAGACGCGGATGATGATATCAAGGCCATTCCTCAAGGTAGGATCGATAGAGAACGGTCTACTACTGAATGCGGAGAAGTTTTTTTTTTCTTTCCTTTTTTTTCGAGAAAAGTAAACGCACTCGCTTATCATTTATTAGGTCGCTCGAATAGATATGCTTTTGTATTGTCAACGCTACCCATTTACGGAAAGGAGAAAGAAAAGAGAGAGAGAGAGAGATGATAAAGATATCATTATGCACAATAAAGTCGGATCATCCGGGATTCATCATCAACATATAATATACGCATGTTGATATACGCGGTATAATCAAGATTCCTCTTCTCGCTTTCTTACCAAAAAAAGTACACATTCCCGAATTAGAAAAAAAAAAAAAAGAAATAAAAAACGTACCAGACAAACCCGATCAACGAGTATTGAGAATTCCGCTTTTTACAATTATTTTTGTACAAATGTATAGAACGAGAAAAAATTTCACAAATAATCGGAAAAAAATGTGTGCGCACAGTATCTTCTCGTTAAGCTCGCAGTAAACGATATACTTAATCTTTAATCTATTTTTTTTAATACGCGCGCATAGAAAAAACAAGAATCGTATTTTATAAACAAACAAAAGCGAAATATAACGAAATACAACGATATCGCGAATCGGACTTGAGCCACATATTACGAGATAAGATACTCGGAGCAGCTTGGCAGCATGTTGAACATTTTACGTGGTATCGTATCTACATTTTTTTTTTGTCTTCCCCCCCTCTTAAACTACTTGTAATTTCCAGAGTCCGCGAGCTTCTGGTTTTCCGATATACATAATTATTATCCGGCAAATGACGATGCTTCCTTTCCTCCCGATCTTTGATCTTGCTCCTGCTCTGTAAAGCGTGGTAACGCCGATACAAAGCTCGCTTACAAAACATCCTTGCGACGAGAGAAACTTCCTATTGTATATATCCTTGTCCTTGACTCGGACTGGGAAATTAAACAAATATTTATATATGTATATATGTACAATTCTTAGCGTTTGTTCGTATAAAAAACATTAAATTGCATCGAGAATAAAATTTATATACGCATACTTGTGCTGATTTAATTGATCATTATTGCCCGATGGCGAACGACGACGTGCGAGCTTTTTACGAAATTTTATAGTTTTGCGTCCGATATTACAGAGACAAAAAAAAAGTCAAATAAAGAAAGGAGAGGAGATGAAGAAATGTGAGGTTATCGCATCGTTCGTTAATTAGAGATTCCTGAGGTGAAAATGTCGAGGCATCAATTAATTAATTTTCAAATTATAAGTGATTATCAAAGATTTGGCAAAGAGAGAAACTTTGGAATTGAAATATTAACAGAACTACTAATTCTTAAGTTATAATCAATTATTATAATCTTCAGTTGTTATTATTATAAATAATTCTTCAGTTATTATTATCAGTCGTTATAAATTTCAGATCGAGTTTAAATTGATAGAACTTTAATTTAAAGCTCAATTATAAATATACGATGGCAAAAAGTGATGACACTCTTTGACATTTTCGTCGAGGAAGAATACCCTCAGGAATATCCCATTAACGAGTGATGCGGTAACCTTTAACACCTGGTATACACAGTATGAGAAAAAGAATATTGGACGCAAAGAGAGAGAGAGATAGAGAGAGAAAGAGATGAAGTGTCTAGACGCGAGATTAGAATATTTTCTCCAGCAGCATCCACACCAGCATGATCGCGATAGGCGCCACGTAATGTATCGGCACGGTGTAAGTCGCGCTTAACAAATCACCGCACTGCGCCTTCAGGGACATGTATTTTTTCGACAGCTCCGCTTTCTCCTCGACGAACGCGTTGTACTTTTCCTTCACTATAACCAGCTCCTCGTTGACCTCCTGCATCCGCTGGGCCTCGTTCTTCGCGCGATAATACAGCTCCTGCAATTTGTCGACGACGATCTCGTTCGGCTCCCGGATCAGCCAATCCTTCAGCTCCTCCATCTCCCTCTTGACCGTCCGCTGCGCCTCGTAGCTGTCCTCGCCTCTTAACGAGTCTAAAGAGCCAATTAACGTCTGCAACACGTAGCTCCTGCTGGAGTCTAGATAAGCCTGCTGCTGCTGCATCGCCACGTCGTTCTTCATGACCGGCTTCAAGGTCTTGATGTAATCCTCCTCTACGCGAGCCTCGTTTCCTCTCGCCGTCCCCTCGTCGTCGTCCCCTTCTCGCCGGTGATCCTTCTCGTCGCGTCTGTCGTTCGTCGACGTCCCGTCGACGATGCTGATGTTGTCCTCGGTCGCTGATGTTTCTTCCATCTTCGCGACGTCGTCGTCGTCGTCGTCGTCTTTGGCAATTTGTTCCGTTGGCACCTCCGACTGTTGACCGTTCTCGACGTTGGCGAATCGAACCTTCACCTTCCTTTTGCACCGCTCGACCTCCATTTTCTCCGTCCAGACATCCATTTCATCTTCTTCTTCCATCAGCTTCTCCTTCTTATTCTCTATAACAGACTTCTCGCTCGCGTCGTCGTTCGTAATACTGCACGTGTCGTCGGTCGCTTCCGAGTTTGTGTCCGAGTCGCCGTTGCTGTCCAGGTTTCCGTTGACCAAGGTCCTCCTGGACGATGGCGGTGGCAGGATGTATTCCGTGAGACCGTCGTCGGTTGTCGTCTGCAGATCGTCCAGCTGATCTTTGATGAAGGACAAGGCGGAGGACTTGAGCTGCTTACGTTGACCTTGAAAGATATCCCGGATCTCAACTTGATCCGCGTCCGGCGAATTGATTTGATTATCCTGCTCGCTCTTGGATAAATAAAGATTAATATCGCTATCTATGAGATTGACATCGATGTTGTCGACGTGAATGGAATTCAATTTGTTAAGAATAGTGTTTATAGCCTCTATAGGATCTTCGTCGGACTTGGAATCGAAATTCTCGCCCACTTCCAGCTTCAAATTCATATCCTGCAGAGTCTGCGTGTAATTTCTCAAGGCGGTAATCTGCTTGTAAATATTAACGGAATCCAATCGGGAATCGCGCAATCTTGCCCGCAAGTACTTCTCGACCCTCGACTGATCTTCGAGACGTCTCGCGAGATCCCGTTTCTCCTGTTCCGCGCTCGTCAGCGTATCCTTCATCTTCTCCTCGCTCTCCAAGAGTTTATTCGTGGTCTCTTGCAGCTTCTTCTGAGTCTCCGCGTATTTCGCGCTGAGTTCCTGAAGTTCCGTTTGAGTATACTTGGCTACATTGTGTAAACTCTGACATTCCTCCTCCGTCTCGTTCAGACGTCCCTCCAATTGCACCAGTCTCTGAGTGACCTCGAGTTTCTCCTGCAGTATCTTCTGTAACGCTTCCTTGGCGGCATTCTGATATTGCGCTTTCTCGTCCTGAAGCTTCGCCAATTCGTTCCTGATCTTGTCCTCGGTATAGTTCTTCGAATAAACCGCCAATTGGCTCTCAACGGTCATAACCCACGACAACAGACGGTCCTCCGTGATGAGCGCTTTCCACGATTGATTGGCAGCCTTACGAGTATTTTCCACCAACTGTTGCAGGTAACCCAGTTTAGAATAGAGGGCCTTCTCTCGTCTCGAGGCCTCTTGCATCACTTGATTAAGCTTATAAAGATCTTCGAGGGATACATTCCCAGCGGGCAAACTAACCGAGGTGCTGAGACTGGCCTTGGCCTCTTTCCCATCCGGCAGATACAACTTTAAGGTAGCGACTATACATCCATGGGTAACTTTCTTTGTACTTTCCACAACGTCCACTCCGAATTGCACTATGTCCCCGGAACATACCTCCTTGGGCGTCGACTCCAACCCCGAGGCGCTGAGTCTCTGATTATTGACAAATGTACCATTGCTGCTGCACGTGTCTTGCAGATAAAACTTACCGGAGGAGTACCACAGCAGTGCGTGATTCCTGGACAGTACTTTGCAATCGAAGATCGCGTTATTCGGCGCGGCTCTTGCTCTGGCTACCGAACGACCGATCTTGACAGGTTGATCCAGGGTCAACGTACGGTCCTGGAAGGGATGGGAATTGTCCCGACAGATCAGAACACCTTTGGCAGTCATTTTGTTGTTATTATTATTGTTGTTGTTGTTCTGCGTATTGTTCTGGCTCAGGTTGGAATTGTTCTGCTCAGCGGGCAAACTGGCATTTTGTACCCACACACCGCTGCTAGCTACAACCATAGCCGACGAGGTGAATGATATATTCCAAAGCGAGAGTCCGAGGATAAGTTTTGATCAAACCAACGAATCGTTGTCCGGCAGCACGGCAGCAGCAGCAGCAACGACCACGACGACACAAAACTGAAAATTACTCCAAGATGTGACACTCCCACCGCGGAAGATCTCTTTTAAATGTACAAAATCTTCCTTTCACAATCGAATACCTGAGTCTCTCAAACACGATCACGAGGGGATCGCGACGCGACGATCCCTCGAGACCTCGCGCCGGACGACGACACCGTATTTGGCATGTTTTCTTCGATATACAAAGATATCACCAGTCTTCGATAAAGATTCACTCCGAATCCGCCCGTCACCACTCCCTTCTTCTTTATCTCCTCGTGGAAAGATCCGAGTATGCTCAGACTCGTGTCCTCGAAGACGAACGACGTCCTCGGACTCGAACCTGGTCGTCGAACGATCGCTCCGAGGATGCAGGGGCTTTCGCGAAGACACTCGCGGAGAAAGAGAGACAGAGAGAGAGAGAAAGACGGAACACGTCGAACGTGTTGGTTACGCTGTCGCGTAATCTCGCCCGTGGCGTTTCTTCATCCGCGCCAGCTGTTGGCTCGCGACGAGCCCCCGGGGTGCCGCGGCTACGGGGACGACGCGCCGCGCGAGGAACAACCGGGACGAGTCGCGAGTTCGCGACGACGGCGCTCTCTCCGGATCTCGGGCTGATCGGGGACGAAAAATCTCGCGCACGGACGACGTATGGCCCCCGTGAAAATACAACGGTTCGCGTTCCTCTGCGACACTCCGGGACCGTGCCGTCCCCAGTTCCGCGTTCCGCTGGTTCCGGGAGGCGCCCGTGAGCCGAGAGAGAGAGAGAGAGAGAGAGAGAGAGAGAGAGAGAGAGAGAGAGAGAGAAAATGACGCGAGAGAATGCCTACCTTACCGACATCCCTCGCGTACGACGTAAATGCATTGTGAACGGGAAAAGAGTTTGGAGTAAAAAGATCAAAAGCGAGAAAATAAAAGCTTGTGCAATTAACATCTCGCTTTTTACAGTCGCGTTATATGAAACTTAATATATAAGTTGTATATCTGTGATAAAATATTCGTCAAGGGGTGAAAAAATATTACAGTGAAATTGGCACGTAAATAGAAATATTTAACAATGTATGTTATTTTTTTCAGTGATATAATTATGTTACATTGATGTAAAAATTAATGGCACTTGAAATTTTGTTTATAAAAAAAAAAAAAAAAAAAAGAATGAAAAGTGTACAATCAAGATTTTTAACAAGATAGCTTGTCAAATTGAAATATAACCTAACACAAAATATAATGTATGTAATATCACATGCAGAATATTTATTATTTTAATAAAAAGAAGAAAGATTATTTCTCTATAATATTATACAAACTATTATCAATAGTTTTTTAAGAGATTCTCTGAAATATTGACACTTTTGCACTTTACTACTATATAAGAACTGTAGTCTTATAATCTTAATAAAAATCTATTATTTTTATTTTCAGTGTTTTAAAGTATTACTAGTGTTCTTCGACTAAGTATTAATTCCACTAAGAAGAATGTCAGACGACGAGGATTACATGTCTGATAAATTTTTACAAGGTTCCGAGAAGCATACTTCATCGAGTCTTATACACAGACGTTCTGATAGAAGAGAATTTGCACTATTGAAAAAGAGAATCGAAATGAAGGAGCAAAATAAATCGATACGAGTAGTTGAAGCAGAAAAAAGGGAGGAAGGCTTATCGTCTGCTATTACTAGTACAAATAAAGGTCTGTATAAAGATCTATACTTTGCATACGTATTATATGGATATATATCATATCATACATGTATTATACATATTACATTAGAGCAAATATGCACTTGATGCAATGAGAATATTTAAAACAAATTATTTTTGTACGTGTAATATTTATATTTCTTGTCTCCCCCAGGTTTCGGAATGCTTATGAAGATGGGATATAAACCTGGTCAAGGCATAGGCAAGTCTCAATCGGGAATAGTCGAACCAATTCCTGTAGAAGTTAAAACAAACAGACAGGGTCTAGGCAAGACATTAAGAAAAAAAGAATCGCATGATCGCAAGAGCACGAATGTGAAATTAGATAATATGAATATGAGAGATTTTCGTAGCAGAATAGCGCAAGAAAAAACCGAACAACTACAAAAGATTGACGTATACAAGAGCCAAAAAGTATGTCAAGAATTGGATACTAATGCAAATGTAAAACCTCAAGAATCGTGGTTTTGGCCACAAGCGAGCAAAGAAGAAAAGGAAACTGACGACACTGACGATGATAGTGATGATAGCGACGAAGAATCTCAGCTCAGCAATTTAGAAAAACTTGAAATTCTTACAAAATATTTAAGAAAGACATACTTTTACTGCATTTGGTGCGGAGTAAAGTTCAACGACGAAGACGATTTAAGAGACAATTGTCCGGGAAATACAAGAAACGATCATTGAATATATAGGATATTTTTATCAGTAACGCTGTCTTTAAAATAAAAGATATCAATAAAAACATTCCTTAATCTGATCAATTATTTTCTAGGTAATACAATAATACACTTGCGTGAAAGAACTTAGATAAATTACACGTTAAATGTGGTCAATTTACCGGGACGTAGACGAGACATAAAAAAGCCATTAACCGTACGATGCAAAATATTGAAAAAATAATGTCTCGAGCGAGAGAAAAGTATCGCCCAACCCTAAAAGCAGAAGGGAGTCGTTACCCCCTTCAACTTCCCGGCTGAAGTATACTATTAAGGCAGCGGGGGATCCGTTCGTGATCCCTGCCTCTTACGTACATACACACCGGGAAGTGGGAAATTACCTATAAAAGCATCTGTTTGATTTTGTTCCCTCTCATTTCACCCGGAAACCTTTGCGGCGAGTCTGTTTACTAGATTTGCATCTAACAAAGCGATATCGTATAATGTTGGTAAGCCCAAAGTCCTTATTAATTCTCGTGATTTATGCTACGATCAACGATGCCGAGATAACTGAAATAGCTGACGACGAAAGCTGCGAGACTCTCCAGTCAGAAGTGCGCATTAATAAGGACGAATACGACGAGATAGGACGTCTGAGAAGGACTTGTAGCGGTGATGTATCGGTTACCAAATGCGAAGGATTTTGTAATTCGCAAGTACAGCCAAGCGTTGTCACCACTACGGGCTTTTCAAAAGTAAGTCGATGAGATATCTAAGAAAAAGACACGTAAGATGTATCACACGTTGAATTAAATTGTAATTATCTTTTTTGTAAACGCTAGGAGTGCTACTGCTGCCGGGAGAGTTATTTGAAAGAAAGATTAGTCATCCTGAATCAATGTTACGACGCGGATGGGATCAAACTGATAGGCATAGAAGACGAGATCATGGAACTCAAGATACGAGAACCCGCCGAATGTAAATGCATCAAGTGCGGCGATCTCGCGTGATAAAAGTGACATCACGATTGGAAATATTATACACACATTTTGTGAAAAATTTAATTACAGTTATTATGTAACAATTACGCTGGTAGATAGATAAAAGATGAAAATATTGTAATCACAATAAAGAAATCATTTTTTCCCCTGATATATTTGCAATGTGAATCTATCTATAGCCCAAATGTATGAAGATTTATGCAACTATTATTTGCATGTATGCATAAATGCATACATGCATGTATGCATTTTTATTTGCGATGATAATCATACAATTTCAAAAATTAATTTCCTTTAAATGTATTCTCTCGTGGGTATTAATATATATCCATATAACATGTATGTAACTGCACATACCATGAGGTAAATATAATTCATTTAAATAAAAATTTGATATACTTGTTTCGCACACACTTGAAAATTCTTTACCTACTCTTATCGACTATTCGCTATGTAATAAAATATATATTATCAAAAATAGAAACAATTCCTCACACATTAAGAAAAATATTAATATACAAAACATTTACAAACTTTGATTTCAAGCTTTTAGGAAATTAATGCAAATGAATATTGTTAAATTAAGCTCAGGTAAAATACAGTTTTAAAATCTCGAGTTGATTCTTGGTTCATATATTTAATATTAAACTTTTTGAAATATTATTAAAAAAGATGGGATTTAATTAGATGTCAATACAGAGAATATTGTTTCAGTTTTTGATAAGAAGTTTCTTTTATCTGTAAGATTCTTTACATGCACATTATAAGAATGATCAGTTTCATTAAATTGCATAGAATTGTTATAATGAGAGTTTTTTCGAGTTTGATTGCATATCAAGCTTTCAATTTTTAATATCATAGTAACTTTTAAATCCTACACAAGTTTGCTGTACTAAAGTCTAATCAAAATGTATAAAAGAATGAAAAGATATGCTATTCTATTTTTTTTTGTTTTTCTTCCAAATTAAATATGCACGAAAGTCTTATGTTTGATTGCTTATCATAAGCAATTAATTAATTAAATATCTTGCTATAAAAATTGAATTCTTAAATTGTGAAAAATAAAGTTATGTTAAATATTTTATCATAAATGAAAAGAATGAATTTAATTTTGTTGAAGACTTTTATATACTGTGCCTCGTCTATAAAAAGAAATAATATTGTCGTATAAGTTAATATATATATGATTAAGATAATTTAATTTGCGAAAAATCATTTTTCTTAATTATATTGTAAGATGTTTTAATATAATTGTAAAGTATATATTAACACAATATGTACTATAGTTTTCATATAAATTTTAAATCACACATCTAAAAATATTTTTGAAAATTGAGAGGCTATATGTTAGTACTTATTAAATCAAATTGTAGAAAACTTAAAATCATATTTGCAGCATAAAATAATATATAATTCTGTTTTATATACATAAATGTATTGTTTATAATTTTTAAAAGTCAGATTCAATTATTGTAGCAAAAAGAGACTAACTGTTAAATATACAGGGTGTCCCAGAATGATGGGGACTAAATTCGTGTGCAGATTCCTGGGATCATTTGGAGACGATTTTTCCTCAGCAAAAATGTCGAGACACCAATAATTTTCGAGTTATAAGCGATTGAAAATAAAGGGTTTTTCGCAAACGAAGCCTTGTGGAAATAAAATAATAATAAATTCACATTCTTCAGTTAATTTCAGGTAGAGTTTACTTTAATAGAATTTTAATTTAAGGCTTAGTTACAAAGATACATGATGGCAAAAATTGGAAACATGCAAAAAATAATGACCTCCCTCGACATTTTCGCTGAGGAAAAGTCGTCTCCAAATTATCCCAGGAATCTGCGCACGAATTTAGTCCCCATCATTCTGGGACACCCTGTATAAATTCAGAAAATACGTTAAAGAACATTTTCTTATACATATTTTTTTGTATATGTACATATATAGATGACCTTCCCTTGTTAAAATATAGTGACCCAAGGAAGGGGCAAAACATGGCCACCTATGGTGTATAAAAGCTTACGACCTACGACTTACAAGCACAGTAAAGTGCTAGGAAGGGAAGGCAATGTACCATTCAAGGAGCAAGCTCTTCCATTACCTCGGTGAATAAGCTTAACATCTTGAGAATATACTTTCCAACTAATGTTGTCAGTTTGTCTCCTTCTCGCAATTGTATGTTACGTGAAATATATAATAATAATACATTATATCTACTTACTGCGCACAGTGATCAATGGATTGCTGATGTCCTTGTTATATGGGAGAGCAGAAGCGATTGTTGGAGTCGATGAATGCCAGGCGACCCGTGTGATACACTTCCTTCAATATCCAGGTTGTGTTCCAAAGCCGATTCCCAGTTACGCATGCAGAGGACGATGCAGCAGTTATCTGCAGGTAAGAGAAATACAATAAATTACTAAAATATAATCTCGTAAAATATAATATATCTCAGATGGCAGTTTTGTAAATTACAATAACAATGGTGCAATAGATAAATAAGCTCCGTTCCATATTACTAAAACAAAGTAAATCTTAAAAATTAAATCTCAAAGTTCATATTATTCAGTTAATATTTGAACTTACAAAACATGCCGCGAGACATGTTATTTTGTACAAAGTGTTTTCGTAAATTACACAAAAAAACGTATTTATTATAAATTTTAACGGCTATCATGATCATCAAAAAAACGCGTAAACATATACACAAATTTTTTTCTTTTCTTTTTAAGACTATAAACAAGAGTCGTTGCGAACCGATATAAAATAATAAACTCGCGAGAATTAACGCTTGACGTTTGATAGAGAGAGTCCGTTATCTTCTTCTCTTTCTCTCTCCCTCTCTTTTCTTTTCTCCAATTTAACGCAACGGGATAACACGCGAGGAGAGAGAATGTATAATGTAAAATAAATATATATATATATATATATATATACATATATCGCGTACGATACGCGCTCGATTTGTTGACACGCACAGGTGTCCGGGTCCAAGATGTGGCAAATGGAGAGAAGCTGCATGTGTTGTCAGGAGAGCGGCGAGAGAGAGGCTAGTGTGTCCCTGTTCTGTCCGAGGGCGAAGCCAGGGGAGAAGAAGTTCCGCAAGGTGAGATCCTCTCGCTCTCGCCGAACGATCCGGTCGCGTCGACCGGAGCGGCCGAAATCGTCGTAAAAAACAACAGCGTGCAAACGAAACGCGATCACTCACTCCTCCACCGACCGTCCGCTCGAGTCAGCAGCGAAGCCCTCCGCGACAACCGCGAGTCTCGCGCGGCCATATTGTTTTCGTATCGCGATCGACCATCGTCCAATCGGCGAGCAGGACGCGGACGCGGAACGCGGACCGCAAAATTGGCGCCAAATTCGAAATCGAACCTCGTTCTTCTCTTTATTATTTTTTATTTTTGTTTTACAAATTATATTTATTATTTTATTTTATTTTATTACAGTATTTTTCTTAATATTTCTTGTTATAGATATTATCTTATTACTTTTTAATTATATTTTTTAATTTTAATTCTAATTTAAATTTAATTGATGTATACTTATTGTAAAGTATAAAAGTGTTGTAATGTAAAATGATATAATGTAAGGAGGTAAAAACGCGAAATGTCAAATGCATGTTTGCATCTTATTATAATCTTATTACATTTTAATTATATTTTTTAAATTTTAATTCTAATTTTGATTTAAATTTAATTGATCTAAACTTATTGTAATGTCTAAGTGTTCTAGTATAAAATGATGTAATGTAATAAGATAAAAAGGTAAAAACGCAAAGATGTAAATCAGAAGCCATCCTAAGGCAAGGATTAAATAATTAATCAATATTATTTTTTATTCTTTTTTCGGAATCGAGTATTATCGGATCGCGAAATGCAAACGATTTTTTTTTATTCGACTTAGCTTGAACGCGAAATGTCAAATGTATATTTATACCTGTCTCTATCTGTATCTGTTGTTCACCAGGTGATCACCAAAGCACCGCTGGAATGTATGTGCAGACCTTGCACCAGCGTGGAGGAATATGCGATAATCCCTCAAGAAATCGCGGGATTCGCCGATGAGGGTCCCTTTACGACGTCCGCGCACTTCAGAAGATCCTCCGGCTTACAATAGATACGATATCTTCTCTTCTTATTGAATATTGGTAAGAAAGTCCTTTCAAACTCTTATGCTGTATGGCATATTATTTTTGTTTTATTTAAATAAAAACGCGGTCGAGACTCTACGACCTAGACTTCAATATGTAATATGCGTGACACAATCCTCGTATGCAAGAATATATGAAAATGCTTCTCTTTATTAAAAAAAAAAAAGCGAGAAAAATATTCCGTATCTCTCGTTGGATTCCATAACAAGTTTTACACTCGTCTCATCGAAAGGCGTCCTCGAGAGAAGAAATATTTATGCAATGTGTCACAAATTCTTATGCAGCGATATCTTTATTTATATATTGTATATGTATGTAAATCTTTACCTTAGAACATATATCATTATATGTAATATATATATATATAAATTAATATTATATTATATATATATATATATATATATATATATATATATTAATATATATTATTAATTATATATTATATTATAATATTATATATAATACATATATTGGAATATATATATTTTTTCAATATATATAACATATATTGATACATATTCTAAGATCTCTACATATATACACGCATATAAATATTTATACATATATACTTATTGTTAGACCCTAAGATACACATGCAGTATTCGAGTGCGTGTGTAGCGATATACAGGATGTTAATAAAGATAGATTAAAGATATTTCTTGTGACGGTAATAAAAAAATCTCTCGAAAACGATGCATTTTCGGAAATCTTTCCAAAGTGCTTAATTTTTGACAAGGAATACAGTCGCATCGTATCCTATCTATCTAAAATATCCTGTGTACGTGCGTGTTGTATGCGAAATATTGGGAAGACAGTAATTTTCTCCGTCCTCTTGTAATCCGCGTCGAAATTTTCGTCTCTCTAGCGTGTCGTACGATTTTTATTTACGATTAATCTCCATTAATTATTACCCACATTGCGTTTTCTCAACAGAGTTTTGCATTTATTTTCATAAATATAAATTAGTATATTACTTCATTTAAATCTGTGGTTCACAAGATGCACCACACACACGTGTATACACACTACTCGCGCGCAAAATCTTACGCTTTTCTTACTCTTTCTCTTTTGCTGCACTCGCTATTTGCCACGCAAATCTCTGTATGTTCTTCGTATGTAGCAGGTTCTATAATAAATATGTATACTCGCGTATACATTTCGTATATTTCCAATCCCTTCGATTACGAGAAAAGGAAAAAATCAAATTGAAAACGCCGAAATTTTTTCTTTTTTTTTTTTTTTTGCTCAGTACGAGCAGTCGCTATCTACGATTCGCTATTTTCTCTTTTTTTTTCTGCAAATCCCTTTACTTAGCCCGAAAGAACTCTGTGGATCTGCAACGAGTTTCAAAGGATTACCGCAAGAAAGAAACAAAAACGGAGTTTTCATAATAAAAAGGAAGGGAAGATACGCACGTGAAGGAAACACGTGGTTACAGATAACGAGAAACACTGTAACTCGTACGTTTGAATCGACAGAATAAATTATGAAACATTGCAGACTATTAATATACTTAAATATATATATATATATTTAATATATATATATAATATATATTTACATACATATATATATATATATATATATATATATATATATATATATATATATATGTATGTTCCAGTAATTTCAATAAAGCCTGTATCCATCGATCCGTCTGTACGTTTTTCGTATTTCGAAAAAAATGGTCGAAATCGAAAATTCTGATAGATGATTTCTCGGGGGAGACCGAAGCAAAGACTCGTTCTCTCTTTCTTTCTTTCTCTCGATATATATATATTTTTTCGCAAGAGTATATCTCTATGTTTATCCATCCTCTCGAAAATGTCCGCAGTATTTCTTTCGAATGTTTAAGTTACCTTTTACAGGTACGATAAATCGTATGGTCGGCACTTAACAACGATAAAGATGCCGGACGAACGTAATGTAATTCCTTGATAGCTGTACACGCACACACGACACACGCTCTCAAAATCAGTCTCTCCTATCTACGATCACGTTCGAAACAAAGGCGAGCTCACACGACGCTGTATCTCAAATCAGTTTAATAACAATTTTATACAATTCGCTACAGCTTAGCATTTACCACGTGGATACATCCAAATGGCGCTCCGCTCTTCCTCTCGCACTCTTTCTCTCTCTCTCTCTCACACTCTCTCTGTGATTATAAATAGCTAGTGTTAAAAAATAGTACCTTAATATGCACACCATTTGTAATCTTTCGTTTTTTTTTTCTTCTTTATATAACTTCATCAAAACGTGTTCTCTAGATTACAGATCCTAATTCCGCAATATATATCCCTTTCGCTCTATTCCATCTCGTGTTTCACGAGATTGTCCTTTCTTATAATACATTATAAGTTCTTATTTGCAAAGATATAAATTAGTAATTTTATTTTATACGTATATATATTTTATATATGCATATATATTATTCATATATATATATATAAATATATATACATATATTTTATATATATACATATATATATCGTATTCTCTGTTACAATAATAGGAAGAACCATGTCGCTGTCAGTATCAGACTTGGTTATCTCGGTAGTTGCTTTTCCCTTACTTTCCACAAATTTTAATCCATTTAAAATTGACCTACTCGATTGCATAACCCGATTTGCAATTTGTTATCTAAATCGTGTAACAAGCACTTCGGTTGTGTGTGAGCCGTGATATAGCGGATTAATATATTGGAAGTAACGTTGAGTCTTCCCGATTCCAAGCGTGGAAAAAAAAAAGACGCGTATTCCGGTTCTATTGAGCGATCGACCTACCTCGCTGCAGAGATATTTTACATAAGAAACACGATAATTATTTTTCGAGCCATTTTTTTGCTTTATTTAAACTTTGAACCATTTTATTGAGAATTATATATAATAATTATTTTGCATATATAGAGTTCTGTAATAATTAATAGTTAAACTTTATCTTCATTATGTATATCGCGCGTATCTCATATACAGCTGTTTGTTTTTGTCAGCATTCTCACTCCTCTCTAGTTGGTGGTAGAGAGTTGTAAAGAGTTATAGATTATATTACATACATTTTCACGTGTGTCACTTCATTGTTATTTATTATATCGCGTTCTTCTTTTCTTCAATATTTTAGGAAACGCGTTTCAGCGTTGTTTTAAAAAAAAATTTTTTTTAAACAACTGCAATTTTATTTCGAGCGTTGTATTTTTTTTTTTTTTCTTTCAACGAGGAAACGCGTATTTGAGTCTTTTTAATAGACGATAGTGTAATCGATCACAATATCGTCAACAGTCCTGATTCGCACTAGTTGATAATTCTTCGACACTAGAATTATCGTCGGGTTCTTGCAAGTCTGTGAAAAACGACGTAAGTGCGACAATTGAAACACTATGACCTTCGACATCCGCTCCTTCCGGAGTCTTTTTATGCCACGTCAGAAACGCTTCACTGGATATCACATTGTCCATCCACAATCGATTCATAATGGGGACAAGGGTACCTGTAATTAGAATAACAAGACTCATTAATTTTACACTCTCTTCATGTATACTTCCATAATAGAATAAAAAAATAAGCGTATATATATTTAATGCAATTGCGTATAAAATTTATGACACAAAATGTTAACGTTGATTATACATGCGCGTATTTTCATATACATACCGGGTGGAAATTCGATTTTCTTAATATATCTTTGAATTGCATAAAGGCATTGCAATTCTAGCAAATCGTTCGCATCTACGAATCGCTGAATCAAAGTTTGCAAACTCGCAAAAGTATCCAGATTTAGCTTCCACGTACCATGATGTCGTTCTGCAAACAAACAAAAAATGTGATTTAGAAAATAGTAGTGTTGTCAGAAAAACTTTTAAAGCAATTGTCTTTAACAGTTACGTCAGAATCCTTTTGGCTAGAAACACAAAGATAATTCATATATATCTTTACTCTACACACATAAAATGTATCATCATATTTTCTTTCTATTACTTGTAAATATTTTTTAAAAATAATGTTTTATAATACGTACCTAACGTAGTTTCTAAAATGGCAGTCATTAAATGTCTTATAAATTTGGGATCCTTATCTCTATTACCAACATTTGCCTGAAACAACAAATTGGTTGCTGGAGTTTGTCGACAAACAGTTACACAAGACGCAACTTGAGAATATTACTTACAGTTATCCAACTGCAAATTTCGTCGAAAGAAGCATTTTCTTTCATAAGTCTTGTAAGATTTTCCTGAACTTTTTCTAATGAGAGTTGATCGGTAGTAACGGAGCCTTTGGCACTATTATAATCACCAGTTAGGAACTCCAAATTCTAAAAAATGGCAAAAGAATTAATCAGAATAGTAAAAATTATCTTTAGGAAAAGAAAAAAGAAGCAAGGAATATATATGAAGACATATGTACTTATATTACATAGGAATGCGCATACAGTTAGTGCAGATGATAAGGTGATAAGAAAGTGATTAGTAAGAATAGAAGTTAGAACAAAAATAGAATAGAAATAATAGAATCATATAGGAGAAAAGTTCTGTAAGTTAAGCGAATAAGACAGGTTGACTTTATATTTGTCCAACAGAAAAAAAGGAGATGCAAAATAAAAGCTAAATGAAAGAGTAAACGCAAGGAAGAGAGAGGATAGAAAAGTAAATATAGTAAAGTGTTAAACAATCTCCTTTAGATCGTTAGTATTAAGTCTGTCTCATACCATTTAACATGTGCTCGTTGCAACAAATGTTGCATATGTACAAATTCAAGTACTATTTTGTTTTCGTCTCCTGATCTTCTCGTCAAGTTCTCGGTTAAATTAATCATAATATAACGCAACAATAATCTATATAATTTTCGTCTCCTGATCTTCTCGTCTTGTTCTTGGTTAAATTAGTCATCATATAACGCAATAATAATCTATATAAAAATATTTTAGGGAAAGCAGGAGGAGTAGGAGAGGCAATGAGAGAAAAAGATAAAGCGCTATTTATATTGGAGGCTTATGTGTATGTATACATGCCTCAAAAAGAAAATATATATTACAAATTTATATACATCAATTAGCATTTGTGCAGAAATATGCAAAAGCAATGTGTGATATGTACAAATGTTGTGCACAAACAAAAGCAATGTGTGATATGTACAAATGAATATAATTAAAGCAAATATAAAATATATATAAAAAAAACATATAAAAAAAGATTATACAAAAAAGCAAAAGTGTGTATGTATGTAACATAATTTCGTGGTCGTGTATGTGCGCATGTGTAAATATTTGTATATATATGTGGGTCTTTGATTGTGTGTTAATCAAAGCTAATTGCAGGAATAAAAGAGTAAAAGAGGACAGGGTTCAAAGATAGTATGGGAAAACGATATTATGGGAGAAGACACGCGAAGGAAAGAACATTGCGGTAAAGGAAAAGCAATATTTACATACATACATATACACATACATACATACAAAAAACAAAAATGTCATACACAAGTATACTTTATGTATAATTGTGCTTAAAACGATCACCGCCGAGGAATACTTACGTATTCCGTGGTGATCTTTTCTGCATCCTCTATGTCTGGGTTAATCAAGCTACTGAGTTTGAATCCAGCTTGATCCCATTTGTCGGCGACCCATCTGCCTCCCTTATTGTGAGACACTTTCGTCAGAAGCTCGCCGATGAATTTTCCTACGAAGCCTTGACTCTTCAAACTTATAAATACACTCTTCATATCGTATAATGAGACAGCTTCGTCTTGGATAGGATGCGCTGCAACACAAATTGTTATATATGTGAATCTTGGATTATAATAGCACAAGTAAACTACGATATTTTTCTAATTCAGGCCTGTTGAGCTATAGTACCCGCACGGCATTTTTCTATGGTATAAGATATGAATCGTCATCACGAAAGAAAAATTTGTCTTTGAATATATCATATCACTCAGCGCAGTGAGATAAAAATTGTGCATATATTTACTTACACAATATTTCCGCTAGGTACGTCCAAATCTTCGGTATGTCAATGACCAGATCGTCAACTATTTCCAATACTTCTCCCAATCTGAAATAGAATTTATTTATATTTGACAAGAGGGTTAGAACACTTGATGCGATACGATGAAATTTTTATGTGAAAATAACATCAGTATCCTTTTGGCAAACTAACACAAAGATATCTTTTAAAGGTATCTTTACTCCGTTTAAAAAAGTTTTCATCATTAATTAATATGCAAAAAACAAATGTGATTTTACAATAATTCTATGAACAAGGAGAAAAACTTACCCGCTCTTGAAACATTCTACATGCAGAATATTTCGCCTGAGTAGATGGGATAAAAGCTTGGAAATTAATTCCCGTTCGACAGACGACTTTTCCAGGACATAATTGATACATTCGCGCGTGAACTTGGCGAATGTTGCATTATCGAACTTTTGTTGGATTTCTAGTACCGTATTCTGAGCAGGGAAAAAAATTACGTTTGAATTATATATAAAATCTAGACATCTAGAGAATAATAAAACATTCTCTCATTAATATTGTCCTCTCTTTGGTTACTATGAGTAGCGTCATGTTACAAACATTACTACAAGAAACCAAAAAGAAGGTATTGCATATTATTGCACGCCAATGACTCAAGCATCTCCTAATGAATCAGAGATGGATCTAAGGAGCGTGCATTGTTTGCATCCGCAATACCTTCGAATTTCCCACTAGATGTATCATTTTAAAACTTTAACTTACTTCCACAATTTGTTCCTCAAAGTAGTGGCTTATTATGGAGTTGTGAGCCTTTAGGAATTCTTCTTCCGACATTGGAGACTTACGGCTAATTGCGCCCGACTCTGACGCGGATTTCAATACAGGCGGAAGCATCGATACATTTCGGCTTTGCGAGTTATCTAGTAATGAGTGACTTTCTCTACTCGGCCCTGCGATACTCGATTGATGTGTGCCGTTTCGAGAACCCCTACCATCTGTAAAAATATAAAAATAACTCGTGAGTTACTTATTCAAAGAGTATTTCATACATTGTGTTACATTAAAGTATTTGTGTACGTGTGCATGTGAGAGAAAAAAAAGAGAAAACATACCATAAGAAGATCTGTAGTCGCGACTACTTTCCCTTGGACCTGTTGATCTCGACCTATAATAACAGATAGAAACTCATCAACGATTGTTTGACATGCCTCTAAATGATAACTCTAGTTTAAAAAACGTCAGAATTAATTTGCAATCATATAAGTTTTAGAAGATTCAGAAACTCTAGTCTGTAAATATGTATCATCATATAACAAAGTGTAAAATGAGTGGTATAACTTGGAGTAATGTGTGTTTGAAAATATGTCCGACTTACCCAGAGAGTGGTAGTGGCGGCATCTTTTTATCTTGATCCGAATTCGCCATATTGTCCAAGCAAGCAAATTTATTTGTGTTGGTTATTGTCTTGGAATTGGAATTGGACGGGACAGATCTCCATAGATAAGACGCCCTGTTGCCAAGTTGCATATCGTCCATCGGTGGCTATTAAAAAAAATAGAAGTTAATGAAATTAATAATAATGGCACTTTAATAGTAAAAAGAGAAAAAAAAAATATATATATATATATTAGTGTTATAAAGGATCCAAATTATTTACCGTTTTAATTTTCAATTTGGCTGTTTCCACCGAGTATGCCACGGGTCTTACTCTTCCTACCGGTTGACTCCAACCATCGTCATTAGGTCCACCTGGTCCACCTAGTATGAAAAATGATTGTTAATATTTTTTAATTAATTTTTAATTAATAATAATTCATCAGGATATAGTACACTGTGAGTTACTGCAAAGAATGTGCTCTTAACAGACAAGGCTAAGAAAATGAATGTTATTGTAAGACTTACGATTTCTTTTCCTGTCGCTATTACGATCATCTTTTCGTGGAGGATTTAACGAAGCGCTATTGACTTGCATATCCAGTCTCTCGGATTCCGCTTCTTTTTGAATTTGATCTATTGTTTTCGGATTGTTCTCATTTCTCCTCGGAATCCACTTGTGTGCTCTTAGATCTATAACATCTTGAAGCATAAAACGGATCCTCGAACTAATTTTAACACTTCCATCTTTGTTATGTGCATTTCGGGAAACAATTTCTTGCATCCGGTTGAAGTATTCTTGCATATCCTAAATAAAATATACAGATTATAGTATAACAAATATAAATGTTACAATTAGAATAATTAAGAGGAATAATGTTTTAGGACATTACGTCATTATTAGCAGCATTGCTACTGGGCGGCGGGCCTTTCAATTCCAAGTCTTTGCCAATAGTTGTTAACAACTTGCATAAGCACTCCAAGTTGTCCTCATCATTCTGGTCTAATAAGTGACGGATACAGCGATGCATGATTTTGCTAGTCAATATTTGTTGTCTATACAATTCTCCGATAAATCTGCAAAAACAATGAATAAAATATATTTAATATGATGAATATGCAATACCTTCACACTTAAATACGCGCGCACGAATTTATATAAACAATTTATATAATCTTATAAACGATCGAACATTTTCAATTAAAAGATTATTGAATAAAATAAATTTATTTACCGAATATTTCCTACAGACTTCACACGTACACGACGATCTCCCTCATCGAATTCCAAATGCATTAGCTTCTTCTTCTCCTGATAGATAAACAAAGAGAAATGATGTTGAGGATATCATCGTCAGATTTATAAAGATGAAATATTTTATTGCAGAAAGAAAGAAAATTAAAAATACATAGTTGCAATAGGGGACAAAATGGAACACAAGATACTTACAGGATCCGTGCATTCGTCGATTTCCTTAAGTCTTCTTTTTCTTTCAACGTCGTCAATCGGATTTTTCTCAAACTCTTTTTGGCAACGTGTGATAATGAGCTTCTTAAAGTTGACGGAGCTATCTTGATTATTGGCTCCCGCAACCTCCATCATACCCAGTTCTTTGCACATCAACGCATATTCCACGGAGAAGCTGGGCTCGTCGACAGCCTTTTCGAAAACCAAGTTGATGACTCCTTGCAGACGTTCCGGTGTATCGATCTCTAAACTCCTAACCTGTTCAACTAACATGTTGAACTTTTGTGGTGTGAGCTTATTCAATACACTTCGTACTTTCTTGTAGAGGGCTTCGGTCTTCGTCTGCTCTTCACTGATACAAGATGCATTTAATCTCGTAGGTCTCCATGCATTATCAGATTCTCTGAGTTTCACGTCTTCTCTGAGCGATAAAGAAACGTGAATAACATTTGGTTTGTTTGGCTTTGGTTTGCCCCGCTCGCTCTTACGGGTCGTTGCAGGCTGCGTAAAACAAAACACGTCTTGTATTAATATCAGAATTAACATCCGAAACAACTAATTCGACAAAGAGGGAAATAAATTTCAGTCAGGAAATATGTATTATCCGTCAAGAGATTTCGGACCACTACTTTTACTCGGCATCATTTATTAATCCTTTAATTACTTTTTCCCACTTTTTTTTTTTTAATTCAACTTACCAGTCTTCCAGGGTTTCCGAGAGACGACTTTGCGAATCCTGGCATCAAGGAATCATGCCTCGTCATATTTGCGTCCTTAAACGCTCTCAAGTCCACGGCGTTATGCGCATTCTGCAACAAAAAAAATCACATTTGATGACAAAACATTTAAACGCATAAATTATTACACGTGTAAAAACAACAAGTAAATCAATCATACACACCTGCATACTATCCTTTAGAACGCCTTGTAAATTAGGGAGATTAGGCGGCTTGATCCGACTGTTGGGCTCAAATTGAAGCCTTATTAAAAAATCGCGATCATAAATTTTCTTGCCGCCTAAATTCGCCGGACTCCACTGGTCCTTTTTATAGTCATATCTGAGTTGCGGCTGTTTAGGTATGGCGGTGACTTCGTTCGACGCGTCAATGCTAGGCGTCTTGACCTCTTGCTGCTGCTTCTTCTCCGGAACGATTGGCGTTGCTGCTATCGTTGCCGCCTTTTCGTCGTTGGACGCGTGAAACACCGAGGCCTTGAAGTTTTCTTCGTTCTTCTGCGCGACCAGGGGATCCAAGACGACCGTCTCCAACGGTTCCGAGTTCTCCTCGGTGAACGCATGGTCGACAACGTCGTCGAACGCGTTCGATTTGACGTCGTCCTCCCTTTTCGGAGAGGATTCTTTGCTGGTCGGCAGAACTTTGTCCACGACGTGAGGAAGCGTTTGTACGGTTTGAACGCTTTCCTTAGGCACCTCGGCGGGAGCGTGTTTCTCGGATTTTATGGGGTGGACAGGCAGAATCTCCTTCTTCGATTCGTAATTGTCCTTCTCCTTGATATCTTTACTGATGTCTCTGACCGGCTCCTTATTGCTGTCTCTCGAGGCGGGAACATGCTGCTGCTGCTGCTGTTCCTTGTTGTCCTGCTTGAGCTCCGTCGTCGTCGCTACGGTATTTACGAAGGCATCCATATCCGTGCCCTCCTTCTCGGCGCCCTTGCGATTGAGCTGCTCGCGTTTCGATTTATTTTTACTTTTTTGCTTCTGCATAGCTTTACCTAGAAAACAAAAAAAAACACGTATGATAAAAGTGTAATGTATCAGCAGCAAACGTGGAAATAGCGAGACAGCTGAAAGAAGAGTCGTTATTTCAATCAACTTAAACGGTTAATTAAAAAAGGCTCGAGAGGATTTGACGCGCGTTTTATCGCAAGTGTAGCCTTGATCCGAGATTTGATCCGACGCGGCGATCTCGAGATTTCATCTACCATGATCTCGGGATCCTCGTCGATTACGACTCTTGGATCTCGTGCTGCTGCTAGCACGACTGCTCCTTCGGTCGCTCATGTTCCTCGCATGTGTCCGGCGCGCGCACGTGCACAATACTCTCTTCTTCTCACATCCTCGAAGACGACGGGATGGATGCGGCTCGAGTTTCTGTCGCTTGCGTCCGCGGCACTGATTCAGTATTTATTTATAAACTTGCCAAATCCCTGCCAAAAACGTGGCGTAGATGCGACACGAAGAACGCGCAACGAAAATCGCCAATGTCCCTCGTCGACGATCATCTCGTCGACGAGGCGAACATATGGCGGATTCGTCCCCGAATCGCGATGAATCTCGCGCGGACCAAAACCCTATATTCCGTCGAGGATAGAAGAGGCGACCCGAGAACTCGCGATGATAATCCACGTAAGAGTCGACGATGATGATGACGATGACGATGACGATGACGATGATGATGATGAGGACGATCTCCGCGAACGATTGTTCTCCGACTGAAAGACACTTCGGAAAACCCTCGGACCTGGCTAGCCGCGGCGCCCGACGACTTTCACGCATCTATTTTAACCTGTGAACTGGCGCAAACCGACAGGCACGACATAGGATTTCTTAAATTAGTTCTGTTCGCCGGTTAGTGCGACGGAGCAGGCGCACTGAAGCGCAATTTTAGGCGGCTCGGTCTCCATAACCCGAAGACGTGCGCGCGTGTATCTCGTCCGGAAATAAAAAAAAAAGAAAAATTCCCGCATCCATTCGTTCGTTCATCTGTGACTCTCGCGAAGATGGGACTTTCCGACTCGCCGAAAAATCAGCTCAAGAGATCCCTCGGTATAATAGTAGGTACCCTGAACGGATTTCTCTCGCAGCTGACGAAATCGGTTAATTAGTTGGACGTTCACCGACCGTCTCGGATTCGATTCTCGACGCACCAGACGAAAGTGGATCGGAGTCGCATGTTACAAAAGCAGGTCGAGAGACCAGACGGTCTCTCCTCGGAAGGAGGATCGGATCCTCCGGCGGCGATCGATAAAAATCATGCGGGATATCTGAAGAAGAGCGATGACGCACAGCGACTGCAAATTTCGAGAAAGACGATATAATTAGACGATGGCTGGCTCCTGAATCATCTATCGTCGGCTCAAAGAGCGAATTGAAAGAAAAAATTTCGCACGAGTATCTCTTTCTCTCGTTATCGGCGACAAATAAAAAAAAATTTTAAAAAAAAATATATATATATTTTTTTTTTAATTTTTCAATATATATATATATATATATATATATATATATATATATAGAGAGAGAGAGAGAGAGAGAGAGAGAGAGAGAGAGAGAGAGAGATAGAGAGAGAGAAACGCGATCATTTTTTTACATTAATTACAAGCAATTATATTCGTCGGAGAGAGCAGACTTTATCGACAGAATACAAAGAAGGCGAAGCGACTCGACACACGCCCTCTCTTCCGGTCTCTGCCTCGTTAAAGAATCTCCTGCGGTATTTTATAAAGCAGTCGCCGTCGCGTTTTCCGACGACTTTTTCTAAACCGCGGAAGACTTTCACCCGCGGCTTCTCAAGGTTGTCGCTCCGGCAGGGACGGCGCCGAAAGTCTCGTGATATTTTTTTCGGCGCACACGTACGCCGCGTGTTCTTGGTTCTTGTGAAATGGCGTGAAGCCCGAGGACTCCCGAGCGTGCGCACGCACGCACGCACGCACGCACGCACGCACATCGGCCGTGACCCCGGCTGCGAAAAGAATTCCTTCGACGGAGCGCGCGATTTCGACGATAAAACTATTTTCCGTCGATCCGCGCTTTTATTCGATTCGCCGCCCGGGAGGGACCATATGATTTCTCGAAACGTCACGTTCATCTGTCAAAAAATCGCGTTATTATTCGAGATTGATTTCTTTTTTTTTTTTATTTGCAATTTGAGAAATATTTATGAAATAAATATTTCTAATTATATCTGAAATAAATATTTCTAATTATATCTAATTATGAAATAAGAAAATCTTTTTGTATTATCGTGGGACTGAAAGGCGAAATCTTGCTCCGAAAATCGGAGCGAAGGATCTTTTCCAAGATTCTCCGAAAGTGGAGTCGAAGGATGATTTTTTTTCGCCAAGATCGATCCCTCGCGAAGGACGGTGCACACCTTTTGGTGAGCCAATATGGTGCGGCGTTCTCTTTCGATCATTCACAAAATGGCCACACACCACCGCGAGAAATAGCACATGTATAACGTCTTCCTCTCGGAAGGAAATTCTATTACACGTGCTTTCTACTGAATTATAACTCGACGATAAATTTTGCGCAACGTAAAGCGTAATTTTAAGATACTTTTCACTAAAAAATTCGATTCTTTTTTTTATGCGCAAAGGCACACATATGATTTTACATTCGCAACGTGAAAGGTCCGCGTTTGGTGGATGGAAAATACACACTGGATAATACTCCGACATTTTAAAAAAGGCAAGAATCGCGAAATAAAAAGGCGCAATATCCTCTTCGATTTATTCTTTTTAATGAGAATCTGGAAACCGGAAAGTGCAAAGTACGGAATTCGCGTGAGCAATCGGATTTCATACTCCTCCTTCGCGAGACTCGACGGCCCGAGTCGCGCGATATTATCGGCGCAATAGCGCTACGTAGAATTGCGCATATAATTAACAAATCTAATGAAACAAATAAGACAGATAAGAGTAAAAACGAGGCGCGCGCGCGCGATCGTCTCGTCGACCACAAGATGTCGGGGAACCACGTTGCCAGGGAGTGCGAGATACCGACATTTTTCCACGTTACGAGGCGCACAAATTGATAAAGAGAAAGAGAGAGAAAGAAAGAGAGAGAGAGAGAGAGAGAGAGAGAGAGAGAGAGAGAGAGAGAGAGAGAGAGAGAGAGAGAGAGAGAGAGAGAGAGAGAGAGAGAGAGAGAGAGAGAGAGAGAGAGAGAGAGAGAGAGAGAGAGAGAGAGAGAGAGAGAGAGAGAGAGAGAGACACGCACTGCGTTAATACGTACATTTCGACTCGCTGAGGATGATGATATCGTCTCTTTCACAGCTGATTTTCGCACCTCTTTCACTGTTTCGCGTGAACAGAACGTGTTACTACTATTCACTTAGATCGAAATCCATTCCTCGGAGATTACGTGAACGAGATCAGGGACGAAGCACGAGGGACACTCTCTTACTCTCTCTTTCTTTCTCGCGGAACAAGAAGCGAGATGGAGAGACAGGAAGGCGGAGGAAAAAATGGGAAGAAAACGACGCGTGTATAGGGCGCTCGTCGCGTTTAAAATAGAAAAAAAGAAAAATATGTACAATTATCGTAGGCGGTGATTACACAGACTTTAACACGACGCGAGAAACGATGTATAATAAGCGTATTCGTTACGTGAGCGATAATAAAGTGAGGCGCGTACAATATGTATACGATTGAGGAAGATGAGAAGGGAAGCGAGAGACGATCTTTGAACTCGATCGATCGCGAGAGGAGCAGGAAGTAAAATTATTTTTAAAAAAATAAGGATTAATAAAAGTAATGAAATAAAAATTAAATTTAATTTAATGAAAAAAAAAAGGAGGGGACAGAGTTGAGAGAAGAGAGCGGAGTGAAATGCGGCCGGCTAGCGCAGCACGTGCTGGCTACTGAAGGCCGTCCGGTCCCCGACGACGAAGGAGAGAACCGACACCGTCTCACGTCATCTCCTCCCTTCCCCTTCCCCTCCCTCTCGCCGGTTTAATCCTCCTTCGTTCATCCTCGCCGACAGTCGGCCATTTTCGCGCAATCGCGTCACCGTCTCTTGGTCCCCCCGACTCGGCTCGACTCGGCTCGACTCGGCTTCCTTCGCCTTCGTCGTCTTTGCAACCTTCCTACACGTTTCTCTATCGTAGCACAAAAGGTAGACACGCGAAACCCTCTGTTGTATCCACAACGATCGCTGGGAAAGGGCTCGATGGTTTCTTTTTTTTAGACGGGCCATTCATTTACGATTTTTTTTTTAAATTTCCGCGAAAAAAAATATAAATAATAGCGCGAAGAGTTTTTCAATCTCTTACGTTGACAGATGAGATATATTTCGATTTAAAAAAATTGTCGCGCGAATGCAAGAGGATTTTCCCGCCAAAAGCGCATGACAATGCGCATTGTCATGCGCTTTTGGCGGGAAAAGAACAGGAAGCGGACGAGATGGAACACGTGTACATCCTTCGATATCTCGTCTCGAACGCGTGCATTCGCGAAATATCGATCGCAATTATAAACAGCGGAACACTAGCGAGTAAATCAATGTATCCTTCTCACGAGGTGTAAATAATTCTCTCTTTTTTTTTTTCTCTTGCAGCAGGGGAAATTCCAGGAATTCCGTACAAGTTTGCGTACAAACAAAAAATGTGGAAACACTTGCAAGAAATAATAATTGGCTTACCCTTCCTCTTCATCTTGGCGTAATTTATCGAATGTCTGGAGTTCGTAAGTGAAAACGTTTTAATCGTTAAAAAAGACAAAAAAAAACACGCTAATTAAACATACCTTCGCGCGAAAAGACTACTACTAAATCACAAAACTACGATACTAAACACTTCAGACCCGGCAAACGTCTCGTCGACGACAACAACAACACAATACGATATCGCGACGCTTTCTTCGCCCCTTCGGAAATTCGTCGAACGACAATCGATAGAGGAAAGTCTTCCCTCGAGTTTATTTATCCCCGAGACACTCGATGCGAGGTAGAAATCGACGATCGGGTTCGATTCGAGGCTCGACTTTAGTATTTAAAAGACACTTCGAATGGCCGTTTGCACCACTTTGCGTCCTTGCCGAGTAACGGTCGAGCGAAATTCGAAAAAGAAAAAAAGAAAGAGGCACGTGTTTTCCGATCTGTCGTCAAATTCGCGAACACATTCGACACGAACGAGAGATGACGAAGAAAGCGTCGTGATGTACTATGTAAACCACGTATGAGAACGAAAGATGACACCGAGATGCACTTGAGTACGACTGGACGAGGAATTCCTCGTGGCTTTGGAGGTTAGAGTAAGATCAGGCTGGGTTACGTTAGGTTGGGATACGAAAAGCTGCTCCCTCTCCAGGAGAAGCGCCGAGATTCTTCGACGTAAAAGTTCCTAAACGATGCGCGGGAACATTTTCTTTTTGTGCGCACTTGAAGAGAGAGAGAGAGAGAGAGAGAGAGAGAGAGAGACACGTGTATTGTAGCGAATTCGGTTATGCTAGTGCGAGGTTGCACACAAATTTACAATGGCATAAATAATTAAAAAAGTAAAATAATTAATACTAAGAGCTATTATTATTATTGTTGTTAATTACAAAAATAAAATAATGCTAAGAGCTATTATTATTATTGTTCAATACGAATACGAATGAGAGCTATCATTATTATTGTTCAATACGAACAATAAGAGCTATTATTCTTCAATACGAATACGAATGATAATAATAACTCGGTACGTATTATAATTATCTTACTGTTTTCACTACTCATCTTATTGTAAATTTGTGTACTATGTAACATCTAATGTGCAATCTAGTGCAATCGAATTCGCTATTATTTTAGAACGTTGTCGGAATTATACGTCAAATTTTTTATGACAGTTGAAAATTGTCGCGACTCTGATGGCTGGTCAAAATCGGTTTAACACGATTTGATAAATCGATCGAATAATAAAGCAGGATGCTGGAAATCGTTCATTCGGACAAACACATTTGCGCGAAAATTGCTGAAATCGATTTAATACGATTTAACGAAGCAGCGATTTAATATCAATTTAATATTATTCGATCGAATAATAAAGGACAATGCGGGGGGAAAGGGATTGTTCCTTCGGACAAACACATTTGCACGAAAATTGCGCCTATCTAAGAGAGCTGAAACTTAGGTTTATCTATAGCGTATACGTGCTATCGCGAACGCGCAAAGTTCAAACGATCTCGAGAGGTCTCTTGGAGAGAGGAGTCTCATTCGTTTTCTCTATTAATGAATAATATTTTGTGCGCTACCATATGTTTACTCGTTGATCGATATAATGCCGCGGCGACCCGAGCGAATTTCCGGTCGCGAGTAAAAGAGACGAGAGGCAAGAGAGAGGAGGATGTATCCTTGAGTAAACTCGTTCAAGGCTGTACACTCGCATGGGCGTAACCCGAGCATATGCGATTCGAAATTCGCGCTTTCCTTCGTCTTTCATCTCCTCCCTCTTCGCAGAATTTTCGAGTCGATGTACATTAAAATGCCGGATGATTAATTGTCGTATAATTTTTTTTAAATAAAATGATTCAGTTCCGCTAAAGTGACACGAAACGAGAATATTTAACGATCCGAATTAATAATTATCAATCTCGAGCGACTCGAAAGTCCGGCCGTCTCTTCTACTAGAGATATATAATAACGAATAAAATATTAAAGCGAGAGGAAAAAAAAAACAATACGTTACTCACCGTCCGCGGGTTTCTGCTGTATCTCATTTCTGGGATGCGCCTCCGTCTCGGTTTTGTCGCCGGCCGCGTCGCCGTTCGGCTTCTGATGGTGGTGGTGATGGTCCGCTGCCTGATTATGAACGGGCGTAGGAGTGGTACCGCGAGAGCCGAGGCTCTTCTCCCTGGTCTTCCTCTCCTTCTGCTCTTTGGTATTCGAAGGCAGCTCGGTGGCGTTAAGTTTCCTCCTCGGCGGCGAATTCGACGTAGCCTTGGATAAGTTGGGGAACGGCTCCCTTGTAGGAACGAGATTAGCACTCGAGGCAGTGGCGGACGGTTTCGGGAGTTCCTGGGCAGGGGTGACGTTGCTCCAGTACGGGGCGATCGACGTCTGTATCGCATTGGACGAGGAAACGCTGAGACTCTTGGTGGTGGCCTCAGGTCCAATGCCGGCTCCGGTAGTCACGGCGGCCCCGACGGTCTCGGGCTCGACGGTCTCAGCCGTCGCTGTCGCTGTTTCGGTGTCAGCGGTCGGCGTGGAAGTAAGCTGCACGGAAACAGGATCTTTATTCGCGACGGCCACCATCGGGGGAGCGACGGGAGGTGACGGTTCCTCGATCGTCACGCTCTTCACTTCGCTCCTAGGCTGGAACTCCTTCGCGGGGAGTTGCAACGCCGGCTTCGAGTCCGTCGTCTTTGCCGTGTTAGGTTCTATCTGTCCCGCATTACTACATGTACCTAACAATTGACTACCTATCGTAGATACAGTTTTGCCAGCGCCAGCGCCGGCTTGCGAGGAGATAGACGGAGGACCGGTACTACATTGACTATTACTGACGTCGCTAGCGGAATTGTGAACCGGTAGCGACGTGTGCGCCGTCTGTGTCGTTGGCGGCGCCGTTTCCGGCGCGCTCGTCGATACCGAGTCCGATTCCTCGGTCGCGGCTTTCGCGACGCGAGCCGCGAAATCGGCTATCACCTCCGCACCATTATTCTGTAACAATCACCAAATCTGCGTGATAGACGGTGACACGTACTATTCATTCAGACATTACGCTTGACAACTAAAAACTGGCTTCCAAACTCAAATCATAGAGCGAGAGAAATCAAAACTAAAAGCACTTGGAACGAAATAAATTATCAAGACTTTATACATCTGTCACCCTACAGCCATAAAATCCTCGTTAGATATGTATCGGGTAAATGAGAGGGGAAAGAAAAAAAAGAAAAAAAATTGCTTTTCATCGATATCGAGATTAAAAAACGACACCAATGTGAAAAAGAATTCTGTTGCACATATATAGACATATTAAATGTCTTTGAAAAATATCTAATCGTTCTCATCTATTCGAGTATGAAAATTTCAAACAATTCGCTCTAGAGGACATGGCTCGTGTGGGTACACAGATACAAATATGAACAATTGACTATGAGAGTTAAATTTCAAATGTACATGCATGAATAAAGTACAATATTGCGTTACACGATTTACAGAGCATAGGCTCCATTGTATGCTAAACTCTCTTAGTCAATTGTCAATACATTTCGACGTAACTCACCTGTGGTTGTGGCGTCTCGCGATTACTGGATTCACCACTCTGCGTAGTTTCGTTATCCTTATAAATTTCGTCGCTTATATTTTTGCCCGTTAATGGATTTACTATGTCCAAAATGGCGTTCTGTCCTCTAGGTTTCCGAGACCTAGTGGCACTGTTAGCGTTTGTCGCACCGCCATTATGTCCCGCGTACACGTCTAAAGAATTAAAGTAAGAATTGACCCAAGCTGGATTATGTAAAGCATTGCCCGGAAAAAAAAAAGAAAAAAGAAAGAAAAAAAATTAGATTCATCAGATAAACACACATGCATAATGTAAAAATATATGATAACGTATAATATAATGATAAAAGTATATCTACTTTGAAATATTCCATAATTACAATTCAAAGCAAGATATATTATACAATAGTAAAATACGAGTAATAATAAATAATAAAAGTTTATCTGTTGATTAAATCATGTATTTAAGAGTAGCGTACCAGCTTGTGTTAGAGGTATACCCATCGTAGGCAGAGGTTGGGCTTGTTGAGTAGGTTGCTGAATACCTTGCGGTACAACTGGAGCACCTTGAGCACTGGCCAGTGGATTCGCGACATGTTGTGCTCCACCGCTGACTGCGCTTGTATTCGGCCTCAAATGTGTGTTTGACGTTGCATAGTAATCTGTCGAAAAACGTGATTATGTAACGTAATTGAAATTGTCTCGCTTTGGCGCGTGAAATGTGAATCGTAAATCTAGCTTACATCCTGGCTGCGGGGCGGTCGTATAATGTCCGAACATAGGAGGTTGCGTTATGAGTTGATGAGGTGAAAACGACGGATGATAAAACGACGCGGTATTTTGATGCGGCTGGTGCCTTTGGGCATGAGGTGGACCAGAGAACTGAAAATGTAAAAGCTGTTACACATTTCTCAACAATAAGTACATGAAAACAAAAAGATGAATCGAGTTTAATAAGAGAAAATATACTAGACGTATATAAATATCAAAATATGCGGTACCTGAAGCGGTATTTGATTATTTATGGGATACACCGATTGCTGATGAGGTCCCGTGTGCAGCCCGTGGACTTGACTCTGACTTATATACATCGCACTAGCTTGCACCGGTAGACCATGATGCGGATATAACGCAGGCGGTTGCCCTCCGCCACCTACCCCGGTCATCCCGACTACAGGTGTTCCGCTGGCGCTCTGGCCACCTCTATGATTGATACCACGCGGTTGTTGTGGCCTTGGACCCGTTTGATAATAGCCCTATAACGCAACACGAACGAGTCGTTTAAAAAACTGATTTTGCGCAAAGTTTTCATCTCTTTAACAAATTTTCTCCTTTCGCAACACTATTTATGTACAAATAACGATGCATATATATATATATACCTGAGATGTCGGCCTGTTCTGCGCCGGCACGTAGACCTGTTGTAAAGACGCCGGTTGCGTCTGTAAGTGGGCCTGCTTTCCCATTTCCTGAGGTGACGGCGTGTGAACAGGCGGTGTCGTGGTAGGCGCCGGACCTTGCGGCGGTTGTGACTGCACTCCCGGTGTCGGTGCTTGCGAAGGTGCTTGTCCACCAGCTGGACCTCCAGACGGTATACCCGCTGCGGATTGTCCTATCGTCTGTATACCGCCCAGCGGCGGCGGCCCTCTACCCGTGGGTACTCCTACATTACTCGCAGCACTTCCACCCACCTGGCCCCCTGGTTGGGCGCTGTAATTTCCATGAAACTCCGATCCTGAAACGAGATTAGCAACTTGCTTTAATGTGCGTCCTATTAACAATTGTCAGTCGCCCAATTCGCGATTTCTCGCTATCTTATAATGCCATGCAAAATTGTGTCACACTCTTTTACAGCATAATAAATAGACGCGTAAAATAACGACACGCAAGGTCAGTGCTACATGCGTGATACAATGTAAAACTCTGTGTGCGCTCTACAAATTTTTATAGTTTCTATGTGTAATTTATTTCTTTATGTATGTCTTATAATTTTATATAGAGAATGATTGTATCGTTTAATCCTCAATAGGTATATATAAGATATATACAATATTAATGCGATAGATATTGTAAATAAATGTGTAAAACAAATAACAAGATAATATAACGCAAGACACACATATTCCTGTTCTAACATTAATTTTTCGAATATTTAGCCCTTATCTCTTATTAAACAAAAATGTGATTCAAAAATCATCTACGCAGATGCATATGATAAACTGAAATGAATCATACCATTAATCTCGCTGCTACAAGCAAATTGTGTTAGACATTATGTGTCTTGGGTTATTCTGATAAGAATCTCTAGCATATGTCTATGTTTACGCGACACATATAAAAATATTTTTCAAATTTATTAGATACAGAGAAGAAGAGTTACGTAGCTGCATTTATTCCATCTAAACAGAATATAGAAGACTCTTTTAGATATACAATAATTATTATGGATTTATTATAAAAGCATAGAAATAAAAAAAAAAAGATAACGCTGAGTAACAAAATTAAATGATCTACGATTTTAAATTCTCGCTTAAAAAGACAGAGGCAGAAAGCAAAGGCAAACATTGCTCGCAAGGAAAAGAAAAGTCCAACTATCTGCGCTTGTACGAGAAACACAGAACACGACACTAATCGCGCGAGCTTACACAGCACATAGATAAGTTATCTAGCCAGCAGCACGTATTCCCGAAACACGTATATCGCGTCTCCCGATCTCGATAAGGTTCTCCCTTGGTTCTCTCGCGCACTTGGCTCGTCATCCTCGCCATCTCGCCCCCCCCCCCCCCCGAATCTCCTCGAGTCGTTACCAATTATACACGTCAATTACGAGGCGACACGTCGACGTCGACGTTTTCCAGGCGCGTTCGAGCACTCGTTGTCGCGTCCCCGATAATCGCGATTTATACTTGCGGGATTCGCGTTAATTCCGTTATTCGAGAGATATATATTCGCTGTAGATATCTTCGCCGTCTCTTCGGCGGCGAGCGGAAGGAACGAGATGCCGAAGAGGACGAGATGAGAAATGGACGAAGGAACGAAGGAACGAACGAACGAGATGGATCACACGCGGCTGTCTCGCTCCTAGTCGTAGAGAGGAAAAATATGGGACCGTTCCCTCGCGCGCTGCTCACCGTCTTTTATCTCCCCCAGGAAACGTTGCGCAGATTCGTTCCTCGAGTCTCTCCCTCGAGCGAGCTACGGACGTGCGATTCTCGACGACGGTCTCGTTACGAGAGCGAAACGCTGGCGTGACAGCGAGATTCGAACGTTAGCGAACGCAACGACGGGCCGACCTCGCGGACGGCCATCTTTGCACATGTGGGCAGGGACCGGGGAACAGTGGCGCCATCTGTCGCCCAGCGCCGACATCATCGATTCGCGCAGAAGCGACACCATCCGGAAAACACGCGCGCGCGCGCGCGCATTCTCCTTTCGGTATTCTTACGTTTGTCGCTGTTGACGTTTCCGCGAGAATTTTTTTTCTTTTTTTGTATTTACTTTGAATTTCGAAGAGAAGAATTATCATAACGTAGCAAGAATGCTTGATCGGACGATTTGCTTACGTCATTACGATTACGACTAAATTCTTTTTACGCGCAATGGCCCTCGGGAAAGACTTTCGTTCCTTCTTCCCCTTCGTATAATCGGACAGAATTACGAGGAGGAAAAAGAAGCCGCGTCGATTAGAGGCACAAAAGACGCGGGATGATGCCTGGGGGAAGAGCGAGAGCCGGAATGCGAAGAGCCGCGCCTGGGCTCTCCGACGTCATCTCCGGTGAATGACGTATGCAGCTGCACCCCACCCACTCTCTCTTTCTCTCTCTCTACCTGCTGCCGCGCGGATCCTCTCTGAACTCGAGCGGGTGCATTCCGGGTCGACTTTGGATCCGGGCGACATTGAGCGAGGAAGAGCGAGCGAAACGGAAGCGCTACGGCACTGAAATGCGATGCAACGCGCGAGCGAGAGTGGAAGCGCGAAGTTAGGTTAGGTTAGGTCGCCGCGCGAGCCAGCCACGTGGCTGCATCGATAGCATCGATTCTCGAAGGAGAGAGAGTCATCGTGTAAAGATGGTTCTCAATGGTTCGTTAACAGGATCGAGCGGACTGATCCCCGGTACATTGTCGAAGCTCTCACTCCCTCCTTCTCCCTCTTATCGAAGAACGTAATAATGACAAGCGATAAGTGACGATAACGTAGCGATAACGAGCGATTTTCATTAGCCAAGCGGAAGCTCGCGTCGATTCGACGATATCGATGCTATATTAAGAGAAAAAATAATTGTAATATCGATCTTAATTTTTCGACGAATCTCTTCAGAAATTTAGATTCAAGGTTGTTCCAAAGTTTCTAATAATCTGAGGGATGTGTGTATTGATTTTTTTCCTTCTCGTTTCCATGTATATCAACTTGGAGCGTCTAATTTCGTGACGAACGAGCTGCTTCATATAGCTTTGGAAATAATAACGTTTCGCGGAGCTTATTGCGACACCGTTTAACATAACATCTCGTCTCGTCTCGTCTCGTCTCGTCTCGTCGGACGAGATGGAACGCGACGTCGTATCGCGCGAAGGGAAAGGATCGAACGTGTACCTTCGTCGCGGCACAAGGTGGAAAGCGTTTTATCGATTGACCTATATCGTGAATTGTCTAAAGCGCCGTCCAGGGGCGCTAAGAACTAACCTAAATAGCGAGCCGTCCCAATATATCGATACCTGCGAATCAGGAAAAAAAACGCCCGATCCGACTTTAAAAAAAAAAAAAAATTTTTTTAAAATAAATCCCCAATTTTTTTTCTCTTTAAATTTTAATCGTCCGAAAACGAGAAACGTTAGAGAGAGAGAGACTAATTAATTCTTGATGAATAATTTTAATAAATTTCTGCCGGAAAGAGAAAATTTGAAAATGATGTCGTAAAACTGACAGATCAAGATGAACATTAGAGCATCGAATACGTCATCGTTTTAACATGACGGCAGAGTATTGTG
Source organism: Prenolepis imparis (assembly GCF_030444845.1). Taxonomy (NCBI): domain Eukaryota; kingdom Metazoa; phylum Arthropoda; class Insecta; order Hymenoptera; family Formicidae; genus Prenolepis; species Prenolepis imparis. The sequence continues at coordinate 5,347,204 of NW_028141173.1, forward strand.
CGGATCCTCCTCGCGAAGGAAGAGAGAGGGGAGAGGAGACAAAAGAGGAGAGGGGGAGGGAGGGAGGGAGGGAGGGAGGGAGAGAGAGAGAGAGAGAGAGAGAGAGAGAGAGAGAGAGAGAGAGAGAGAGAGAGAGAGAGAGAGAGAGAGAGAGAGAGAGAGAGAGAGAGAGAGAGAGAGAGAGAGAGAGAGAGAGAGAGAGAGAAGACGCGACGCGGTTCAAACTCAAACTCGTGCGTCCGCAAATAGACACAAACGGTACGACTCCTGACAGATGGGTTACCGGGTCAGATTAACTATCCCGAGTGCGCTCGAAAATAACGCGCCTCGCATCATTCCGTTCCGTGATTGCGCGAGACACAGAAACAAGTCGAGTGTGTATATATATATATATATAATACCCTACCGCAATATTCGGATGTTGTCGCGGGCGATAAAAGGTTCAACGATCGAAGACAAGAGAGAAAAGAGAGGCCTTTCGAGTCTCTCGAAATTACGTTACGTAGGTCATATATGCCTTGACGCGAGTCAAGGACGACGACGACGAGGAGAGCCACAAAAGCCCGTCGAGAATAATAAATAAACGAGCGGCAAGAAAGAGCAGACAAACATATACACGCGGTATATTATTATAAACTGTGCTCCCCATCATCGGTCACCGGATCTTTCATATGTCCATGATGGAGCAAAGTCAACGGACTCGCAATTTCTCTTCGAAATCGGCATGTCTGAACGAATTTTGGGAAATAATGAAGGTACGTGTGTTTGCGAAGAGAAAAGAAAGAAGGCAAGATTTGGATTGAAGCATAAAAACTGGCGTTTGTGTCTTTCGAACCGTGAATTTGTTATCGTCCAAAGCGCTATCAGGAGTCCGCGTGTATAGGCACGATTCAACATTTTAAAACGCATTTGCCGCAATCAAAAAGCCATAATTCTCGCGATTCTCATAAACCAGCTCGTCGTTGTATTACAACAATTTGAACGAGTCTTTAAGGGATAGAAAATTCTGATGGAAAATTCGATTCAAACCATTGAGCGAATATTCAGAGACGTTGAGATAATTTCCTTTCATGTTTATCGCTATTTTTTGGCGTCAAATTATTGATCGATATAAAATCATTAATCAATTTTATATGGAAAAGTGAATATATCGTTATTAAAACAAAGTTGTGATCGAGAGAACTTAACTTTGGGCAAAATAGAGACATAGATCGTTTGGAAAGATAATCACGTCCGGTGATCCTGATACCGATAAGTAATTAGATTATTTTCTCTCAAACTGACATTCGATCAGCTGTTTGGCGAATATCCAACGACTCATCTCGCTATTGGCCTACTATTGCTCCGCTTGCTAAATAATTCGATTATTAACCAATGTACGAGACATCTATGTATATCGTCGATCGACAATAGAGAATCGAGATAATCGTTTATAATAAATCCGACATCACCTGATGTAGCACCGAGATATAAAACATCTCGAGCTTCCATTATGTAGAGAAATAATATATCAATAACGTAAGATCAGTTTCCCTAAATCGATCAATTGTAGGAGTTTCCGGTCTCGTGCGAGTAGTCTCAACCAAGAAAGAAACGTACACACTCTACCTCTCTTAATTTTACTTACTATTCGCGGTGACTCGATATTGGGGCGGCATTTGCGTTTGCTGCTGCTGTTGCTGCTGCGGCTGTTGCTGCTGTTGCTGGTGGTGCTGGTGCTGATGATGATGGTGGTTGAGGTGATGGCTGATGCTGACCGTGAGCTGGGGCGGATGCGTCAGTTGATTGAGGTGGGGACTCGGCGACGGAGGCGGCTGCGGCTGATGGCCGGGATGCACATGGTGATTGTGGCCTCCTGGCTGCGGATTCTGACCGGGATGCGAGGCCGCGATGTGAGGATGCTGAGGACCGCCACAGTGCGGCAGCAGACAGTGCATAGGTCCTAAGGTACCGACGGCGACACCCACCGTGCCCTCCTTCGAGACGCCATATCTCGAGACCATCCTTCCTTGGTCGAGCAGCCCGTTGCTGCTGCTCCTAGGCTGCTGATGATGATGCTGATGCTGCTTCTCGCTCGCGCGTAGCGAGACTCTCGTCGCACGCGACTCCCTCTCGGCCGGGGATCGCTCCACGATGACGACGATCGCTGGTTAGAGATGACCGGACGCTGTCGACGAAATTCGACGAAAGGTGTTTACGTAATGATATATGCAGCGAAACGTTTTATTCGCGACCATTTCGTCGCGAGAAATTTCTGTATTTATTTTTATTTATTTTTTTTTTTTTTCTTTCTTTCTTTCTCTTTACGTATGCTCTGTTTCCTCCTCTTGCGCGCGTTTTATGTGTGTATATATATATATATATATATGCACGACACGTTGGAGAAGTGCTCAAGGTTCGCCCGTACTTAACCAACACAGATCGCGATCCGTCAACTTAACAATCGGCAATGGCGCGCCATGGTGACATCGTCGTCTCTCTCTCTCTATTCGTCCATTCGGTCGACGGACCTGAATTTCCGCCTTCCACGGTGAACGATGACTCTCGTCGCGCGCTTCCTCCCGCAAGGCATTAAGCGCGCCCGTTCGAGATCGATCCAGAGGAGAATTCCGAATTAAACGATTCCGCCGATGTCTCGCGCGAAACGAAGAGGAAAAAAAATATATACATACATATATCTATCAAATGCACGCAACACACACGCACGCACACACACACACACGTGGTCGTGGCGCGATCGTGTGATTTTTCTCTTTTGTTTCAGCGACGACGAGAGAGAAGGAGCGCCGTAAATCACTCGCATCGATCGTAGAACCGGAGCACAGAAGAGACCACGAGAGGAGAGACGAGAACGGGGAGAGAGAAAAAAAAAAGATGCGCCAAGGTAGATGGATAATCGTCGGTCGTTCAAGGAGCCGACTCGTCTCGTCGACGACGACTGTCAAAGGCTCCGCGCCGCTGATCCGTCGTCGCGCGTCGTGCACGTCGTCTTGGCTTGTATACTTGGCATAGGTGGCGGACTCTCTCTCTCTGTCTCTCTCGTGCTTATCGCGCCTCGTCCAAAATCGATATTTAAGGCTCGACCGGCGTCGTCTCTCCCACTTGGTGCGTCGCCCACTCCCGCCTCGCTCCTCGCGGGCGGAAAACTCGCTCGCCGTGTTTAGCGGCAACGCGGCTCGCTCCTTCACCGTTAAAAATCCCCGAGACACTAATATATATATTAAACGCGTCGTTACGATACGCCGCGCGAGACACACGAGCCGTAGATATATGTATATATAATGGTAACAATCCTTTTTTTCCCTCTCGAAACGTCCCCTCCTGTCCTCCGCGTTATATTCCGCCTCGCCTCTGCCGTCTCTGCCGAGAGAAGCTACTGTTGTCTCTCGCGCACGATCGGAAGCGTTCGGTCGCGCGCCGAAAATTACCGAAGCGCGCCGTCAAGTCTCTCGCGCCCGAACGAACTCGCCTCCTCACTCGCGGGAGAGAGATGCACGCGCGCGAGGGGGAAGGAAAGAAAGAAAAAAAAAGGAAAAATCAGATTTACCGATGGTAGCGTCGAAGGGATCGAGGCACCCTGGATGTCGCAATCGTCGCTCGCAGAGCACGCACGAAGGGGGCGCGCGCACGTACATGTATATACGACGTACACACACACACCACTTGAGCGCGGTTGCTGTACCTACGACGCACAACCGTGACGAGTTATCACGATGTCGAACGGCGTCGTCGGCGTCGTCGTTCCGACACGCAGCATCAACGTAGACTCGCGAGGGCCCCGAGTTCCTTTCCGTGAGACTGGGCTCTTCTCGAGTTCGGCACGAACGAAGGACACAATCTAAATCCGCCGACGAGAGCGTACCCTTATTTAAGGGACGCTACGTTGGACTGATGTCCTACCCGCACGGACCTACGAATCCGCGATTCGCCTCTAGAGCGCCATCTGCGACCAATAATGTATCAGGGACGTATAACGTATTTCGGAAACCCCACCCTCTCCTTACACTGCGGCAAAGTCTATCGTATTAATGCGGTGTACGCTTGTCTCTCCCCACCGGATGGATTTCTTTCGAGTTTCGAGTAAGTAATTTTTGGGTGTTTCCATTTCGGAAAGACCTCCCACGACTGTGAAAAGGGAGGGAAAACGAGTGTACAAATGTAGTTTTCTTCTTCGACGAATTTTCTCTCTACATGTCGAATTATGTAAATCGTGTCAATTTTACGAAATTAATTGATTATAGTATGGAAATCTTTTTCCTCTTATTCCTGATAAAATTATCAATGTACTCTTTCAAAAAGTTCTCGATAAGACTAACAATCTATATTTATATATATATTCAAAAATATTACTTTTCCTCGTTCCGTTCGACGCAAATGAATCTTACATAGTATATAATATTATCATTAGTACATAGCGTACTTATTATTCATAATGTACGTAATGTATTCTTTGTCGATTGAGAATTATAAATTCCACAGAAATAGTATCGTCGGAAAAAAAAACAAAATCGAGTTTCTCTTTTTTGAAATATACGCAATATACGGCTTGTATATTTGTAATAAATGATTCATATAACACACTGCGCAACTTGTTCTAATTAATTTTTTATAAATTATAAATATCTCTTGCGAAACCTGCAATAAACATTCATATTTATAGAATATCTAAAATTACTCTTGTCTGAGACTTTTTTTTGCAAAATTATTATGTCTTCATAATTAATTTGTTTTTCATTCATCTTGTATATATAAGACGCATTTTATATAATTGATTTTGCCGAGAAACATCGTGTTGTAATATTTAAAAGAATTTTTTTTCTCCTTTTATATTGCACTGCATTTGTGTATTTAATATTGTTTTGTTTAAAAAATTGAGAGAAAACTGCAAAATTTAGTCAAGTAATAATTTATTCAAAGTCCTTATAAATTTGAAAAAAATACAACTATCAGCGTCTGCATCTTCCATCAACCATCTCTTCTTTATAAAATGTCAAACATTAGAGATGAAAATTTTCTCTTTAAATCTATGTAAATTGCTTTCGTATGCCATTAGAGGAATTAAGATTTGTCTTCTGTTTTTATGGCACTATACAAGTGCCATAAAAATAAAGAACTTGGGAAAAAACTAATAAAGAAAATGTGCAACATATTTCAAACAAAAGTAGAAAGCTCTTTTAATTTTTTTTATCCTATATAGTGAGATAAAAAACACAGAGGACAAATCTTTATTGCTCTATTATTAGGGGAAAGCAATTTACATGGATTAAAAAAAAAATTCTTGCGCCGTTAATGTTCGTGTCAACATTTCATAATGAGACGGAAATAATAATCGATGCTGATAATAGTTATCTTCGTAAATTCCTTCAACACATGTAAATGCGACAGGTATACAAATGAAATAAAAAAAAAAAGAAAGTTGAGAAAAAATAAAATTCTTTTCTTTGCGAGATAGATATTTTCAAGGATACAAATTGGAAACACTTTTTGTTTAGTTACCTTGGAAAGGAAATGTACAATACATATTGTCAGGAAGAATATTATACAATATTGTACCTGTATATAAGTTTCGCCGAAAGTTATATATTGAAAATTCGAATTGACAAAAACGAAATGCGGCTTGAAAAATTACTCTAGTCATTTTTCAGAGGATACATGTCCTTGTTAACAATAAATTCTCAGGTAAAACGAAAATGAGAAATGAAAAGGATAATAAAAAGTTAGTTAAAAATGTGAAAGAATTCCTATATATTGTTCTAGACAAGTATAAATCGACCGTTGTCACATTGTAGACCTTTTCTTTCTTTAGAATTAGACAGTTTACATTAAGGTTTACCTAAATTTTATTTCACAAAAGCAATTTACCTGACAAGGTTATTTTTTCTACGGAAATTTTCAACTTTTTTTTCTTTGTCCTTTTTCTTCCCTCCCGAAAAGAAACTGACGGTTTTCTCATAAATGAAAGAGTCTCCTTTGCTTGTATGTTTACATGTACATCTACGTGTGTTCACGTAGTTTACATGTTTTTCAACAGTTAGAAAAAAGGCGATACTATTTACACTTTGATCGAAACGGTTCGATCGATTTATATTTGATTTAGAAATTGTTTGATTTTCGATATCACGATCACAATTGATTAAAATTAAAAACAAAATATCGTTTATGTGTTTATATTTATACTATATATTCTTTATTAAAATATTACTTTTCTGAACGCGTAGTTTACGTGTTTGTCAATAGTTAGAAAAGAAAACGGTACTATTTACACTTCGATCAAAACGATTCGATCGATTTATATTTGATTTACAATAAGAAATTATTATTGGTTTTCAATATTAAGATCAAAATTGAAAAAGAAAGCGTTTATATTTTATGATATATATTCTTTATTAAAATATTACTTTTCTGAATCCGTAAATCATTACCTTTGAATGTCTTATCGTAAATATTTAGATTGGAAATTCAGGAATAGAGATAACAGAAGGAGAATATCTCGACTATAGATATTACACAGACAATATGGTATGGAATAAGAATTTCTCTTTAATTAATATTTATCACAATAGAAAGAAATAATATATCTATCACAATAAAATTTAAAATATGTTTGATTAATTTTACTAAAAGTATGATAAAATTAATCAAACATATTTTTAAAATTCCTTCCATACCACACTGTCCCACGGTTACCATGATTTTCAAGGTAAACTCTAAGAAAAAATTCTCTCTGTGTAGAGAGGGGGAAAGATTCCATATTTTAAAGAGAGAGAGATAGGTATAGCGTACACATTTCATTATGTAATTTTTTTGCCGACAAGTTATGAAAGGGAACCACCGCGCGATATCTCGCGTAATGCAGCGTAATGTCATGGCATTGAAAAAGGGGAGCGGAAAATTAAGGACGATTCTCGCGGCGACAACGAGAAAGTGCAAGTAGATGTATGACCGAGTGTCGAGCGCGATTCCGCAAAGATGCACAAGTGCATCGGGGCTTACGTGGGCGGAGAGGTGATCAAAGGGCGCGAAGGTGGCAGACGAGAGAGAGAGAGAGAGAGAGAGAGAGAGGGGGGGGGGAGGGAGCGCAACATCAGAGGAGATAGACCGAGACGAAGGGGAGCGGATTCGCGAATTCGCCGCGTAGGTTAGGTGATAACCCAGTTTCGCCAGTGCACCAGGCCAAGCTGCAGCACCGTCGTGAACCGATCGATACCTATATGCACCCGGCGCTGCCCACAGCCTAGATTTTCACCGCCTCTAGGATAGGTGCGAGATGGGGGATATATATCGCATGACCCGCGGGTGACCTACATCTCGCGCGGGTAGGAGGAAGAAGAAAAATAGAGTCATCGCATCATCCGATCATCCGTCTCGCATGACGTTTGTCGATTCGAATTCGCGCGGTCTAAATTATATTCGCGGCGACAGTCAGCAGAGCGATTAGCTTCTTTTGTATATTATGAAAATTAAATCAAGTGTGCAAAGGGCTAAAGTAAGAGCCAGGCTGGGCTCTAATTATTTTGCACAAAATAATTGAGAAGAGAATTTTAAATCAAGCTTGTTTCACCCGGCTCTTATTAGCTCTTTTCGTATCTGATTTATGTATCAGAGCCCCTTTTCGATTTATTATTATAATTATAAACACCGTTCGCTTTTCGGATTTTTCTGTCTAAAAAATGATATCCTGCGGATGTCTCTAACAAATGCAGTTATATTTTAACCCATTATTGGATGTTTGCGAGGATTTTACAAATATTTCAAAGAAGCAGGTAAAAATTTTAAAATGGCTTAGTCTTCCTAATCTTTTCTTTCTAATCCTTTTTCCCAATGCTCATTGTTATAAAAACATCTGGGAAGATTTTTAACAGCTCGTTTGTTAAAAAACTGTCGACATAGTTGAATATTCTCGCTCGATTTTACAGGCCCGTCTTTCACGTGAAATTTCGGAGCAGATGAAGATTACTAAAGGAAAGGATAAAGAAGGAGAGGGGGAGACGAGACGGGCAGATCTGTAACCTTCGGTTGTCTCGGCCCGAAGCTTTCCAGCCAGACGAGAGGAGGTTCAAAGTCCTCGCAACGAAAACATATAGAGAGCCTACTGACAATGAGTCATATACCGGGAAATACATCTCCGAGATCCGACGATTGTGCGAACGATGGATTTTGTGTAACTGAGAAGGGGCGAGATTCTTATCTAAATCGGATCATCGAATTTTTAATCGCCGATACAAACTAACAGACAAACTCTCCACTTTACCCTCGCGAAATTGCCGGGAAAGAGAGGAGTCAGATCTCTGACGGAGTAAAAAAAAAATTGTTTTTTTCAGAGGTCTTTGAGCCGTCGAGCCGTTGACCTTGGAAAGGTAGCATGGAAACCTCGTGGGGTGTCGAGCAGTAATGTGTGAACTCTCGATGTCTCTCTCGCTCTTCACGTGGGTGTTCGGTAGGTTAGCAGCCCGTGAAAAGCGAGGGAGAGAGAGGGAGAGAGGGAGGGAGGGAGAGAGGGAGAGGGGGAGAGAGAGAGAGAGAGAGAGAGAACTGATAGACTGAACGAGAACGAGAACGAGAAAGAGGAAGACCCAGGAGGAGGGTTTTACGCACCGACAAATGTCTGGATATGGGAGACGCAGAGTCTATACGCGAAGGAGAGAAGGGTCGATATTTACCGGCCTTCTCTCCCTCTCCCACCCCCTCGTTCCTTCCCTCCCCCTCGGGAGGCAACGACCTACCACCCTCGCCTCGTTGCGGACGTTCGTCGCCTCCCTCATCGCGCTATCCTGCGTTAGGTATAATAAATGCCGCCGCGTCTTAACCCTCAAACGACCCCGGACATCCCCCAACCTACGCACCTATAAGCGACACCGCGTCATCATAAACGACCGCGTCGTCGTCGTCTCTCGATGACATATGTTACGAGAAGACGTCCTGTTCCTTTCTCGACTTCCCTCGCGCCGGGAAACCAAGTACGTTCATCTCGTAGAAGGGTAGGGTTCGAATCATGAGTACGATTTAAGGGCCACTTTGACCAACTCTAATTAACTTTAATCGACGATTAAACTATATCTCTGTCTCTTTTCAGATATTCTTAAAAAGAGACAAAGATGTAGTTTAATCGTCGATTAAAGTTAATCAGAGTTGGTCAAAGTGGCCCTAAACCTCGAGGAATCGAGGTACCTTGCAATCATCCGAGTAAAATTTTGCAAGGTGCAAGGTGGAAAATGGGTATATCGCGCTGTCATACCGCAAGCTGAGAAACTAATCTTCAGGAACTCGATCGGTAAAGAGAAAGAAAGTCACCTTTGTCGTACCTTGCACGTGAAAATGTCCAGGAATAAGCAGAATATAATATGTAAAAAAAAAAGGCGACAACATTGCTCTAACGATTTATAACGAGCTGTCCTATTAGTATGATAATAGCACTTGATAAATGTCATTTGAAATTTTGTACGTCTCTCTCTTTCTTTCTCTCTCTCTCTCTCTGTGTGTTTGAAGTGAAATCCATTAATAATGTAACGCTAATTAAGATCCGCACGAGCAATTAATATAATGCACGCAGCGAAACGAAGCCGAAGCGGAAGTTGCGAGACTATTCGTCGACCTGATAACAGCCGCCTTCTCAGCGATCGTGTGCAAGCAATGTGTGTGTAAATATTTCAATTTAATAATTTATAGTTTAATTTGAAAATCGCAAGATGCACGTAAGCTCGAAAATTATCTCTCTTCACGCCTATCTTCATATAACCACAATAATAAGATTTATTTCTACACAAAATAGATGGATATAAGTTTTCCGGTCTCGAAAATCCATTTGAGAAGTAATTCTTGTATTTGTATAACAAAAGTTTCCTTCTTTTGTTCCGAACGAAAGGTCAGGAAAATTTCTGACCAGGTTTCTAATTTTTCACGCCCATTTGTCATTTTCAATTTTAGAAAGTTGTTACATTCTTCGCGAAGGACAAAACTATACTTTCCAAAGCGCTTCTTCAATAATCACCGCAATAAAGAAAAACGTACAATTTTACAGTAGTAAAATAGATTTTTTTTCAAAATACACACGTCGGGGGAAAAAGTGCATTCGATTAGAGAGAAATTATTCCTCCTGGAAGAAGAAAATTTCACACTCTTCTGACATTTTATATACGACTCTCGTTGAAACTGCTCGGATAAAATTGTCCCCTTTGATTTATACATCAAATGTGCATCTGTTCTCTCTCTTTCTCGGAGAGAAATGTTCGGGATCTTCAACTAATATCGACGAAGAAATACATTTTCAGATTCTCGAGGAAATAATTGATCTTCGAATTTGACATTTCGCGGAAGAATTCTTTCTATTTCGCGTTCGCGAGACAATGAGACAATTAATTAAACGAGATCGTCGGTATTAATTATTTCAGAGATATGCCGAAGTAAAAAAAAAAAAAATTACAGTCCCAGTCGCGTGCGTAAAAGTGCGCTTTCTACCAGGAACTGTGTTTAGAAGCTGGTTCAGCGGAATGGCCAGCTCGCACACTGTGCTAAATGTCACAATGTTAGGCGCGAGTTAAACCGCCAGCAGTCGCCAGATAGGTGTATAATAAAACGAGGATATATATGCAGTTTCATCCAATTTCAATTTGCGCGCGAGGGATTCGTAAAATACTCCGAAATGTACGAAATTTCCGAGACTTGCAATTATTTTCGCTCACGCGAATGCGAGAGATTTTGAAAAATTCTACGATGTTTTATTAAAATTCTACGTTTTCATTGATTCTCTCGGCGACACACCCGGATTAACCGGTCTGGAAAGTAGTTTTGTTCTCCGTGCTATTTTGTTATCCGTAATTGCCGTAACGAATCGGAAAAAAAAAATATAAATACACCTGTTCAAAATACGAACGCGAGAAATAAGCGTGGACGAAAAAAAGGTTCCACGTAACATGTCTCTTTCTAATAAAAGAAATAAAAAAAGAAAACAATTCGAAACGATTGCAAAAAATAAGCACGAGCAACTGTGTTTTTTTTTTTTTTCTTCCGAGGTATCGACGAAAACGCGAGTCCGAGGATAATGAACGCGGCGCTCTATAATCTAAATAATCCGATGATCTGTGCACAACGCGAACGCGTAACGTAACCGTAAAATAATCGTCAGCCGAGAGGGAGGCGGGAGGAAAGAGGAGGAATCGCGGCGAGTGAAGTACGGTTAGTTTCTCCCCGGATGTTCGCTGGCCTCTTTCTCCGAGCGAGCGGCCTTGCCAGGAATGCACATTTTCTGCCGGTTCTCCGTCTGCCTCGGCTTCGATTCGGATCTGCACGCGCGCCTCGCAAAACTGACCACCCTTTCACCCGTCGTCGCGTCGTCGTTGGCAAGTATTCCTCGGCGACGAGTATTCAAAGTCGATTTTTTTTTTTTTTTTTTTTTACGTACACAGAGAGAATCGTCTCTTGGAATTTATCCTGAAAATCGTGGTAATCGTGGGACGGTATGGAAAGGATTTTATTGTTGTAATAAGATATTATTGTTTTTATTGTGATAAATATTAATCAAAGAAATTCTCAAAATTCTTTCCATACCATATTGTCCCATGATTACCATGATTTTCAGGATAAATTCTGTGTATTTTTCGAATAAATTCGAATAAGTTATTTCAGAATTAATTTTTTTACATATTTTTTTCGAGCAAATTTGAATTTTTTTAAAAATAAATTCGACTGACAAGAATCGCAAGAGATAGAGAAGAAAAAAAGTCGCTATCCTAAAAAAATCCCGAAAGTAATTTCCAGGCGCTGCTGAATTTTCGAAAGGAAAATAAGTTTTTTTACATCTTTTCGTCTTTCCCGAATGCACGACTGACGATGAGTGAAAAATTTGATAATGTCAAAGTTGTTCGCGTTTGGAATTATTACTTGTGACTCTTTTTAGACGAGAAAATGAGAATTGCAACACCCGTTATAAGGATTATATAATGATGCATAAATAGAGAGAGAGAATAATAGAAGAGTGCGGTTTGCTAGCTAAAGTTCGTTTAAGACAGGAAGATCACCGATGTCGACAATGGGCGATTCTACCCCTAAGGACTATGGTCGCATATATATACATATTGTCATCTGCTATTGTCTGAAAACGTATACCTGAGAGATTTGAGCGACTGAAATCCCAGTGGAGTTTCATTCCGCTGTTTTGAAAAAAAGAATAGGATTCACATAAACGAATCGACAAAACGGAAACAAATTCCACTGATGCCTTTACTTTTTGTCAAGTTATTCTATTGTGTTCCAACGTAATATAGTTTCAACATTTCGAATGAGATTTCCAACTCATCATTAATAGTCAATGGACGGAACACGTTTGACATATATCATCGCAGGATTAAATCTCGGAATTATTTCATTCACATCAACCCCCCGCTTATTACTTGATTAACAATTTATTCAAACGTATCTCTTCGGGAAAGAGAAAACCGCTAATATACGTTTTTTTTTAAGCAAACGAGAGAAGTGTTTAAAAACATTGCTCTTCCTTCAACAATCTTAACATTTTATCTAATTTTTTAAATTCTTTCACAAAGCGCTAAAAACAGTTAAAAAGGACTGAATATAACGAAACATCGATACAAGACTATTCAATCGTCGAATTATTACGAGCATTTCGGGGAAAGGAACGTGTCATATCACGTCGATCAAACTTGAGCCGAAAATACACACACGTGCTATAAATATTTGCAATGAACGGGAAGCTGGATAACGTCGATCGATCGTAAAGCGCCTCGTTTTGGCTCGAAAATTTCTATCGTACGATAAATCGCTCCTTGCGCTCTATTTTAATTAAACAAAAAAATGCAATGTTATAAGATGCAAAAGAACTGATCTCAAGCCGTAAAACTACAACCAGAGACTTAGCTGTCGCGCTCGATTTTATTGGCTAGCTCGAGTTATGCAATTTCATCCGCGACGCCCTTTGCAACAGTTCCTTACTCAACGAGACGTGACTGTCGGCGAGACCTTGAAGAGATCTCGGTTATGAAACAAACAAAACCGTGCCGCGGCCGAGGTATTCCCGAAAAACGAACCCGACGAGACGGTTTTAATCCTTATCGGCAACAGAGCGGCGAAGATAAGAGATGTCAAGTAGATTGGAAAAAAAAATCTTCAAGTATTCACGAAATATTCATTTCTCTTTATCCGGAGACTTATAGATTCTTAAATATAAGGGGGGGAAAAAAAAATACCGTTATCCAGCCCGAAAGAGCAAACAACGAGTGTGTCGAAACCTCTATATACCATAAAATGGCATAAAAATTCGAAGGAAGCGGAACCTCGCGTCTCCCGTCGAGCTAAATAGAATGACACGTGTTTACCATCAGGTGTGCGAGTCTGATAAATCTCCAAGATATACAGGGTGTATCTAAATAAGTGCGAAAAATTTTAGGAGATGATTCTTTGTCGAAAATTAAGAGGGGTTTCTTATATAAAAAGTTACTCTTTTCTAAAGAGGGAGGTAAAAATTAAGTTTTTATTTTTTTCCTCAAATTTCGGACAAATTAAAAAAATGAAACTTGGTGGATATTTTCCACTAATAGAAAGGATATTTATTAATGTTTTTTTGATCTTCCTGTATCGTTATAAGGGGATGAAACCGACAACCCCTATTTAATTTTTAACTCCTCAGGGAGGAATATAAGAGTATATATTTATATAAGAAACCCCCCTTATTTTTCGTCAAAGAATGATCTAAAATTTTTCCCACTTATCTAGATACACCTTGTATATTAATCGTCTAGAAAATATCAGACGGATCGACGACGATCACGTGGGTCGCGCGGAAGACGTCGCGCGACATCTCCCGGAAGTCGCGATGACGACGACGAATTTGCGTAACCTGCGCCTCCCCCGGTCGGCCGAACACGTTGATAACGTTTCCTCTCGGGCAAAATACCAGGATACATAATAACCGTTCGCGCGCAAAGTACAATTTATTGTCGAGAGAAAGAGATAGAAATAGAAGGAAGCAGAAGTCGTATCTATTGTTTCGCTGATAACTTACCCATCAACGGGGACATCTCCGTCGGCTTCGCCTGCTCCTCGTTACGCCTTTCAGGATGGATTCGCGAACGGAAAGAGAGAGAGAGAGAGAGAGAGAGAGAGAGAGAGAGAGAGAGAGAGAGAGAGAGAGAGGAGGAGGAGGAGGAGGAGAGAGAGAGAGAGAGAGAGAAACGTCAGATCGAACACATGTTTATCGGCGCAGCTTTCTGTCTATCGGCGGATACTAAGAACCCGTCCACGACTTTCGTCGGCGCACCAGGGATGACACACACGCGGTCTCGCATGTATATCGGGTGTGTCGAGAGCACGAATGTACGAGAGATAAAATTACGACACACGTGATCGTACACCGCGCGATGTTGACTTTGCGCGATACCGCACGGTTATACCGCGGAGAGACGCGAAAAGAGAACGTTTCGAGGAAATTATATAACCTGAGCGGAGAACGGCACAGTCTATCTCTCTCTCTCTTTCTCGTCGCGCGTTCGTTTTCGCGAACGACGTTTTCGGGCGCGTTAGTAGAAAAAAGACCGGACACCCGGTCGCGCGCGAACCTTAAGGGAGAGGAAAAACGAAGGAGAGAAAAAACGAAATCGGGAGTGTCTTTTCGACGCGAGTCTTTCTCTCCTTCTATCCGCGACAATTTCGTAACACACTCGTGCACTGATATAATATATACGCTCGATAACGACACGGCAGAAGGAACGACAATGACGGACGACTATGTACCGATTGCCACATGTACCGAGCCGAAGCGGCCGCTTCGGTAAGTCTCGCGAGACTTCGGCCTTCTTACGTCCTATCCTTGCTTGCGATTGTCCCTCTCCGACACCCGACCTTTTCGTTCGTTCGTTTCGCGTCCCTTTTCCCGAGAAAAAATTCACGTTTCCTTAGAAAAACCTCTCGACCGGGTCCTCTCTGCCATTTTTTTTTGTTACTACGAAGATATTTGGATACCTGAACGCGGACGGTTTCGCAAAAGTTTCGAGAGGGAAAGAGAGAGAGAGAGAAAGCGTTCTTGTGAAATCTCCAGAAGCAATAAGAAACGTTATTTTAATGTCTTGGAAATCGGATTAATTAAACACACGTTTGGATATAATGATGCATCTCGAGATAAAATGAGCTTATCAATATCTTTCCTGTTTATCCGAATTATAATGAGATTATAATGTATATATATTATAATGGAATGAGAATTTTATCTCGTATATGAATAAACGCATTAACATATTTGTACAAAATTCTTCTGGATTATTAAAATTTCTTTAATGACTCGATGCAAAGTTTCAACGATGACTAATTTCTCTACATATACGATTCTGCTATTAAAAAAAGCGTTTATAAATAAAGGCAGAAGATTTATGACAATCCTGATCTTATTTATAAAAAAAACGAGTTTCAAAGTATTTTAAAATATTCGCAAAACTATTTTTTTACATCCTATTAATCCCTTTTTTTGTCGAAAAGTTCGGGTTCAGGTTATAGATAGAAAAGATTAGCATCACAATACGCCTCCTACGATTTTGTACACATTCAGTCTCTCGCAACAATTCTATACAGAGGGAAAAGAATGTTGCTACACATGGACGTGCTTTCAAATGAAAACGGTATATTCTTATTCGATGAAATTCTTAACGGTATATTCTTATTCCGTAAAATTATCCCTGATGCGAGCCGATACTGTTTACATATATACATATATACAATTTCTTTTAAATATACATATATAATTTATATATAAAATTATATATGAATTTTATATATATTATATATTTAAAAGAAATTTGTATAAATAATTGTATGCATATATATAAAATATATATATTAAAAAATTTCTTTAAAAATTCTTAAACGAAATTCTTTAAAAAAATATATATATATGATATATATATATATATAATAAAATATTTCCTATATATGTATATATGACATATTTGCGCTTTCGCGAACAGGTTTCGATTATCGACGATTGACAGCTACGTCGCGACTCGCGCATGCAGGAAGCTCCTCTGCCAATCTCCCACCTCCGCTTTTAATAGGCGCGATTCAACAGTTTGCTGCACGTCGTGCCGGCCAATCGTGGCCGCCCTCACCTCGCCCTCCCCTTCGCGCACGCTTGTTATCCGGTCCGCTTATTTCGCGCGGCGAAAAGTCCGCGGGTCTCGCGAGACGAGGAGACGGGAAGAAGAACTCTCTCGCAAATCTCTCGTCGATACGTCGCCGATATACGGAATATAACCGAGTGCGAGAGCTGATAAGCGGCCGATCGCCTCGATAAAGTATATTGCGCGGCGAGCTATTCATATATTAGAAAGAGAGAGAGACAGAGAGAGAGACAGAGAGAGACAGAGAGAGAGACAGAGAGACAGAGAGAGAGAGAGAGAGAGAGAGAGAGAGAGAGAGAGAGAGAGAGAGAGAGAGAGAGAGAGAGAGAGAGAGAGCCAAGAAAGTGAAAGCATGCACCTTCGAGCGGAATCTCTAGCATCGCGCGATTCAACTCTCGATTCGATAAAAAAAATTATAATATTTCGTAATAGTTAATTTCTAGAGATTATTTTTAGATATTTGAAATTTATCACTTGTGTATTTATTTACTCCTCCTTCTCCTCGATATGACGAAATATTTGGGGTGCAGTATCAGTCTAAATAAATATGGGAACTTTGGAATATTTCCGGCGCATTTCTCATCATCGATAGACACGTTTTAGCTTTATCGATGAACGCTATACTCTCGATAACTACCACTACTATTACTACTGTTACTGTTAACCGCGAGAAACCGCTTTAACGAGATTAGGAAGCCAGGAAAAGAGCATTGTACTATTCTACTTGCAACAACCGAGAGTTGGCGAATAAACTTGGCGTAGCCGATATATATCGTCGGGGAATTATAGTTTTGCTTTCACATAGAGGCTACATATATATACATTCACGTAAACCGGAGGAAAGACACGAGACGAAAATCGTCCGATTCGCGAGAGACGAAGAGACTCTCTTCCTTCGTCGCGAAATATCTGCACAAACTACGCATAAAATTACGTCCTTTCTCTTCATTTCTTTTTTTTTATTTTATTTCGATCGGAGTCTCATCCGCCTCGAAAAAGGATAAAAAAATAAAATCCACGAATATAGGTTAATCGTATATATAATAAATAAATGGGGGGAAAAGGGAGGAAAACACGCGACGCGAAGGACGTCGCTCCCGTTTTCTCGCGGCATGCAAAGTCACATGCCGCGTGGTGTCGTCCTAACCTCAAATAACACTTTTCCGCGGAATGCGAGATCCACGAAGACTGGGGAAAGAGGGTGGGAGAAGAGAGAGGGGGGGGAAGGACACTTCGTAGGCACATAATGCGTTCTCGACGATTAAATATCGTCGCTCCAGGTGTCTAATCAGCCTGAGGCAACAGTGATGTTGCACGTTGGACGACAAATAGTAGAAGAAAAAAAAAAAAAAGAAAAAAAAAATGCGAGAGAGAGCGAGAATATTTGAAAAGGAAGATGACCGACTCACCGGTATTCAGGAAACGGGTGTTGGTGGTCACCACCGCGCTGTAGGTCTGCGGGGAATGAACGACGGGCTGGTTCAGGATGATCTGGTGCTGATGATGACCCTGCTGTTGTTGAGGCGCGGGCGGCGGCGGTTGTTGCTGCTGGGGATGGTGTTGCTGCTGATGATGCTGCTGATGGTGGTGGGACAGGTGGTGGTGCTTGCTCCCCTTCGTCGGCATGCTCATCGCAGGCGTGGGCCTCCCTTGTGCAAACTGTCCTTAGAAGCCTGCCGTCTTATGCGGTTCGCACTCATAGGTACGCTCTATTATTCTCCCCCACGTGTTTTGCCGGGTCGCCACGACGGTCGAAATGATCTCTCTCCCTCGAGGACGAGGTCTCCCGCGCGGACGATGGCTCCCGTATCTTTTTATCTTCTATCTACGAGCGAGGAAATCGGCGATCACGCCGTCACGCGTTCGGATCGTGCGATCTGTACAACTGAATCGGCGAAGGAGGAGGAGGAGGAGGAGAAGAAAGAGGAGGAGGGGGGAGGATGATGAGAGGGGCGGGGGCGAGATGTTGTGGGCCCGCGTGTGCGCGCGACTTGTTACCTATGATGTATAAAATACGTATGTGTGTCTCCTCGCGAAGCCTCCTCTCGCGTTTCGCCGTTCTTGACGTCTTCTCCTCGTCAACTGTCAGATTCCGCACGGGAGGAAAGGATGAGATCCTCTCTCTCTCTCTCTCTATCTCTCGGCTCCTCTCTCACTTGTCCTCGCTTCGCGCAATCGCTGGCCACGCGAAAATATGTCTATATATCGTGCCAATTACGCTTGCCCGACGACGAGGATAAACGGATGTTTTTTTTTCAAGTGTAATAAGCGCACGTGTGTGAGAAACCAGACGTATTCGTTCGCTCGCTCCTCACTGCCGCGACCTTCGTACGGATACCTCGGGATACCCTCGGCCGTTTCGCGTCGTCGGGAGAGAGAGCTGGAGATACTAGAAAACAAATCTCACTTACTCCAAGAATTCCCCGACAGTTTATATCAATTTATATGTACCGCCGCCGAGACGCGCCCGCGTCCGATGCGAATGGGACGTTAAACGTGACTGCGATCGATCGCAAATGGCGACTGCCGAGTCGGACTCGTTCCGGCGTCCCATTGGTCGAGCCGCGAGCTCGTCGAACGTTCCGATTGGCGCGTCGAGAAATCCCTATTCGACAGCCAATCAGGAGCGTCCGACAAACTCGGTAGTCGCCTAGAGTCGCGTTCGAAACTAGAGATTTGTTTTCATCGGTCGATCCAACGTACATTATTTTAAATTGGCGCGTGCGCACGCGCCAATTTGAAATAAACCGCTAAAATTTACAATTTTTATAATACACTATTTTTTTGTACGACGAAAATTATTATTACATTATTAATATATATGATATTGAAAGAATATATCGATGGAAATAAAATTGAATTTTGAATCCAATTTTTGAAACGTTTTAAAACTTTGTTACAAATTTAATTATTCTAATCTTCAAACGCAGTTTGGATTATTCATTATTTTCTATGCCAAATATATTTTCGAAAACTTTTTCTTTTTTTTAATATTATATTATAAATAAACAATGTTTTCATATGTATAAATCCTGTGTAACTCTTATAGGTTAGGATTGATATCGTTCTCTTGCGTTATAAAGATTTTCTACGTCGCAACAAGCAATTATTTCAGCGCACTGTGCGATATTGCTAAAGGTATGCTAAAGCAAAGTGACGAGTGAAAAAGAACATTCTCTGCGTTTGAAGTAGTCCTAATCTCGCGAAATACATTATCACGAAATTACAACATCGGCATCTTTGACATAACCTGTTCGTCTATTCCTTTCTTCTCTACATTTGTTTCCTTCCATTCTTACTGTGTGTACTCGTTTTCGTAACTCGACTCAAAATGAGTTCTCATGGGAAAGCAGAGACCGATAGGCTCAGAAAGAATCTGGAGGAACAATTGGATCGGCTCGTACAACAGTTGGAAGATTTGGAAGATTGCAGGTTTGTCTTACATCTTTTCAAGAAATATTAAAGTCGCTTCAATTTATCGTACGCATTTGGCAAAGTTTATATACGATTGTTTTTTTAACAGAGTTACTCTCGACGAGACGGATTATCAAGAATCTAAGGAGGATACAATGGAACAACTTCGCGAGTTCAACGAGAGTCTACAAAGAATGATATCCGGAAATATGACGCTAGTTAATGAACTTGGAGCGATGCAATTAGTGCGTATTATGCGTCTCCTTATCTAAACATATAACTCTAATGCAATATATTAACATGTATATTTCTATTTTTAACAGGCAACTCAAGCAGCTATCAGCGCAGCCTTCCAAACACCAGCTGTAATAAGGATGTTTGGTAGACGTGAGCCTACCGGACTCAAGGAACGTCTCTCCCAAATTGATCGTGATGTAAAACTAGGCAAATTAAGCAAAGAGGCCGCTGATCGCCAACGTGGAGAGATATTAAGCGCTTTGAGGCAACTTGGAGAAAAGTTGGAACCATCCGAATTACAGTTGTTGGAGCGATTATCGTTAAATAATGTAGACACCACCAGATACGTACAAGTTACCGAAACAGAGAAACAAGGCAAAATGGCTCTAGATGTAGTCGGCAAGGAAGTCAGAGCTACGCAAGATACTTGAACTGCTATTACAAATTGGCCATATTATTATTTGTCGCTATAACTCTAAACTTTTAAAGCATTCTTAATGAAATGTATATATAATATGGTCTTGTATTAAGTTCCTTATACTGTTCTTCTTTGCTCCAAGTTGATTTGTTTGTACAATTTTGTTATTACTTGATATCGTCAATATTCAAAGCAATTGCTTGTCATGAATCAAAATATATAACCAAAATACATATATATATATATATATTTGTGGAATCAAACTTCCAAATTTATAAACTTTAATATAATAGTAATATTATGATTGTTATTTAAAAAGGCTTTCTATTATCACATCAAATTCTTATCAGATATAAATAATATATAGAAACTTGTGACTATATATATATATATGCACAACTCTCATAAATTTTTATGCAGTTTTTATAAAAAGATATGAATTTTATATTGCTTATAAGTATTTACTGTGATGATTTAATGCAACATTTATAACAAATTAGATTTTAGCTTATAGTATTAATGTGACATACATGTAAACGCGTCTTGTTCAGAAAATTGTTCTGTTACATAAATTATAAGATAAATATATTGATGTTTTTATATGACTCTCTTTTCTATATTATTTTGTTCTAAGAAAATTGTATTTCAGTCCGAGAAAGATTAAAAGATTTATGAGAATTATATAAACAGATAATATATCGAGATAAATTACCAATAACAAATGGAAAATATACATATTGTTCATATTGACGCGCATACATTTAGTTAAAACTTCTTAATACCGCACTGTTGCATATGTAACACAAATTTGATACATCTAGAAAAATAATAGATAATTTAAAATCTATATCTTGTGATTCACTTTTGCACATACAATATTTCAATTGTAACTGTTTCTTTTCGAAACTTTCTTTTTTTTTTCTCTCAACAGTGAACACTGGACCAGTAAGAGCAGTAAATTTCATTTTACACAAATATCAATGTATAAAACTATGATTATTTTGTTATGCCGCTTGGTACAATTAAAAATATTCTTCAAGATATACTTGCGTATACATATAACATTTCTTCCACCTAGGAGGAAGTTTGCGAAGGCATATTAAACGGGTGTCAAGAATATATTAATGTGCTTTTATAGACTATTCTTTTATATATGTATGTATACATACTGACAATGTGCCAACTGCAAAGCACTTTTATTCATCTTTGATCAAAAAGATACAATTATATAAATTGTTTTCACAACTTTATGAAATATATAATATATATATAATAGTTATAAATTTTTTAAAAATTATATTTTTTTGTAACATGAAAAGTTTTAATAAATAATAACAATCGAAATGATATTTTGTTCATTTTTATCTCTAATAATCAAAGTATTAGGAAACATTCATATTTATGTATTCATACATATATTATATACAATAATAGTCGCAAGAAAACGTTCAAACAGACAAGAGAATAAACGCGTTTCCGTATACTATAAAAAGTATTTATACCTCCATGTATATATAAAACGAGTTTCTCTTGTTGTTTATCTGTTTTTCTTTTGCTTTCTTATATTATTGTACTCATCGCACACTAGTCACGTAAATTAACGTTTACGCCTGCATACTCGTTTATGTTCACGTTGCCAATGAACCTGTTGACAATCTGTGCTGCAATACGCGGTATTCCAACAACAATGATATATCGCCTCAGCCTCGCAATTGTAACACTAAAAAAAAATGTAATACGCGTTTAATACAACAGAGTATATTTCAAAGGAGAGATCGAAAGGATGAAAGAAAATTACCCATTGTTTCTTTTTGATGTCAGACACAAGTTGTAAGTGCCTATCGGTCAACTGTCGCAACTCTATCGCGTGTTCCGCTTGTAATCTTTCCAGTTCTCTACACTTTTCAGTTTCCAACTCGCGACGTAATTTTTCTAACGCCGTTGTCGTTGGTTGTTCCGAAGTTCTGCGTTCTCTCTTAATCTGCAAATTTATAGTTGTTAAAAAAATAATCGGATAATTTCGCGACGTGTGAATTAGACACTTGGCATTAAGAATTTACCTTGGCCGGAAGCCCCTCCGTTTGAATCTGTTCTGTTTGAACGAGGACGCATTTCGATCTCGGTTCTTGAGAACTAGATGTGACCATGTCTTCTTGCGAGCCCTCCTTCTTTAAACCTTGCGGACACGTGCTCGTTATCTCTCTAGCGGGTTCATCTTCAGCTACTGGTAAACAAGGCACCTGTCTTTCTTCTTCGTTCTCGGCGTTAGTTTCCGAAACATCCTCTTTATTATCCGATGACCCATTATCGTTTGTAGTCTGCGAATCGGTATTGCCGTCCGAGCTTAGACGTTCGACTCTCACTCTCAAGTCCTTAATTAGTTGCTTTGGCAAATTAGAACTGTGAGATATACTCCTCGAACTCGACGATTCCAACTTTTGCATCTTTGCAGGCGTAGGACCCTCCGTAATATTCACATCTTCCTTGTTCTTTCCCAACTTTTTCAGCAAATTCTGATGATGTTTTAGCTCGTCGAAAGCTCTGTTCCAAGCTGTTGATTTTTTTACCTATAAAATAGTGCTTTTATTAGAAAGAGGAATCTCTATTTTAATTACGAGATCAAGTGCCGTGAAAAAAATTGTTGCACACTTTCGATTGTTCTATATCTTTATCTTTATTAAATTGGGTGAGTCCCGACGTTTTTTTACAATGATAAAATAAAGTACAAAATAAAGGTTGACTTGCAAACTTACCTGCAAACTTTGTAACGTGGCAGAGATTGGCCGAATAAAGATTTTCTCAATGTTAGCTCTCATGTGATGACCACCGAAAAAGCGCACGTCGTATACATTGCCGTTAACTTGCATAACTTTCGCGGGCCAATACGGGTATCCCTTTTGCTTTGCGTAAACCAATTGATGAGGCGGATTGCATGGTATGCAGAACCACATCTTTTCCGACTTCTCGTTCGATATGCGATAACAATCCGCGCAACGGCGAATTTCTTGAAGATCGTAACAACAGTCCTGATACATTGTGCGTCCCATATCTCCTACTATGCTGTGAGCTGCCAGAGTGATAAGACGATACGAGATATATAGACGATACGAGAGATTCCGAAAGAGAAGAAAAAATGCGCATTAAGCTAATTTCCTACCTCCGTGGTATACTATGATGTTATGTAAAATATTGTGCGCATCAGCCTCGAATTCGGCGAGATTGTTGTACTCATTCTTGCTCGTTTTCGCGTCCATTATCGCCAGATCCATATGATGTTTTATTAGAATCCCCGGCCGCCACGCGTCTTCGCCCTCGCTTACCCAGGTTGGTCCGGAAAACCCGTTAGCGGGTGTAACAATCGGATCATTATTGAAGACGATGGTACGATTCGTGATTTCCGGCGGTAATTTAGCTTTCAAATGACCACACGTGAAACTAAGAATGTGATTGAGATCGTCCTTATCAGAATACGTGTCGCTGTTTACTTTCTACAACAAAGAATTTATTACTTTCAAATTTAGTACTTTCAATAACGTATCATCAGCATTCAGCAGAGTACGAACAAAGACCGCAATTCTTACCTCGCAAAAGTTACAAATCTTTAATTTCGCACTGCTGGGTACGTGACACTCCGAATGATAGACTCTGTGACACTGCTCGCAGGATTCGACCGCAACAGCTCGCTGGCACTTGCAACAGTACCAATCGTGGCTATCGTTCTCCGTTGTCCCGGTTGTCGCCGGCGGCAATCTGTAACTCTCCTGCTCGACGCCGCTTTTCGTAGGCACTTTCTTCAACAGGACAAGATTGTCCTCGACCGCCTTGTTGAGCTCGTCTTGAGCCTCCTGTTCGGTAAAGCCGTAAACTCGGGCCAGATGCCGTACCATACGGTCATTGCTAGGTAAACTCCTTTGGTGTACCGTGGTTTTGATCGTGTCCCAGATCCGCTGAGTCATAGACGAATCGCTTTTCCGACGTACGGACATATCGAACTACAACAAAACAATTATATTTATTAATATAATGTGTGTGCGACGTTTATTTCATAAATTTCAAAATATTCTTGTTAAACATCAAATTATCCAAAAACAAAATCCTTGATCGACGCATATCGTGTCTAAAAAATTCAGGTGTGACCTGATATTTATGTAAAATACAAATTTTCATTAAATATATCACGCTTATTATATTCCTACTTATACCATGTACTATGCAATTTTTTAATGTTGTGTTGAATTGAAATAAAATAAGTAATATCGGAAATTCATGTGCGTTCTAACAACATGAATCACTGAACCGTCACTCGCCGTTAAATTGATAAGTACTCTGTACCCTCATCCTGTCAGTACAGTACGCTTCAATCTAAACTACATCAGGTGTACTAAAACTGGGTACCCACATATATAAAGTACCCATATGCTTATAATAAATATCTATTCAATCTTTATTCAGTCTATTTCTATCAACCTTAAGATGCGGCAGTGAGTTTCAATAATGATCGATATAAACGACATCATTTTCCGTGAATAGACAGAGAGAGAGAGAGAGAGAATAGAAAGTTTATTTTTAATCAAAGAGAATTCACCATCACGCAATATGCATTCTATCGTACTGGCAGCAACAGGATATTCATTGTTGCTGTCCAGTTTCATTACGCTTGCGTTTTTGCTGCGAAAAGGATGCAGCAAAAAGAACAATAAATCACCTTTCTACATTTTATCGACCTCCGACGTCTTCAGCACTGTATTAATGGCTATTGTACTCCTCGTGAATCACATCGAAGCTGGGATAAGATTGAGCTACAACCGGCAGAACGATACATTGAACGATACATCCAATCGCACGTGGACATTAGAAGACAACCATCAATTTCCATTCTTACAGCTTCGTAAGGAACGCGAGACCGATCCTGATGTAATGATGACTTTGACGTGCGACATGAAAGGTATATTTATGCAGTACGGGATATTACTTGCTGCGTTGACAAACGCATTCGTATCCTTGATGACCCTTACTCTGCAGTGCAATCTTACCGCAACGCGTGTAAAACGAAGATGCGCCGATATAATGGACTCCTTAATGAATGATATTCAGCCGAAGGATGTTAAAGTCACTCGGCGAGAAGTACAGGAAGTACAGGAAGACGGACAAGAAGCAGCGTTTCAGCAAGATAACATCGACAACTCGAAGAACGGGAGCAACTTTTGGCGAGGGATCATGAAAATTCTCAAATTTCGAATCGCGTCGAAGGAAGACAGACCGGCTAAACTCTTCGTCACGAGTCACTGGCTCGTATCGTTCATCGTTGTAGCAATTTTATACCTTGCTGAATACGACGATATGAACGCTATTCGATATACAGAGGATATCGAGTGCGCGTTCGACAGTAATTTTCCAATGAATGACTTTTATATATTCTCCGACGTTAAGGACGATTTAAAGATAGCCGACTCTATTATATACACGACGTCGATGGGAAGCAAATATCTCGAGGAGTTATCGAGCAAGATAAAACCAAACAGAGCGGAGGTGGACGATATAATTCTTAAGGTTCGGACAATCGTTAAAGATGCGCTAAATCATACGGGCGATTCTTCACAAAGTACGGAAAACAATTTTCCCGCGAGTTCGCAAAGTATGACTGATTATGTGGCAGCAAACAATATAATAAACTATATAAAAAGTAATATGAATAACGTCGCTAAAAGACTAGGTAATACATTGACGGGACAAAATGTGAGTATCCACGATGCATCCTCAAGCACAAATAATAGCGCAGACTCCAATCGAGATCCGCAAACATCGTCGTCATTCCATGATCTGTTGAGGAATTCGTCGGAGGACTTAGATGTAGCTACATTCGGGAGCCTGAACGATGTACACGACTTGGATAAGGATGACGGCTATCGGGAGGACGCGCAGATGAATCCTGCAAGTACAGAAGAGAATCAGAAGACTGGCAACATTGTCAAAATCGTGCAAAATAAAACGTCAATTTCCAATAATCAAATATACAACAATATAATGAAACGTATTCAAGCTGCGATAAAAAATCAGAATCGACACAATCGCGCAAAGCAGCTAGAGGGAAGCGATTCGAATTCGATCAAGAATCTATTTTCTAGTAAGAGCGATGATTTTAATAGCTACATCAATACAGCGATGCGAAACGGTACGCGACACATGATCAACGAGTGCCTGCTCTCGACCAAGTTCTTACAATTGTACCTGTTTGTATTATTCTTCGTGATCTATTTCCTGTCAATTCTGTTGTCCTGTATCCTGCAAATGCGAGGGAAGCACATGTGCGAGAGCACAGGCGCGGTATTAAGAGCGAAAATTGATCTTGCTTCTACTCTGCTTCGCAACAACTCAAGCGAGGACAATGATACAATTATCATCGATGAATCTCCACGTCTATCCTCTCTGGATAATAAAGATAATCGTTATCATGATTCAACTAAGAGATTCAACGCGTCGCAGGACACAAGGAAACAAGATATTAGTAGCAGGTCAGATACAGAGGTAAAAGAGGACCGCAGAAGTGACAGGGAAATAAAAAATGAGAGTCTGCTCTTAGAAATGGATTGTGCGGTAAGAATATTTAATGCCATCAAATTATCTTTGATTCTATGCATAGTCCTTTGGACACCGATCTTCTTAGGAACTCTACTTAGAGCAGTCTTCTGTATCCATGCGCCTCAATGGTTAATCGATACAACATTTCTAAGCGCAAATTCTTTCGGTATCGCAAGAAACATTCTCAATATGTATATAATAAAAATTCAAGAGATCTGTAGCGACGCTAAAACAAAAGTCAACAGAATACATCCAGTTAAATAAATGCATGCTCTCAAAATACCTACAGCCCCTATTATTCAATATATCCAAATATTAATAAAATAAATAACAATAATAATCCTGATTAATAATGGATATATATGAATATATTAATAAAAAACACATATATATTCATAAAGTTGCTTTCGATATCGATGGAGTGTGAAACTCGGTGCTCTTATCACAAGGTACTTATACATTCGCAATTAGATAATCGCATTTTGTAATTAGGTCTAAAAAAAAACCCGCGACACCGATACAAGTGTTTTAAGTATAATCGCTAGACGATAAACAGCTATTGGCTCTGTTGCAAAAACGTGTGTGCTCCGTTATACGAAATACATAAATATTAATTCGCAAGAAGATACTGTTCGCTTACTGTGTGTACGTGCTTATCGCTTATCACGAGTAAAAGTTCCGCATTCGTTGTACAGGCAAATAAGTCGACTCGATCGTCGCGGGAGGAGAGTCCGCCTCTCCGGGGGCTTCGTGTTCGACGAGGCCTGGGCGGCCTCCCGGTGCCCGGGGAACCGCGTTAATGTCAAAATTCCTCTCGCGATTCTCTCCGCTCCTCTCCGGCACTCCGCGAATTATAAAGGACGTAACGTTAATGACGAATTTAACGTCAAAGACGCGAACACTGTGCGTGCGCACGTCACAGACTCGAGCTGACCTAACCGAACCTGTGATTCGATGCGCGCGCAACTGACGTAATTGCATATCGACATTTAGCCCGCGCTTTCGATTTTTTTTAAATTTAAAAGGCGCGTCGTTCTACATTTTTTATAAAATCGGATATAGCGTTTCAAAACTACGAGCTAAATCTATCAATCTAGAAACTCGTTTTCTACTTTGAAAAATTCAACGCAGCTTATTACATTTATTTATTTGTTACATATACGAGTCGTTTCCGATTTTGCTTTTGATCAGATAAAGCGAATAATCGAGATTTATTGTTATCATTATTTCTGTCAGCAAAAAATATCCTTATTAAGGGGATATACTAAATATACTATATATATATATATATAAATTATATAAAATGAAATTAAATATACTAAATATACTAAATATATATATATATTATATATATATAATGAAACTGTATGAATAATTAAAAATATACCAAAATAATTAAACATGTTCCTGTTACGTATATCTTCAGCCTTATAATATGTAATCGTGGAATAAACAGCGGAAGAGAGAATAGAGGACGAGGGATTCGTTATTTAATATCTTCAGCGAAAAGCGAATCCTCCCAGGAACACAACGAGAGTATAAATATAAAATGGAGAGAAACTAGCGAGTATCTATATAATATATACAGTTAGTCAATCATCACCTGTCAACTACATCTAGCTCTCGATTTTAGTTTGATTAGCGACGAATCTAATCATGCAATATCACGCGACACGAAGCTCTAACGAAGCTCCAGGATCTGTTGCAAGTTACTCCGCAAATCCCTACCGTCATCCCACGGTACCACCCTCGCCTTCGTCGTCGCGTCCCGGGGCAGCTTGCTCAACGTCTCGATGAGGACGTAACCCTTGCGCGGACACGCCAGGTCTATCTGCGAGAGACGCAGAATCGGGCAGAGGTCGTTCTTGCCGTCGCCGACGTAGACGATCCTCTCGTAACATCGACCCTGCTCGCGCCTCTCGTCGACGTAGTCCATCAGTATCTGTCCCTTGCAGAGATTGACGGTGCTCAGTCGACAGGTGTGCTGGGTGTGATACCTGTCCACCCTCATTCTGCCCGCGTCGTCGTAGCGAGCCGGATTCGTGAAGATCCGCGACACGACGTGCTCGAGCCTCCTGCTCCTCAGCCAGCGGTCGATGAACACGCTGTTGGAGTCGCTGATGATGATGATCTCGTGGCCGTTCGCGTGCAGGGAGACCAGGAGCGCCTCGATCCCCGCGACCGCGGGTATCCCGACGATGGCGTCCTCGATCTGCCGGGCGTCGATGCCGTTCTCGTGCAGGAGCTCCAGGATCCTGCTCATGTATGCGATCCAGCCGCTCGACTTATACAGCCCCTTCACGTCCTCGGGTATCCTCTCGTCCGGCAGCAGCTTCCGCGCCACCACGTCGGTGTTGTCGTCGCAGATGGTGTGGTCGAAGTCGAATGCCGCTAGCACGCCGCGATGCATCTAGAAGAAGAGCGCAATTATGTATATAAGCATGATTTTAAAATTAGCTAGATAAAGATGAGATGAACATATGTAAATTCATCTTAGATAAGATGACGATTTTGTTTTAAATATATCTAGATAAAAGATAAAATTATATGGTGATTCATCGAGATAACTTCCAGATAATATTATTTTTAAGACCGCTTATATAAACACAGTTATAAAAAAAATACAAATTATAAAAGAGATATAAAAATATATTCATATACTTTTATTTATAAATTTTTATCGTTTACTTAACCAAATTATCTGAACATTCGTCTAGGTCTAGATAATTTAGTAAAGATAACACTTTTTTTCATCTTACAATTAGATGCAGATATAGCTAATACATATTTTTATTATCTATATAAAGCCAAGATGATGCAAAAATTTTATCTAGATGATCATCTATATAATTTTATTTAGATAACAGCAAACACTGTATATAAGTAACTATCTCGTGAAAATTTACACCAAGTCGTATACTCAATTATATACCTTGCGACATAGGCATAATTTTAGTTAAACTGTCGTATTTTCTAAACATTCTTAATTCTCGCTCTATATAATCGCTCGTATATGTATATATATATATATATATATATATATATATATATATATATTCCTCTATGTATAGACTCTCTTCTTGGCGTATCATCAATTCAGAAAGAAGGCAAACTTTTGAATTCGTTCGTCGACTGTTTTTATACTTGCAAATAGCTCGATTATTTTGTCGAATATCTTAATTACACAATATATGAATGTTGTAATTGTATCGTTGAAATATATATATAACTATATTAACGTAAAGGGTACTCACTGCTTATTTTGCGTGTGATATTGAAGATTAAGCTCAAATTTGTGACGTGCTCCTCCTTGACGCTATTGTATCAAAATTATTAGGCACATATTTTGTCCATTCCTTCCGATTCAGATTATAAAATTTTGCTGTTGCTATGTTTATTGATGCGCTATATGTTCAGAGCAACATTATATGCACTCCTGCTTAGATTTCTTCTCTCTATTCTTCCCGATTCGTTTCAGGCTCCATTTCTTTTCTCCTTTATTTTACTTCCTCTTTTCTCACGGTCATCTCGTCTCCTTGCTTTTGAATAAAGTGAGAAATGATCGAATTTCGGGGGTGGACACACTTATATATATAGATTCCGAAGAGCCGACTATTTATGTACCTACTGACAGACAAAGTTATTGAGCGGAGCGCTTTTATAGACGAGCGCTTTTATAATAGACCAAGGCTAAGTAAACAAGGAAAAACAAACAACAACGAGTATCGCATCGCGACATTGTATTGTGATCCCGAAATAATCCTCGCGATTGCGTTAAAACGTCTCTTGGCCAGAAATCAACGTACGCTTAATTGTTGCGGCCAATCAAACAATGTCGCCTCTAAACCGGTCTCTCTCTCGCAAATGTGAGCACGTTTTAACACGTAATCGGAAACTCTCGAGAAACGTCAAAAGCGCTGAAATAACGTAAAAATTTCCGATATAATACCTTGACAATCCTACGAAATTTTCGAGCGTCTTTCACACTTGACATATTCTCTCTCTCTCTCTCTCTCTCGTGATTCGTAAACAAACACAGATCAGGTTAGATCAGGTGAGGTCGGATAAACATTCGAACGGCGCATGCGTGATAAAAACCGGCTTGCCGCCAAATAATCCTGAAATCCTAACTGGACACTTGTTGGACTTCTACGGAACGATTTTACTGTATTACGAAATATATTTTCATTGCGTCAGCTACAATGTCCAAGTATAAAAGTCTGAGACCCGCTGGTATGTCCGATGAGGAGGAGGACGACGACGACGACTATTTCGAGGAGGTACGGATTGATAGATACAACCTGTCAAACTATAACTACGTGTTTTTTATTCTCACTTTGTTCTTTTGCTAGGTCAACCAGAATTATTCTGCGAGTAAGGATTCAAAGAAGACGGAGAATGATTTAAATTTCGATGATGTATTTGCACTTGCCCAGGAAGAGCTCAACCAGGAAAATTATCTGATAAACGTGTGCACAAATGGAGACTTGAAAGCGATGCAAGATCATCTGGAAAGTAAGTATTATCGCATCACTTAGAATGTATTTTTGTTTCTTTTTAGACTGTTTAAATTTTGATCAATTATGTAAAGTAAAATCTACTGTTGAATCAAATTCACATTATTGACTTGAAAATTATATCGTGTATGTCTTTAAATGTAGCGTACGATGTTAATAAATTTCTGCATACCGAATGGACTTTATTGTTGCATGCCGCTTCATTGGCGCAACCAGAGATATTAGAATACCTACTGACACTTGATGCAGATCCAAATAAGGATAAAGGTATGTATCAATTTTTGTCAAGTTTTATGCAAACTTTCTATAATTGCTAAATTTTACAGAGGGATTTACACCTCTTATGGCACTATGTTGCTCCACAAAAGGAACACCTGAAAGATATCTGAAATGTCTTATAAATTTAATAGAAGCAAAAGTTGATATAAATCTTACTAATAAACGGAGGTAAAATAAAGAATACAGATAAATAGAATTCATTACATAAGAAAACTGATATACCTCACATTGAAATTATTATTATTACTATTATTATCTAGTTAAGTTTCATTAATACAAATAATTTCCCAGAGAAACAGCTCTAATGTATGCCTGTATGTTCCAAAATGCAGAATTTGTTGCCGAACTTATAAAACATGTACATGACATCAATGTCTGTGACAGTGATGGGAAAACTGTATGTTTCAATCAGTAATTAGTAATTAATGATCAAAGTATTTCTCCTATAAATCATCAATTCGGTTATAGGCATTGATCTATGCTGCTACAGCTAATAAGCCCGATATCGTCAGAATTCTTTTGGAACACAATGCAGATATTTTATTGCTAGACAAAGATCATTCCTCTGCCAAGGAGATCGCGGATAGAAAAGGATTCGAAGAGGTAGTTGACGTAATCTCTGTATCACTCTCGCTAGCAACTGTAAATTTTTTCCTTTTTTACTTTCTAGATATCTAATCTGTTGACTAGGGATGATGAAGAGAAAATAATCACTTGTGAAGTATTTGCTAGAACAACTTGGAAAGATTTATTTCCAGATTTGTATCCTAGAAGAAAAGAAATTTTAGATGATTACGTATTAAGCATGCTGTCCGGAATGGGTTTGGAAAGTTATAAGAGTTTGTTTCTAGGAATAAATCTTAAAACTTTTTTACAATTGACAGAGGATGAAGTTTGTCACTTGGGAATCGATATCACTGTTCATAGAGAGCAATTTTTAGAAGGTTTGGAAAAATTTCATCTTAAAAAGTGGAATGTGAACATCCTTGGCAGTAAGAAGAATCAGATGAATCCGTATGTTTTATATCTTCTCATAATATTTTGATTAAAGTATACAAAATAATTGTATATGTATATGCATAGTTGCAGTATTTATGACAATATAATATCATTGGCAAATGCAAGGGAGAGAATTGCTGTAATAAGTGCCAGCTTTCAGTATATAAAAAATAATTTGATGAAAGCTGCAAATGAAAATATTCATCTTTCTCCTTCATTCACATTGCAATATGAGAAAGAACTGAAAGAAACGCAAAAGAATTTGAAAAATTTGAAGAATGAAATAATTCGCTATAAAAAATTAGCACGAAAGGTATATAATATAAAGCTAATATCTAAATTTTTAACTATTTTATCATTATTTAGTGCTTATTTATATTTTTACTTATAGATTGATAAGGAAGATGATAACGGTGTACCGGCAATTTATATGCGCCCAAAAATAAATAAATTCAATTGGACTATATCGTTAAGTGTTACATTAATAGTAGGGTTGTGCTTTTATAAATCAACATACGTGCAAAGATTATGGAATATCTATAATACATAAGAGTATAATATTTTTTTCAATACCTTCTTTTTTTCTCTCTTTACTGAACAAATTTTACACTTGTGAACATTATATATTCTATTGTTTCATAGCATATTAGTTTATACTGTACAATAAAAAAAAATTGTTTTTTTATGCAAAGGAAAAATATATGTACATTTTGCTAATATCATATTGTATGTGACATACCTTTTATTGACTCGAATGTTCTCTCAAGTTAGCCAATTTCATCATCTGTGGGAATAAAGGATGGAATGATGGAAGGTTTTGTTGTCGAACTGTCAACTGATAACGTTCCAATGGTCCACTGCATAAAGTTAATCTATCTCTTTCGCTCGGATGATTGTCCATCCACTGAGATAATCGGCCTATAGACCATCCGGCGCTCTGTGAAACAAACGGAACGATTATTACCTCGCTAAACATGTCCAACGAATCGGTATATTTAACACAAGAGTTTCCTTCACCTGATGCGGCGACGCTAGCTCGGGCGGCGCACCGGAAAACAGATGCAGAAGAATAAGGGACGGCGGCACGCTGCTCTCACCTTGTCCTTCCAAAATTTTGTCCACCATCTCCTCGTGATTGAGGAGAAGTAGGGTTTTCAGCGCTCGCAAAGTTCTGTATTGCTGTTGCTCGAGCAGACTCATCTGGCCACCACGACACAATGGTGTCACGGCTACTTCCATCTAAAATTTTCTGTCTGTTACATCTCATCCCAATTAACGTTTATCTTTTATGCGATGTATACCTGAGCGAAATCTACCAGAAGTTTTGCTCTCCCAAAATCAGTCAGAGGTCTTAATAAGCAGGCATGACGCACAAATAACTCTATGCATCTCGACGCGACGGTTTTGCAGCTGTAAAAAGAATGATAACATTCAATAATCGTTATCGATATAGGAGTTGAACAGAGACAGATAAATAACTTACCTTTCGGCTACAACCATTTGATTTTTGTACGGTAATAAGAACGTATTCACGGATCGTAAAATAAAGCCTTGCAACTCTCGTATGTAAAGGGAACAACCGATTTCTTTTCCCAGAGGGCTACTCGTGCTATAAAAAAAATGTATTAATATTATTTAAGATTAGGTCAAACGCAGGACAAATGGAAAATGAAAGAACAAGGATAACTCACTCTCTGAATTCAGGATCATCGTGCATCGTCAAGATGATGCTTTCGATTGCATCGCTAATGGAAGTTAACAGCGGCGCGAGTACATTCTTTGTTAATACGTCTGTCTCTTTGAGGGCCGTGGTAATAATAGCGCTGCCTTCGGAGGATAAACCTCCCGATAGATTCGCTATCACGCGATTCGTCTGATTCGCGAGGTAATACAGAAGATTCGCGAGCGTGATGTTTGTCTGCTGACCAGTCGTAGGAGAATCTATTACTTGGCTGGCTTCGCCACCAGTCACGACACTTTGCTCACATTTTAAACAGAATAATCTTATCGCTTTTCCCACATTACGGGATACTACAGTCGAGAGTCCGTCGTCCACCAGTGATACACTCAATTCGCTGCAAAATGTATCTTTATAGTATCTATATATATCTTCTTATAAATAAGGTATATGATATTTCTAAACTTACTTTGTAATTGTACGAATAAGACTGTCAATTTCATCCTGCGTCGGTAAACCTTCTCCCGAAAACATATTGTGCACTGGATCCAAAAGTCGAGATACCGAACGCGATAAATATGCATTTTCAAACGGTAGTAAAACATTGCGACTATATTATAAAAGTACGTACGCGTTAATATAATATAATGCTTTGTACATCGTTACATCAATTTATGTGAGATATTTTACTTACTCAATACCGTAAATCCCAATACTGTGAGATCTTTCTTTCAAGCGTTTACTCAAGTCCAAAAATATTCTTAAAAATTTTGGGTATTCTCCTTCTAGAGCCTGTTTGACGAACGACGATCCTGCAACATATAGATTATTTATTTATTTATAACTATATGACACTTAATATACATTTATAATTTACCTTGAGCACGTTCAACCAAGACTTTTGCGAGAAGGGCGTTTACTTTGTCCCAAAATTTTTCAGACAAACTGTGAAAACCCTTCGTGTGCTGTTCCAACAACACTCTTTGTAGCAGCTCGATCTAAATATAAAATAACGTTGTCTAAAAACTGTTGGATTCGAAAATTAAACGAATTATACAACATTGCACAATTTTTGTCAACACACCTGCAGACACTGTGTATATAAGGTATCTTGGAAAAGACGTTCGAGATTTTCCCAGATTTTCATGCGTAAATTTCCAGACGATCCAGGCGACGGAATCGCAGCTCTACCAGGGGCTCCACGTTTACCAAAATCCTGATTCGTCATCAACGATACATCTAGCGATTCTGTAGAAATTCTTTCTATGTCAGAAAGGGTGGACTCTATAGTTGTGTCCACAGCTCCATCAATTATTCCCAAGTTTTGAAAGACCTGCACAGCTGTGCTTACCTATTCATATTTATGAATATTAATACAGATATAATAATTATAATGCGAATGGGACCAAATTTAATCAACTGTTCGAATATTTCATTTGTAAATTTAAATTTATTATTATTTATTACTATTGTTAAATTAAATAATCATACCTTTGTCCTGTCCATCGCCTGTAAACCTTGTGTTAACGTATGAGTGGCTATTCTCTGTACAGTAGCTCTCTGAGCTTTTACAGCCTGTTGGTCATCCGCGATTACATCTAGGCCGTTAAGATCGGTGTCTGCCATTAATTGTTCTGTGCATATAAATTTGACATTATGTAATGTTGATATAATATTATGGTAAAGAAAAAGTATTAGAAAAGTACCAAGTTCGTGCAGACTGTTGGCGGCTTTAACAATATCTGGTCCTTGAGTGATGCTACTCATTTGAGAGTTCAAACGCTTTGATAAATGTTGCATTCTGGCGACTCTTCTCAGAAGATCAGAAGTCTCGTGGAGTCTTGCCAGTACAATCGTTTGCATCTCGATTCTATTAAATGGATCAACAATTTTCCCACGTAATCGCTCCACCGCTGATAAAAGACTCTAAAGGAAAAAAAGAATGTTTATACTTTCTGTGTCATCATTTTAAATTCATACATCAGTCTTATTTTCTTGCACCAATATTCACCTGTATATGAGACTGTATTATAAAAAGCACTCCCTCCAGCTTTTCGACCCATGTTGCTTGAGATAATAAATCCTCGTGATTGGCGAGTACTTGTCTCTGTAACTCGGCATTTAACACCTCAATAGCTAAAACGAGAAAGAAAATAAATATATAATTTACTATTTTAGTATTTTTATAGCGTAAAACAATTTAAATTTTACCTTGTCCTAGCTTGTTTAATTGTTGAGCCACTGATAACAGCTGACCAATGTCAGATTTCTTGGAGTCAGCTGTCAATAGTTGTTTAAAAAATTCTGTGAAATTAATATATATTTTATTAGTTATATATATATATATATATATATATATATAAAAAATTCACGCACAGCCATATAATAAACTTTTACTTGAGAGATACATATTTTTCTACTTACGATCATTTTCTATATCTTCCCAGCTTGATATGTCACCCATTTTTAGGTAATGTATCCCTTCAGGTGCGTTCAAAAATTCTACTCGTAGGTAAAGTAGCGCTGAATTGACCAATCAGGACAGAAAGACCAAAAATTCCTTCGTCTTGATTGGTCAATTAAATTAGTACTCTATTCCACGAGTAGGATTTTCGAACGCACTTATAAAGACACGAACCTGTCGAATGAACCGTAATAAAGTCGTGCAAAAATGATGTGTGTATAATTATTCATGAAACTCTTTTTCGATCGTTTATACACAATTACGCGATTCCGTTAGTTTAGAATTTTCTCTGAATCGTCGTTTTCCCTTTACGAAAATGATACACAGCCTCTTTATTATAAATTCCTCGGGGTAAGCATTATGAAAAAAGAGAAATAACATATTTGACATTTAAAACATATTTGACAGATCATAAATGAGTATTTTTCGCATACGATAAATATTTCCTGTCATCAAATACAGTTTTTCGACATTAATTATGTGACATGTAATTATTCTCTTATATGTTCCATATGTGTGCGCAGAGATGTCTTTATGGAGAAACATTGGAAAAGTGCAGTCGCACGTTCACTCTGCGACTATTTCTTCGATCAACAGCGAAGGGTCCTGTCACCGGAAGACACTCCACCAGTGATAGCTACTCCGCATCATTATCTCATCAGCATATATCGTTGTAACATGTTCTTTGTAGCGGTATGTATGACAGAAGGTAAGCTCGATTCAATAAGGTAATGTTGCTTGCCATATGATTTATTTACGCGATAATGTAATATATTTTTTGTCTCTTTTCAGTCCCCCCATTGTTTGTCATTGAATTCTTGCACAGAGTAGTGGACACCTTTGAAGATTATTTCAGCGAATGCACAGAGACAATCATAAAGGAGAACTATGTGGTTGTGTACGAATTGCTGGACGAGATGTTGGACAATGGCTTTCCACTGGCGACAGAATCCAATATATTGAAGGAATTGATCAAACCACCTAATATCTTGCGCACCATAGCAAACACTGTTACAGGCAAATCCAAGTAAGCATATCACACTGTGTTTAAACATTTAATATTTAAGGGAGACAGGCATAAAGGATTTTTTCTCATTTCCTGTAATTGTAAATATAGTGTTAGCGCAATTCTACCCAGTGGACAACTGTCTAATGTCCCTTGGAGACGAACCGGAGTGAAATACACAAACAATGAAGCTTACTTTGATGTCGTCGAGGAAGTGGATGCAATTATCGATCGAACTGGAGCGACTGTATTTGCAGAAATTCAAGGCTACGTAAGTTTTGTAGTAGATACCTCTCACACTGATACATTAATGTAATTATATGTAATTAATTTTTTTAGGTCGACTGTTGCATAAAATTAAGCGGTATGCCAGATCTCACACTTTCATTCATGAATCCGAGATTATTCGACGACGTTAGCTTTCATCCTTGCGTTCGATTTAAAAGATGGGAGGTATATATAAACACATATGTAATATCGCGCATAGTTTTACTTGTAAAAATCAATTTCTAAACTTATATATTCTTCTTTTAGTCAGAAAGGATACTTTCTTTTATTCCGCCTGATGGCAATTTTCGCCTTCTTTCATATCACATAGGATCACAAAGTATCGTAGCAATTCCAATATACATAAGACATAATATAAGCCTAAAAGAACCAGGAGGTGGTAGATTAGATATAACTGTTGGACCAAAACAGACTATTGGCAGAACGGTGAGTTGTCTTTCTGAGAAAGAATGTAAAATTATATATTATAATATATTATTAGCATTATATTATATTATAGGTTGAAAACGTAACTCTTGAAATTCCTATGCCAAAGATAGTCTTAAATTGCACTTTAACTCCAAACCAAGGAAAATATTCATTTGATCCTGTTAGTAAAGTATTGCTGTGGGATATTGGGAGAATTGATGTTTCTAAGTTGCCAAATCTTAGAGGATCGGTAAAATAATTAAAGTTTTAAATATAAGTTTAATAAAATTATGTTATTATATATATTGTTATAATTTTATATTTCAGATCACGATACAAAATTCGGCAACTGTTACCGAATCAAATCCTGCCATTAATGTATGTATAATATATCTAAAACTTCTTTTTTGCGAAATTTTAATAATTTATAATTTAATTTAATAATTGAATATTTTTCTTAATTTTAGGTGCATTTTACGATTAATCAATTAGCGGTATCTGGTTTAAAAGTAAATCGGTTAGATATGTATGGCGAAAAGTACAAGCCTTTTAAAGGTGTCAAATATATCACTAAAGCTGGTAAATTTCAAATAAGGATGTAAATACAATGAATGACAAGATAAAACAAAAATTATTTCTTGTACATAATATTAAAAACGTAATATATATGTGCTTTATTACCTGGATTAATAAAAACAAATAGGGATATATATGACATTAAAAATAATTTACTAATAATTTACTATGTA
Organism: Prenolepis imparis; assembly: GCF_030444845.1. Taxonomy (NCBI): domain Eukaryota; kingdom Metazoa; phylum Arthropoda; class Insecta; order Hymenoptera; family Formicidae; genus Prenolepis; species Prenolepis imparis. Next base: position 5,386,358 of record NW_028141173.1, read on the forward strand.
TAAAATGAAAGCATCAATATAAAAAATGATGTTAAGTAAAACTTTAAATATTCTCATTTTAATTGACTTATGCCTATTCTATACTTATATTTACGAAACAAAATTCAGTGTAATAACTAATAAATAATTTGACAATGCAAAAACAATTTTTATCCCAATAAAATTTAAGACTTATATTACAAACAAAACATTTATCAGAAGATATATTCGAATCATATACATCGGTCCTTTATGTTGAAGATTGACATAATAATTTCTTTGCTTCCAAATCCTCCCATGTTGGATGAGTAGCATATGTGTACAATCTCTCCATATTGGTAGCATATATAGTGTGATTACTAACGAGATTTTTATAAATCTGTTTGGAAAAATAAAAACCGCGATTAAAGCATGTATAATAATTTTAGCAGAAGATTAGATTTCTTTATTCTTACCTTTAATGCATATTGTAAGTCGGCTGTGCTCACTGGTTTTAATGGTGGGCGAATAGTTTGAGTGGAACAAGCGTATGAAAAAGCAGTGGCTTGTTCAGCTTCTTCAAAATTAGGTTTTGGTGCGGGGATTTGACCATAAGGTTCTATCACTTCTGTCGGCCTGCGTTTTAAAATGTCGAAATAATTAATATAGAGTATTAATATGTATAACATTAAGATCAGAAATTGTAGCGACTTACTCTGAATGGAATGGATTTATATACATGGAGTTTCTTTTCCATGAACTAGGCACTGGTTCTCCTATATTATAGATGAAGGAGCCATCGCAGACGGCGTATCCTTTTCTCCGTGTGAAGACGGCGGTGAGGATATTTTTCAAGAAGATTTGTGTCGCGGCAATAATAATATGCGCCGTATTCTCTTCAGCTCCGTCCATATTATTTTCCCATGCAGCGAGCATCAACCGAGCTAGCACAAAAGTCCGATCCGGTAATACAAGTTCTTGGGCGCTGGAGCGATTCGCACCTATGGGTTCGTCACCGACAGGCGACGAAGCTTGACCCAATACTTCCACGTACATATCTGCTGGCTGTCACAATAAAACAAGATGATATATACTTGTATATTATTTGTATAGCGCATTATTATCACTATAAATGTATGTACATAATGATTTATGTAGATACAAACCTCAAAATTTGATTTATCAGTCTTATATTTGCGTTTCAATCTCAGTCTCTTTTCCTTCGTGGTTTTTTCTCTATCTATCTTATAGGTCGGCGTAATAGTGGCTAATCCACGAACTTTATTGAAGAGACACAACAAGAACTCGTTGTGTAAACGAACTTGGTCTTCTGTCATAAGAGTACGTGCTTCGCAATCAAATTCTTCCTTTGTGGTCTAAAACAATATTTTCATAAGCAAGACAATATATACGCAAGACAATATATAAGAATTAATCAAAAAATTTACCTTCATCTGAAACCATAGCTTCATCTTCTCAAAATACCTGTCGATAAAAATTATCATAAAGATATAAGTTTAAATGTATAGATTAATTATTCCTCTATTATATTATTTTTATATTATATATATTTGTACATCGTTTTTTAAACTAGAAAAAAACCTACGCTTTTGCATTTTCGCCAAGCGAAGACACAAGGCTCTTCCTGGCTAAATTTAATTCCTTCGAAGTAGTCATTCTTTCTACTTTGCATACAAGATTGTTTTGAAGTCAGTTTAGGTTAGAATAGAAGGTTAGGTTAGGTTAGAAGGTATTTAAAAATAACTAATTGTAACAAGATAACATCTCTAAAAATCTACTTATCAGAATAAAATAGCTAATTATTTATTTATGCAATTTGCAATATTCAATTTAAAGCAAAATTACTAATTGCTTTATTAATTTTAACTGTTTAGGAATAAAAGGATTTAATTTAGACATTCAAAAGTATTTTATGAAACCTAATGTAAAATTATATCTCAATACAAATTTATTTTATAAATAATGGTTTTACTAAAATCGGACCATTTTACTATTTTACTTCGTTCTTATTATATTATGTAAAAAATATAACAGAGAGCATATTGTGACTCTTAAACTTTACATATAAAATTATCAAATATAAATAGAAAACTTAAACATACACTTGTGTACAGAAAAATTGAAATATATAAGAAGAGAAAGTTTCTATATATACACAGTTTTTCAAAGAGTTTCAATTTCCTACAATCACAATACTTTCAATTGTTTTAGAGCTTAATTGGCTTCTTATCGTTTCTAATAGAATTACTTTAGAGTTCAACGCATTAAATATTCTAATTACAATCATTTGTTGGATATATATATATATACAATTCGTTATAATAGAAGCTACCACTTTCTTCCAAGCCAGTCTTCGTAATCCTTTTTCCTATTTTTACGATCTTTCTTTCTACGTCATCTAATTTCCTTGGATAGAATTCTTGAGCGAACGAGGTCCCAAGTTATTAACGCCGTATTCGGTTTCGTGCATAAATCCATGACGACTTGCGCATTTCTTGCATTGTGAGTCACTCCTAGGCAGGTTCCTGCTGCCATGTTGTAGATAGGTGTACCATTCTGTGCAACAATAAAGTGTTTAAAATTTACAGTAATTTTGTGTGGCGATTATAAAAATATCTATTATTATTTAAGTAGATCAAATAATTTATAAGCGCTCGCGTCAACTGTAAGACAATGTTTCTAATAATAATCACTATAAAAAAAGAAAATAAAAGAATAAAATTAATAAAATAAAATAAATAAAAGACATATTAATTAATATATAAAATAAAGCTAATGGATATTCATTACTCAAAAGATAATAATTTATCATTAATGAAAGATCTTACAATGCGTTTATGACGCCAATCTTGACTTCCGCCCATTTCGTGACACTTTCCAAGTTTCGGAATCTTCTCAGCTCCTTCCATGCACAGCATTTGACCAAGAACTAGTTCGTTTTTATCGGTCTCGAACCACATCTGTGTTGTAACGTAAATTATTTGTAAAGTGATAAAATCCTTTTCTTTCTTATAATATATCTAGCATAAATATTTACCTGTGATTTAATTCTTAAACACGGCAACAAGATCAATTTCGAGCCTTTGGTCTTGATATCCTTTTCGCTCTGAATACAGAGCACAGAATTAGAAAGTCTGATTTGATACTGATCGGTGTAATTTCTTTTCCTCGAATGCCACAGTTGCATCGGTCTTTGCTCGAGTTTGGACCATTTATCCTTCAGTCGCTTCTCCGAATCATCCGGTAATGTTAACTCTGGATAAACCTCCTTCAGGTACCAGCCGAAAGTCTTGCATTGTAATCTCTGGCGCAGTGCTAGCCGTTCCGAGACGTCGCCGTAGTCGATTGCTTTAGCATTTTTCAGAAAATAATCCTTATACTCGTCCATCCACACGTGTGCGACTCGCAACGAGTTCTTCAACATGCTGTCGTGCGAATCGTCCGAGCCATATGGCCTTCGTCTTCTAAATACATGACCTACTCGCGAACAGGGAATCAACTCGATACTACCGCCACACATCCATATCTAGAGGGAAAAAATAACCGATCAATAATTTTGTTTCATATATATATATCGCGAATTAAATTCCAAGAGTCACAATATGTAATTAGTTTTTACTCGGAATGATATTTCAAGGTTTTCTCCACCCCATACGTCCATACCAGTGTCGTACTCTCCCATCTTTAAAAAATATTCTCTGTCAATGGCGAACAATCCTCCAGCCATTGTTGGCGATCTGTTTTTTTAACAAAAAATATTTGTGACAGAATTGAATTATATACTTGCGCTATTAATAGATGTAAATATAGATAGAAGATCATCTTACTTGATAGGCTTTACGAAATCGTCGTCATGTTTTAACGTCCCAATTGGTAAATTGTCCCATTTAAAGTGAAGACCCCAGTTAAATCCACCTCTCACTAACGGGCTGCCAGTATACTGAAACGTGTCTGCGTTTATAATATCGATTACCGGCATCGGTACGATAGTCTTCGAATAAGCGATCCTCGATAGAAGCGGCTCTATCCATATCTCATTCACTTCTATATGGCTGTCTAAAAAGATTAGAACATCGCCGCTGGCTTTTCTCGCTCCGAAAACTCGTGCCCTGATTAATCCCTCTCTTTTCTCGGTCTTAAACAATCGCACCTTAGCGTCAAAATTGTTCTTCGTGTATTCACGTACTCTCTCGTGCAACGTGTCGCTGTCGCTATAATCGTTCACCAAAATAATCTCGTGCAGGAGATTCGCCGGCGTTCTCTCGATTATGGAATGTAAGGATCGTAATAGCGTCGTGTAATGCTCATTGTAGAAACAGATGATTATACTGGCGTTTGGCAGATTGGAGGAATATCTTTGCGCCTTGCACAATTTGTGCCTCGTGTCCGGTATATTTCTTCGCACTCCAAGATTGTCCGATATCAGGACGTTGAAGGCATAATTCTTGTACCCAGCGTCTCTTTTTCGCTGATCCTCCACATTCTTTACCATGCCCAACTCGTCTAAATCTATAACAAAACGTTTAATTACTTTCTCGAATTTGACAATCTGATACCGATTTAATATCTAATATCAGAGATTAGTACCTTGATCCAAGGTGACTGCAGGCTTGACCGGTAGAGGCTGTAATTGTTGCAAGAGCAGATTGTTGTTCCTGTAATCTTTCTCGCCTTTCAGATTGTAGACTCTCTTGTCAGACAGAATGTGCTTTTCATTTCGAGGGACGATAACGTTGTCGCGTAACATGATTTCCTTGTCGATTTCCCTTTCCCCGTGAATAAAAACGCCAGGCACTAATATCGTAGGGCTGGCAGTGATGCTGTTCTGCGACAGTCTTGAATAGAGGTACAGACTGAAAGCCCATGTTAACGAGGCTATCACTATTCCCGACAGGAATGACACGTATCTCGTCGATATCATCTGTAAAAATAAACAAATAAACAATCAACTCGACTGTTCGACTATCTTTGCAAAACAATGAAACATTTAGATCATTTCTTTGCAAACCTCTGATACAATATGCGCGAGAATGGAGTCTGATTTTTTACAAATACTCGTCGCAGATTGCAATTCGATCACGATGCGCAAGTGTAGGATATTCAAACAGCATTTTCGGGCTGCATTTTTGCGATCAAAACAAAGTAGCGGTCCTCAATTGACAGCCGGGTACAAGTGAGCTGTCATCTTTAGTGGTCACGTGCAGTGATGCCAATCTCAGGGGCGAGCCGCGAGCCACGGCGGGTGGTGGGGGGAGCGGCGTGCTGGGGGCTCGGGGGTGCGCGCGCCGTTTCGTCACGTGACCGTGTCACGTGGCTGCGTCACGTGGTTTGGTGTGCCCCCCACCACCGCAGTCGCCAAACCACGTGACGCGGTCACGTGACGAAACGACGCGCGTACCCCCGAGCCCCCACCACGCCGCTCCCCCCACCACCCGCCGCGGCTCGTGGCTCGCCCCTGAAATTGGCAACATTGGGAGAAGGAAGGGGCAATTAATCAATATGGCTTCTTTCGCGCCAAATTTGAATGCGATTTCGCCTTTTTACGCTCTTTACACATTTTACACTCTGTTTCGAGCAATTTTTTTCAATCAATTACGCGTTTATGTAACATTACATCTTCGACGTCGACATTATCGTTGAAGTTGCCCAGCGAGTTAAGAGAGGCGAGAGTAGGCCATTTAAATTTAGAAATTTAAATTTAGCGACACAGAGACGCCATATTGATTCTATTGTCTGCTAGAGACACTCGATCCGATGCTCCTGTCAATAGTGGTGGATCATCTGCGAAGAGTGGATGATTGTCCGTCCTGCATATACGACTGCAATCGATTTGTTTATTCTAGTTGTTCCCTTGCGTGACAGGTAAAGAGGGATATCCGCGATCATAGCAGGAACGTCCGCCACGTTTATATTCGACAATTTAGCGAGATATTGACGTAGCAAGCAGTGACAGGTTGACACTTTAGCCATTGGTGAGTTGTGCAATTTTATGTGACTAATATATATTATTCGTCATAATATCGGTATGTGGCATCTTCCGTCTTATCACTCGCATGAATAGTTATATCTCTTCCTCTTATTACTAATTATAACTCATTCTGCGTATTCAATGTGCGTATGTATATGTATATGAGAGATAAACTCACGTAGAGATATATGTACAGAAGAAAAGAGCTATTCTGCAAAAATGACGCATGTCACACTTTTCTTTACTTGTTTTCTTACACTATATAACACATGTTTCTTGTTGTCAAAATTAAAGTGTGTCTGACAAACTGATGCTTGTTTCAGATTAGATTAGATTAGATTAGATTAGGAGATTAGGCGCAGTAGCAAGTAATTGCATAAAGAGATATTGTAGTTAAATAAATTTGATATTTTATACTTGAATTTATCAAATTAGATTTATTTTTCATTTTTGATTGAGTATTATTTGAATAAATATTATTTGATTAAAAGTGTTTATATCTATTTATTGAAATATTTTTTAAATAGATTTTTTTCTTATTATGTAATTTTATTCTTAATAATTTCATTTAAAAAAGTAATTAAATTACTAAACAAAAATAGAAACTTTGATAATGTAAAAAATTGATAATGTATGTAGATTAGTATCAATATTGATAATATAAATGCCTACTAGATAAAATAAAAATCTTTTTGATTACAGGAAAGTATTTAAGAAAGAGGGATTTAAAATGTCTCTTTATCCTACGCTAGAAGATATGAAAGTAGATCACATGATGAAGGTAAGTCAAAACAGGCTGCAAAATCAAGAATATTATAAATTAATATCTTTGAAATCACACGTGAGAGATAAATTTATATTACGCACCAATTAAAATTATGTTACAGGCTCAAGTGCAAACAGAGTCACAATATCCCATTTCAATGCCGACCGAGCCAGCAATTCCCTCGGCTCCAGTTTATGTTCCTTCTGCACCCAGTACGTTATATCCATCCTTGGGAGATTACATGGGACTCGAGCTAAACGAACAGACTATTGCACAGAATATGCCCGAATATGCGCTTGCTAGACGTCAAAATGCAAACGAGGTATGTTGATGTTATGTAATTGCAGTCTAATTTTTTAATTATGCCTTAATCCTAAAATTATGAAATTTAAACCTGAAAAAAGAAAATTATATTATTTTGAAATTATCTTATTAATTAGCTTTGTCCTAAAAAAGGTCAATTTTTATTTTAAAAAATATTAAGAAAAATTAATATTATGATTTCAGATGACACTTGCTTCAACAAACGTAACGTACAATTCATTAGCAGGAATGGTCGCTCCTTTGTCAAACGCGTCAGCAGTTTTACAAAAAGCTTATGTAACAAACGGCATTAGAGAGGTAATATTCGATAGCTAAATACATAAAATTCTACGAGTACATGTAAAAAAACACAACACAAATATTCCAAGTATTTTATCATCTCTTTGCAGTTGATATTGTGTAAAGATGCTGATGGAAAAGTCGGTGTTAGAGTACATGCAATAAATAATGGAGTCTTTGTATGCCTTGTGAGCCAAAATTCTCCAGCGGCAATGGGTGGATTACGTTTTGGTGATCAAATTTTAACTATTAACGATGTATGCGTCGCCGGATACTCAATGGATCAAGTGCACAAGCTATTCCGTAATGCAGATACCAATGGAATTAAAGTGGTCGTACGTGATAGGTCAGTTTGTTATTTCTTATTTATAAAAATTTCAATTCTACTAAAATGTTTACTTTCTTCGTGAATGTAATCAGTTTTATTGCAGACCATTTGAACGTACGGTAACGATGCATAAAGCCAGTACGGGTTACATTGGATTTCAATTTAAGAATGGAAAAATAATCGCTCTGGTGAAAGATTCTTCGGCCGCACGAAACGGACTCTTAACCGATCATCAGATACTCGAGATCAATGGAAAGGTTTGCACGACATTGACCTACTCTTTGTTTAGTCTAGTTGAATGATAATTATTCGATTATTAGACAAATTCAAAATATTTTACAGAACGTAATCGGGATGAAGGATAAAGATATTACGACAGAGATTGAAAATGGTGGAAATATCATCACAGTGACCATAATTCCATCCTACATTTATGAACACATGGTGAAAAAGTATGTATTTTGTATTAAATAAACTTTATGTATATATATGAATATGTATGTACATTTATGATTATGTATATATATTAATATGTATGTACATTTATGATTATGTATATATATGAATATGTATGTACATTTATGATTATATATATATAAATGCGTACATAAATGTATATATATATAAATGCGTACATAAATGTATATATATATATATATATAAATGCGTACATAATTGTATATATATATATAAATGCGTACATAAATGTATATATATATATATAAATGCGTATATATATACATTTTGTATATATAGGAATGTGTATATTATATATGAATATGTACATATATGAATATGTATATATTTTTTTATTTGTTTTGTGAAGATTATTAGCAATATATTTTCTCCACAGAATGTCCAACAGTTTGCTGAAGAATTTGATGGATCATTCTGCACTGGATCTTTAAATAAGGAAATAAATCGCCAAATTCATATATGCCATACAGCCTATTATTGATGGGCACGTGCATTATTCTCTGTAGCTCTTTATTACAAAGAAAGTAATACGAATACCCTACAGATATATTATATAAACTCAAGATGCCAATCATATTATTATTACAAACATGACATATGTGATACCTATCTAGAATGTAGAGCCTAGTTCCGTGTCAATCTCGACATTAATTGGCTAAAAATCATGGAAAAATATATATCAGATTATTTTTCTATACAAAAAGCACACTAAAGCTTCCTACAAATACATGGATTTTATCGTTCAACTCTATACAAGGAGAAAATTCTTGGTTGCATTTATTCAAAAATAATTATTACTGTTATAAGATAATTGTATTTTATACTTTATTTATATAAAAGAATAACAGTTTTATTGCAATTTTTTGAACATTGCTGTTAAGTGATAAAAAGTTATAATTTATTTTTTTAATTCAAATATAAAATTGTTATTAATGTGTTTTTCATAAAATCTTACAATTAATGCACTTTTGCGTGACAAGATCCAACTTATTTTTTATATTTGTAAGAAACCATACTGTAATTATATTGTAGAAATCATTGGTATAGTATTGTAACTAATCATTATAGGTAGATTTTATTTTTATTGACTTTTGAATGTATTCATGTGTTTATTTGGGACTTCTTATTTATCATATTGTCACAATGGCAGAGAGACACAATAAAATATAATTAGTAACATGGCAATATCTTTCGCACATACTTTGTAGCATCTTTATTGGTATTTTAATCAATTAGTATTTCAAAGATAAAATATTATCGTATTGATATTGATTTTTCAATGTAAATTTTTTTGATTATATTTAGAAAAATAGATTAGTATATATTGTATATTACTCAATTTTTCAATTATGATTTATAAAATATTTCACCGATATAATCTTCTTCGCTGTCTTTAAACTGTTTGTATTAGTGCTACTCTATTTTAGATAAGTTAAATAAAAAAAAATTTTTTAATTAATATACTCTAAATGTTTTTATTTCACTTAACAAATGAAAGAAATTCAGATAAGTTATCAACAATAAATGGATATGTATTTCAAGAATATTTGAGGAACAATTTGTGCAACTTTAGAGTGCCAATATTACTTTACATGTAAATACAACATAACTAGTTTATAATTATTTGATTTGTTTAAATAAAAGATTAAGAGAAAAAGAAAAATAACATGTTTAATAAATTTGAACTGTTACATAGAGAACTAAGAGAGATTCAAGATTTCTATCTCAGTTTTTGCGCATTGAAAAAAGTATAGATTACATATGTAACTTATATATGTATTGTTTCCTTTTATAATATATATGATATATAGGATATCGGCAATTACGGTATAAAAATGACACAATTATTTCCTATTATATCTCCTATTACAAATAGGCTGAATCGATAATGTGTATTTTTCATGAATTGTACAATTACCGTATAAAAGGGATTCTCCTTTAATTACAATTTATCAAGTTCAATATTATTAATTCTTCGAGCTATCAAATGGATCTTCAATCTATCTCGGACATCTAGCTCATATTATGCAACAGTAATACCAGCCGTCTGGAGATAATTTCTCAAGTGATTTGCATTCGGCTCGGGAATCTGACCCAACAATCCTGGCAAATGTCCTGGCGATAGTCTTCCGAGACCTTGCGCCAAATGCAAACGTATATCACCAATATCTGTCAACATATATACATTTATTAATATTTTCTTACGAAAAAGTTGCATATACTTATATATATAGATAATGTTGAGAAAAGAAATATTCGTAAAACACACACACACACAAGCTAAAATAAAAAAAATGACATACTTGGCAAGGGATCCTTCCGAGGATTTCTCGCACAGATGAGTTGACTGTAACCCACTTGATATCCGACCGTATCGTCAACTTCCGGGAACACGTCGTCCTCTGGTAATAAGGTTTGATCTTGCGGCAGCTCAAAGAATTCCACCAACGCGGCCAATAGACGAGCATAGTACGAATGATACGGAGCTTCAAGCATTGCGGGACAATCGATCAGCAAATTTGACATTCCGACAGCCACCACTTTGCGCTCTATCTCACCCGATATCTTCTGCAGATCGGTTATGAACACGCGCTCCACCACCATTCCAAACATTCTGAATGCAAAAGATTTGTATTTGTACCTCTTAAGTAATGTACGTGCATTTTTATATTATATATTTATAACTTACTGTGGTTGTATCTGGTCAATAATCACGATCAAGTGCGACGCTGTGTATCTAATAATGTAATATGCAAAAAATACTATTAGACCTTTCACATACTTCGTTGTTTTCGAGGTAGAAAGTCTTTGAAAGAGAAGCACGAAGATCTGTCTCATGTACGGCTCCAAAACGCTCCTGCAATATTACGCTGGTGTTATAATTGATGCATTTAACTGTCAGATACGAAACGTGGATAAAAGTATATTAAAAGATGAAGAGAGAGACAAATATTCTTACGGTTCAAAATATTCAATGATGCTTTGTATCAGTAGAAATCCTTCATGATCGTTTGCCTTTGATGCAATTAACTTCTGAAATACTCCTAGTAACGCACTCGTCTTATCTTGCGTTACAATCTGATTCGAACCATGACTAATAAATGCTTGTAATAAACGATTTAAAGGATGAATGTTGGCCTGACGTTCGAATAGTACGGGTGATAACAGACACGGAAACAAAGCCATGTATGTCTCTGGTATATCTTGATTGGTTCGTAACTCCAAAAGCAGTGCAAGAATTTGAAAGACGTAGGGAATAAACTCTGAAAAGTAAATACATGACTTTATGAGTTGCAATTATATGATTTGTGATAGTAAAATAATTTACCTGGTATATCTTGTTGTAAAATTTCTTGGAAAATGGGGAACAATGCTTGTTCGAAAGATGATACTGCCTCAGGATTTGTTTTACAAACAATTCTGAGGAAAAAAAACAATTTTATTAGTATAAAAGTATTGTAAAGTGTCAAATAAAAAAAAAAAAAGAATAAGCAAGATAAAATCTGATGGCTTACTTGATAGACAAACTTAAGGTTTCAAAGAGATAATGATTAAAGTTTGGCCGACTTGGGTTCCTAGATACGATCGCGAGTTTCTCGGTGAGTTTCGGAAGTAATTCGGCCAAAAAAGGCACCACGACTTCTTGTAAAATACCGAAACTTCTCATAATGGCCTTCATGACATATTCGTTCTCCTCGGAACCCGAAATGTTCATACACGCGAAAAGTCCTTTCAACAAATCTGTTGCTAGCGGCGATAGATCAACACCTTTAACTCTGGAAAATATTAAGGAATTTTCAATCATCCTAGATATTCATACATTAACAGTTAAAATATTGCTTTGTTATTTCATACATGGACATATTATCAGCACCCCTCATCGCCAATATCTTTTCAATTGCACAAGCAGCATAACTGTGCACGACGATACTGCTGGCACTGAGATGTCTTATTAGTTGTGGCAAACTTCCTACTACCATATCACGTGGTAATATCGATCTAAACGTCATTATAAATTTTATTCCATCTGCTTTAAGTACCGGAAACTCGTTCACTGAAATTGTTTATTATATTATATTTAATTAAATTAAATTAAGTTATATTTACTTTAATTAAATTAAGTAATTTATTTTAATTAAATTTCGATCTTAAATAATTCCAAAATTAATCTTAAACTTGAAGACAGAAATTAAAGTCTAGTTAAACTAAAAATAACTCTTTTAAGATATACCGTTCGGTTTTGCTAACTCAGGTTCGATATATTGCCCAGCGAATTGCGGTAACGAGACCAATTCGCTACTTTGAGTAACCCCGTGCTTCTGCGTCTGTCCTTTGCTCGCACTACTTGTGACAAGATAAATAGCGGCGTCTTTGCTACGCCAATTTTCTGATGGTTTATCGGCGTAATTTTGCAACATTATCTAAAAAAGAAAAAAAAAACGCACACACAAATGTAGAAAAAATGCATATGTACTACAATATATGTATAAAATCAAAAATTAATATTTCTCATATATATTTACCTGTATATATGCTCCAAAGATTTCCATTATTTTCGCTTCAAAATATTTGGACAATACTTTAACTAAATCACACGCAGCACGCCTTCTGGTATCGACGTCGCTGCCTTCGATATCCCGTCTAATATATTCTTCAGGATTATCCTCGAATAATTCACTGTCTGATTCTGCAGCGTTTTAACGATTTTTGTTAATATAAAAATTCATAGTATATTATTATATTTTTATATACTGATATATAATTACCTCTAAATTCCATGTTAGGGATTATAACTTTTTCACATATACTACTAAGAATTGTCGGATCTTCGAATAAATGTCTATATTGTGCTCGATCAGCTACTGTGGCCAGGAATTGCAATGCATTTGAAACTAACTGTAATATATAATATCCATAACCATTATGCAAATACATTACATTTCTTTTTACAACTCGAGTTTTTCTTCAAAACTTTGATGGTGCAATATTAAATTTTACTTACCGCATCATATTTGGGTTGTTGTCCAGTAGATGTAAGTAGATTCCAAACTGCTGTAACAAATTCGGGTAAATATGGTTGGAACTCCTCATCATACTTTTGCGCATATAGGCCAACATTGTCGCACACTTGCGATTTTAATTGTTCTATTACACCTGCTTCTTCCTCGCCCTTTAAATAAATTTCAAATTAAAGAATTATTTCCATTTTGTACATTTAATTGTATTATAATAATATCTTAATATATATATTACTGTAGTCTGCAAGGAGGGAACATCCGCATTTAACAAGGTGTGAAAGTTTCTCATCCACGCTTCCATATTGTCTTCAAAAAATTCTGGTAGATCCTGTAAATGTCAGTCATATAACTTTTAGCAACAAATTCGCATTCACATTTTACATGCAAATAGATATAACAAGACACACTTACTTGAAAATTAAGAGAATAGAATACTTTACATAAGATAACTAAAGAATTATAAATGACTCTTAAAGCATCCACATTATTGGCATGTACTTGTGTTAAATTCATTGTAGCCTGTAAAATATTTTTCTTTAGAATGACTTATCTATGAGAATACACGTACTTTTAATGCATACAAAATAAGATTGAATACTCACTAAAAACAAATCTGTTAAAGGCTTCGCAAACTTATCCAACACAAATTTTATTTCTCTCCATAGAGTGTCACTTTTAAATTCGTATCTGTACCTTTTGAACAAGGAGTGCGCTGTGTGCAAAACTCCATTAATTATATGGAAATCACCCGTACTGAACTTCTCTACCATCTGATCGATCAATTCCGGCCATTTATTTGGAAAATCGTACTTTCCGATGATGGATACGGCATCCGATAACTGTTTCTGTATTGAATCTGGCGAATGTAACATTAGATTAATAATTAACTTCTTGATAGCTTCTCTATCCTGAACGTGTATGCGATCTGCTGAATCCTCGTCCTGAAATAAATAGCAAAAGATTCTACATCGTGCAGAGAGCAAATCTCTTATTACAATCTATCATTGTGCGCAAACTCTAGGCTAAACAGAACAAACTACCCACCACTTTCCAATTACGCTTAACATAATTCTTGAACGCAACAGCACCAGCGATTCTGATGGTTATATTAATTTCGGATTTGTCTACCAAGTGAAGCAGCAACAAGGGATAGTTTTGATTGATCTCCACCGATTCTAAAAACTTCTCGGCTGAAATGTAAATCGAACTATATTAATGTAACGTTGTAAAAGAAACGATAAGTGAAGTTTGGAGTAAGGTTATACCGACCTGGACGCCTGACGTTCACGTCCGGGCTAAGGGTGTGCTTGAGATACTCGCTCAACGTTAACAGATTATCATCGGTGAGCTCCATATTTGTGATTAAAAAAAAAAAATTTCCTCTCTCCGACTTACAGCTACTCGCTCTCTACGGAAGATACGACACGGCGACAGAGAGATGGGAAAATTCAACGCCGCATCATCATCGGCGAGTACAACATCGCGACAACCGGCTTTCGGAGGCGGCGAATTTACCCCCCACCAACGTTCGCTATTGGCTGTCCGCTGACGTTCGCGGCGCTCGACAGAATTGGCGGGAATGTACATTACAAGAGAACGAAATGTAAGATTCTTCTGCGCACGCGATCGCAGAAGCAGCCCGATCGAAATAGCTGTTTCGAGCGAGCTTCAAGGAATTAGTTCTTATAAATTATTATACGAATGGAGATACATATCTATTTTTTAATTATACAATTAACAAGTTATCTAGATGTGCGTTAATTTGTGAATTTATATTTTGAAAAATTAAACTCTGAAGAAAACTATTAATATATAATGTACTTTACAACATACAATTATATCTATAATAAATTATATAAATTTATATATAAGTTAATTATTCCATATTTGATATAACAATTTAAAATTTTGATATTCTTTTAAAATAATTACAGAGATATATATGTATAATTTTAATTATACAGTCAACAAGTGTTACATCAAAATGTGTTAATTTGTAAATGTATACTTTGAAAAACTAAACTCTAAAGAAAACTATTAATATATAAATGTACTTTATAATATACATCAATTTATTTCTATTATCATAAATTATATAAATTTATATATGAATTAATTCTATATATATTTAATATAACAATTTAATTATATTCTTTTAAAATATTTATAAAGAAATACATATATGTATAATTTTATAATTATATAAAATCAACAAGTTTTATATCAATAATAAGATGTGTTAATTTGTAAATTTATACTTAAAAAAATTAAACTCTAAAGAAAACTATTGATATATGATGTACTTTATAACATATAGTACACATATCAATTATACCTCTGTTCTCGTAATAAATTACATAAATTATATATGAGTTAATTCTAAATAATATATAAATTATATATGAGTTAATATTTGATATAACAATTAAATTTTTATATTCTTTTATAATGTTTAAATAATCCATTTTCATTAAAAGAATTTTTATTATTAAGAATAAGAATATATATAAGTATATATTCAATAAATAAGAATTTTTATTTATTGAATCGCAAATATTTTAAAATGTATTCGTCTTTTCCTTCGCCTTATATTCGTTAACTGCAATTTTGTTCTTTTTTAGCTTCCTTTGTATTTTGTTTAACGTATCTTCTGCAGATCTAATATTGTGCATTGACTTGCTGTTGCTCGACCTGGCGGATTAATAAAAATTGCGATAAGTTTTAATAATCTAAAATAATAATATATATTTAATTATATACATGAATAAATCATATATATTTTCTTTTTACTTGATATGAGAAATTACGCTATCAAGATTCGGCAAGTCGTCAACGTCCACATTAGCTTCAATACAATTCAAATCGTACTTTCTCATCATATCGTCGACTTCTTGCTTCAGAATTGAAAGTTCGTCGCTAGCTTTTCTGCACTCTTTCTGATGATCTTCGATATCCTTCATCAAGATATCTCTTGACTTTAAAGATAAAGAAAGAATTTACACGAAATTATATTTATATAGGAAATACAATATTTATAGAGAGCTGATTTAAAGCAACAAAATTTATAAAAGCTCTTTATTACGAAACATACGTATTCCGTTATCCACTGGGAAAAATCACTCGCGTAGTTTCCTATTTTCGATTTGCAATTGTCCCTGAAATGAAATAATTATCATTATTAGAGCTTTCATTTTTTGCTTACGTAAATTTTTCTATTAATAACGATTGAAACAAAATATTTAAGATAACTGTGTAATTTAAATATTGAAAATCTATATATACTATATAATAGATATAATTTAAAATTAATATGTTATCTCTACATTTGTATTTTTGACAAAATTTTACCATTGTTCACGCAATATATTCGCCCTCGCATTTTGTAAATCCATCAATTCCTGCTTCTTTTCGACATGGATCTTCGCAGCCTTCGTTATTTTTACGTCAATGTCGACCACGTTTTGGTCCAGCTTGTCCAAATTCGCTTCAATGTTGCGATTACTCTCGACCAAATTCGACATATGCTTCTTCAATTTCTGTACCTTTTTATCGGACATGTTGACCGATTCTCTTAACGTTACAAACTGAAACATTGTTTCTCCTTTAGCATTCACATACACTCGTTTTTTTCGAAAAATTCGTAAAGTTTCGAATGCAAATTCAGAGCTTATTATAAATACAATGAGCTGAGAGAAAATTATATATATTATTAAATATTATTTAATTTTAATTATATATTAAAATTATATATATAACAATTCTCGTGTGACTTTTCATAACATGAATAATCGTGCATTTATTTTTATTATATTATCTCGAGAAGCGACTTTGCAGTATCTTGCTTCATACTTTTATCTTTGCGATTCGATTTTGTTACGAATGTAAAATTGAAATAAGTTGAGTGGCAAAATCGCTTCGAAAGTATAATTGTAAACTATCGGTTCATTCATATTTCACCTGTTTGATGTGAGAAACAATCACGTCCGATTCCGAGCTTTCAACATTCCCGAGATCGACATTCTCGTTGCTCGCGGATGCCTCCATTTTTTTCTGCCAATAATAATGAATAACGCTTATGTGATACCTTTTATCGGATTTAACGAAATAACTTTTAACGTTGTACAAGAATTTTTCAGGAATTTAACAGTAAGAATCCTATTGCTGCCGCAACAAGATGAGTTCGAATATGAAGTGAAATGCGACTGCGTTCATTCGAATATATTCGATTTATATCGATAGTTTTCGAGACTCGATACAATTTCAAATTGACCAATCGCGACGCGATTCGCGCAATAGATAGCCCGCGGTTTTTAAGGAAACTAGGAATTTAACGTAATTATTATTATTACTTGTAATTAAGTGTAATTAAGTATAATAATTATTTTGCGCGATAAAAATTCATTATTTTTAGCAAGATAACCGATTCCTGTGAGTTAATAACAAGGTTGAGAAACATATTTGTAAAGCGGATACTTTTAACATCGAATATTTTTAACGCCGATTGCGATTATTGTACCAAACTCGTAAAACAATCGACAGCATTATTAAAGCAGACGAACGCAATGTCAATCATAAGGTTCAGCTATATTTGCGTCATCCTCGAGCATTATATGCAAAAAACACGTTGCATTTAATATGGAGGAGAGAGAGGGGGAACATCCACTCTTTTTTATTCAATATTAATGTATCTTTTTTTAAGAGTGGATATGAAAAAAAAAAAAAAACGAGTACAGAGATACATCAACTGATTACGTTTGCATCGAAGATATATATATATATATATATAAGATACGCGGATATAGATAAAATTATAAATAGAACTCTGTTTCGAATTTTGTTACCAATTATACATTGTTTAACTCGTTGAATTGTATACAGTTACTATAATGAGAGAAAACGACAAAAATTTATCGTCTCTCCCCGATATTAATTGCCTTAGATCCCTAAATTAATCGTACTAAATCTCTAAATAAATTGCATTAAAAAAAGTGATTCAATATCCGAGTTTGATGCGCGCATCAATGTTTCCAGGCTGCGTCTCGCTCATCCATACGTCAGCTGATTTTTCCTATGACGGCAACTGTCCACGACAAGAGGCACATTAATCGTGCGCGTTTCTGCAGTCTTTGGCAGTCCTCGAACGGCCGTCGCGACGTGCGTATGCGCGGAATGCGTCATCCATTCTTTCCCTTTGGTCTTTGAGTTCAAGTGTGTGCGTGCGCGACGATATACTCCGTACACTATTATCTCCGAAGTAGTGCGAGATGTTTTCAGTGTCACCGATTAACGCACGTTTTCTTCACGTATGACGACTTCACGGTGAGTAATTTATCGTTCGACGAAAAGGCGATAACATTTATTTCACAAAGACGTGCCTAAAACAAATATAATTAATGTAGAATTATATGAGAATTCGTGAGAGTATCATGTGATACCTCATTTCTTATCTATTAATTATATGTCTATTTTCTTTAAGTTAGAAAGAAATCATGTATGATATTTAGATACTAATAATGTGTTCAGAATTCTATTTATACTTGGAATTTTTATAATTTATTCTATATTATAAGAATAATATAGATATTATATATCTATATTAAAAAATATAAAATCTATATTATTCTTATAATTTATTCTATTTATACTTGTGATTCTTATAATTTCTCGAAAAACTATATTCTAGGCATATTGACTTACAATTAATGACAAATATAGATTAAAAAATTGATACCATAATCAAATTATCGATAATATAAAGGAGCAGATTATCTCAGAGGTTCAACGATTTGATATAAATAAAATAAGAGCCTTTAAATAAATTATTTTACAAGTTTAGCAAGAGGAGATACGATTAGGTCAGGTCGCTCTCTTTTTTGTGTATAATATCTGTTCTTTAATTATCTTATCTTTTTATCAGCCTTTTTGATGAGTCTCAGCACTTTATCATTCGATTCGATGTGTAATCTTTACATGTGCGAATCTTACGTGTTAATCTTGCGTAAACCCAAGTAACGGAAAATTATGAAAAATAAATAATCTCAAATACATTTATTCTGTAATATTTCACCGTATCATTGAGCGAAATCTAAACGTAATAATATTCTCCTTTTTATTAATCGTTTCCTTTGTATTTTTGAAACCTCTTGCTCCTTCATTCGCGTGGCTCGCGTGACATTACATAATTTTGATAATTCTGAGATATAATCTAAGCTAATTTCTTAAATACATTCTCATTTAAAAGAGATATAGATGTAATTGTATTAAAAAACATTTTTATATTAGATTTTTTCGAGGAATTTTTTGTTTCATATTTATCTTTTATATATAATGTAATTAAAATCTTTAAAATTAAATAAACTAAATCATATTTAAGTCTCTATAAATTGATTTTTTACATAAAAATTTTTACTTTTTATTTATTTGCACTATTGAATCGGCATTCTATCATATGTCAATGCCGGACAATTTCTCAAGAGAAATATTCTTTTCTTTTAATGCAAAAGTATCTAATATAATTATAAGTGTATAAGCAAATAAATATCTAATATAATATAATTTTTAATTCAGTTGCTATGGTGTGTAATTTTGCAGAATATTCTTTACACACAATTTCCCTCTGTAAAACCTAATAGAAAAAGGTTTCTCAGAATCTTGTGTGAAATAGGACCACGAACTGATAAATAACCGCGTACCGACTACCACTCTATATCCTGTCACATAAAGGATGTAGCAATCACATTGATTACACGATGTTTACACTCGCTTCTGTTCAAGGCATTTCTTCTTTGAAAAGGAGCATCTTGAGAAAAAAAAAATAGCGTAAACTTTATAACAAAAATTTTCCTTTATATTCCTATTTTTCGTTAATTATTTAATTGTTAATATTTAAAAGATCTATATATATATATATTACTAAATTATTCATACATTTTTATCCATACTTTATGGATGATCTGCTTTCCATTATTGGGTCACATCATTTGCAATCGCGCTGATTATAGCCTTCACATTTTGCTGAGAGGAATGCGTGAATGATTTTATGCGCATTCCTTTACCGAGTTTTATCTCTGTATCAATATTTTCCCCTTCACGCAAATTTGTGCTCGTTTAAGGCTGCGTAACTTGCGCACCCGTGTTTACATGTAAACCGCTTCGTTAGGTTCATTACGCAGTCAATCGATCGTGCGTGTTATTTAAGTTCAACACATGTGTGTAAGGAAAGATAGATAAGATCGGGGAACCGATTAACACCATGATTTCCTTTACACGTGTTGACATTCATTCTTATAATTATATGCGCAGGATACTTAATACATCATTTGTATAAGGGAAAGAACAATTTTGAGGATTTTTAACAGAATTATCGGAAAAATAATTATGTTACATTAATATTTTTAATTCTATCCTTTTCTTTTAATAAATAAAAATTTGAAACACATTTGCACGGAAAAAAAGGAACCGTATCCGTAGAAAGAACGAAAAAGAGAGAAAAGCGAGCTTTCCTCGCGCTTCTCTAGACACGCGAACTGAAATTGTCACAAGAGTATATTGACCCCGGTGTCGTCGGGGCGGGTCGTAACACAAATTAGGAAACATGACTCCAGTTTGCACACGCGTGTTTTAATTAAGCAATTGCTACATCCTATAACGTGATGAGTCAGTCGGGGCAGATACCTTCGTTTTCGCTAATATTTTATTCGCGGCGATCGTAATCTAAAAAATTACTTATATCACACTCTACGATTTAGATTATATAAAAAGTTATCGTTAGATTATGCTATAATTTAGTGAAATAAATCTAATACGCGAAGTATCGGCAATTTTGAAGTAATAATAGGATATTACACGAAACAGAAAAAAAAAAGATGTAAAACCTATTCCAGTTCAGTAATTGCTATTGATTGAACAGCGATTAATAAAAAGAAAAGATTCACGTTACATATAATAATAATAAAATATCGAACAAAATATCAAGGAATTATTTTTGATGATGCAAAGCTCATATTCAATATCAAGATAAAGTAAAAATTAAGATTCTCAATCGCGACAAGGTATACCTGCACAGTGAGATCACAGATAAATATATATTTATACGATTAATCTTCGTCCTATTGTGAAGTCACATTTTAGGCGAATGCATTTGAATATGGACCGCGATAACGATTATCGCGACGTATTATCAATTTATCGCAGTTTCTATTCAGGCAGATCATTGTAGCCGGAGAGCTACACCGGACGGTGGCGGTGATAATAACTCGTACTTGATAAGAAACGCCAGCAGCGAGTTCCGTTAACCCCGATGTACGAAGAATCCTCGCGAATAAATGTATCTTCGTCCAAGCGAATTAATCGTTCGTGATGCAGATAGAGGATCCATGTCCTTTGAAGAGAAATTGAAGCGCGAAATCCTTTCCTCCAAAATCACGTTCTTGAACTAAAAAATCATATTTTTATTCTAAATAATATATCAAACACATCGCGCGTCAAATTATTTATATAAATAAATGATAAAAATAGATTTACTCGAACATTGGACGATCTTTGGGTAGTAAAATCGTTGATACTAAATGCAGCGACAGGAATGAAACGACGTCGACTCATTTCATTGATATGCGATGCAGCGTGTTTAACGATACAGGGATAGTCGTGGTGCCATAATAAGTCACGAATGCGCCCGTTGCCTTCTTTTCGCAGCTTAAAAAATATAAGTTGCATCCTCGAATATCCGGAGAGCCAGAAGAATGGAGCTTTAACAAAAAAGAAAAAAAGAATTAGAATTTCACATGCTCTTTAAAAAAAAATGCGAATATAAAAGTTGCCACGTCATGAATTGCAAAATATATAATTCAGTAATTTAAAAATGATAAACTTCTGAAACAAACCATATTTTTACTTTATTGTAGAGAAAACGAAGATGGTGTCTCGAAACAGGCCGATTAAAATTACGACCGTCGGCGATGGTATGGTCGGGAAAACATGCATGCTCATCACGTATACGGTGAAGGAATTCCCAACGGAATATGTACCTACAGTGTAAGTATCGTAGCATAATATATAACGTCATAGTTTACAACAACCGCTTTTTTTGGTGCCAACAGAGTATATCCTATATCTATATTTATTTTTACACATGCTTGACTTCCGTCTCGTTGTGTATCAAGAAAAGTAATTAATTTTTCAACATATTCGATTAATTTCGCAAATAATCTCTTTGTCCCCTGAATATCTATCAATTTGCATCATTTGCATCTCGCTTAATATTTAAGTTAATTCATCATGTATGTTTTTTTTACAGTTTTGATAACTACGTCGACAACATATGTGTGGGTGGTCAGCAATTTGAAATGACGTTATGGGATACAGCTGGTCAAGAAGATTACGAGCGACTTAGGCCGTTATCGTATCCAAATGTACGTGATAATTGGAGCGTTTTCAATTATTTCAATTCGAGAAGATTAATCTTTTGACAAATATACGATATTCTTCGAAAAAAAAAAAAAAA
This sequence comes from Prenolepis imparis, assembly GCF_030444845.1. Classification (NCBI taxonomy): domain Eukaryota; kingdom Metazoa; phylum Arthropoda; class Insecta; order Hymenoptera; family Formicidae; genus Prenolepis; species Prenolepis imparis. Next base: position 5,408,999 of record NW_028141173.1, read on the forward strand.
AACTTCTCTTCTGTTGCACATATTCTTGTAATTGTTCTTCTACTATTCTTCTTCTCCTTTGCAGACTGATTGTTTCCTGATCTGTTTCTCCATAAGCGCTCGTAGTTCCTTCGAAAATGTAGCGAGTAAATGGCATCCGGAACTCAAAGCGCACTGTCCCAATGTGCCGATTATACTCGTGGGTAAATACATACACATATAATAAAAATTAAATACACATATAATAAAAAGATTATGTAAGATTATAATTAATATAAATCTTTCCCCATAGCTTTTTAAATATTTCCTACATGTTTAAATCCATAAAGTATAAATACTTCTTATGCTTCCTTTGCGCGTATCATCTAGCATCTTATAAAATAAACAAATTGAATTATGTCGAAAAAGTTCACTAAGCCATTATTTTCTTATTATTAGGTACCAAGGCAGACCTCAGGAATCAAGAAACTATGGATATTATTAGTCCGCGGGACTGCAACAAAATGAGAAAAAAGATCAAGGCAGTTAAATATGTCGAATGTTCCGCTATAAAGCAGGAGGGTCTCGAGGAAGTCTTTGTGGAAGCTATTAAAGCTGTACTGAAAAAACCCCGATCGAGAAAACTCTGCTGCATCCTTTGAAATGTCAAGTACTGTGCAATTAGTTTCGAATGAGAATTGTAATTATTAAGGCTAATGTTAAACCAAAGATTTTCTTTGCGTGATTCTCTTTGTGTCTTTCATATATGTACATTTTATATATTCTAATCATTCCTGAGGCACATTATTTTCTTTTCGTGTACAGATGAGAGTTCTCTTGTATTGTGTGTAAAAAAGATATATATATATATATATATATATATATATATATGTTTCATTTACTTCTTTTTTTATCTAGCAAATGAAAAATATTTTATAAATCTCATCATAAACTTTTATAAATGTTTATCAGCACATCTTTCAACAAATAAATTTATTATGAATGTATTACAATATATAATAGATGTAGAAAATTATATAGTTGAGATTTCCCCATAATGCAACAAATCCTGTATAAAAGTTTCTATTATAACACACAAACAATAACAATGTATAAGAATTATATATTACTGAATTATATTTCCCTACCCCATAAAGACCTCCAGTCACATTTTTTGTCTTTTTTTAAAAATTACAATAATAATATAAAAGATCACAGCTTTGCTTTGCTGGTCTCCATAAGAGTTTTCAATTTTTGCGTGAGCATAATGTTTCCAGTTATTTTTAATTTTCCACGCATAAATGCTATCTGCGGATTTAATTTTCCTAATGCCTGTAACATACAATCACGATGCTGTTAGTAAAAAAAAAGTATACTGTGTTTTTGTTTTCGTACAGCTATCTTACAATTTCAACCATATCTGTATCTTCTAGAGTAAGCGTCGCGTCTGCTTTCCCAGATTTAGGTTTCCCTTTATGCACTTCTCCGTTCTTTAAATCAAGAGCTATGGCAAAAGTTATTTATATAGCCATCGATAATTAATATTAATTATCTTTATGTTGTCGCCGATATCATAATTAAAAATATTTGATTCGTAGATATTAGCGATTCTTAAATCTGACTGATTAAAAATAACTTCTGAAATTACTTACTCCATTCGGATGTTGGTTTCCCACCGACAGTAATGTTATACAGAAAGACCGCGTTAACTTTCTTAGCTTGATCCGGATTTAATTTGACCTGTTCGCCCATAGTTACAAATATAGCGTCACTCTGCAGATTTTCCTTCCCGGAACACAGATTTGCTCGAGGCATTTCCGTTTTAACGTCCAACAAATCAATGTAAGCACCTGCAAAGTAAAATTATTTGCTTTTCATTATCTGTTCTATTTCTGGAAGTAATAAAAGTTCAAATAGAAAAAAGAATATTTTATAATTTAAACTGTGTCTGATTAATATAATATTAATTATGAAAAAGATAATTTAAAGATAATATGTGTTTACAATTTTCTTTTAAACTCTGGAATCTTTGAAAGCACTTGTAATGATGTACTTCAAATAAGCATTTATCATTTCTTATCATATATTATACATTCCATAATCAATTACACAGTTACAATTTACAGTGTGTGCGAAGATGTATGTATTTATATATACATATATTAATAAATCATATTAATAAATAAATATATACATATATATTTAAAACTATTATTATAATAAATCATACAATTTTACGAAAAATGACTAACCTGTTACAACTGGTACTCCGGTCTCGACAAGAGATGTTTGGAAATGTATCCTGTTACCGTTACGCCACATATCAGTGCGTAGAGACTGGCCTGGCAAAACTGGCTTTGCAAATCTCACCTGGAATTATAATACAATATTATATAAATGCAAATATCTATTCGTTCAAGATACTAGTAAGATGATAAAATCCTGTGTATACACCCAAATAATAAAATTACATAAAATGATACATCAATTATGTTGATTAAATCAAGATTGATAATTATTGCACCCAAAAATACTGCCATGATAAATAGTGTATACAAACTGTGCACAGACGCATGTAATTAAAATAAAGAAATACCATTAAATATTAATTATATTAAATAAAAATGCTTAATCAACAATAACTCATGTGGATACACGTAATAATTAAGAAATATCATTTTACTTTTGTAAGAGTTAAGTTTTGTTAGAATAATTTTTCTAAGTTGTTTATGTTAATTTTTATAAGCTTTAATTAAATATACTTTTTATAATAAAAGATACTTTCTCTTTCTCTCTTTCTTATTCTAACCTGCTATTGATGCAAAGAAATTTACGTTGAGGCGCAGTGTACAAGTTCTTCACTATATGCACACTCACTACTAAGAATAAGTGCCGCGTCACACTTTAATTATCTACGCTTTAAACGCTTTTCATTATCGCCATATTGCTATCTCTTGCGCACATTTCGAGTGCGCGCGCATCTTGTGTATATCAATGATAATAAAATGTAAAATAATACAGTTTTTTATGATAAGCTCATTTAAATAAAATTTGCTTCAATGTCGAGCTTGTTTTTATGCGTGGCAAAATTTTGAATACGAAAATGATTTTAATTTTGTTTTTATAACTTTCACAAAAGAATGAATTATTGTTAAATTTCACAATATCATTTAGAATAGCAAAATTATATCTCATATATTACAGATAATGATGCTTTTATTTCTAAAGATTTGTTTTGATATATATATATATATATGTATATATTTTCTTCTAAATCATTTAAATTTGAAGTTTTATAATTTATATCTCTTACAAAATAATCTTAAAATAGAAGTGCACAATATTATATAAACAGATAGAATAATTTTACATTTTTAAATTGTTAAATTTTACGCTATGCAACACACTGAGATTGTTTTTGCATATTTGCGTCGTTATTTAAAACGTCTAAACAAAAAAATCTCTCTTTTCCATTTGTATTATCAGAACATCTGGGGTTCGCATCTCAAATTATAAATTTACTATTTCATAAATTTTTCTTCTTTAAAGATAATCATACCTTAATTGATTTGAATAAAGATGGATCCCCGGCAGCATAAGTATGAAGAACATGACGGGTAGAAAATCCTAGCGAGCATAATCCGTGTAATATCGGTTTTTTGAAACCTGCTATCGCGGCCACATTAACGTCGATATGCAGAGGATTGAGATCTCCGCTCAATCTGTATAAAGCAGCCTGAAAAAGCCATACAAAAATTACCATACATATTATTATCGTATATTTACATCTACTCAATAGACATTTAAAGTAAGACTACATTTGAATATTTCAATAACGTTTATGCAAAAAAATTTTTAATAAAAAATTACTCAATTTAAATTTGAAGTTTTAATATCTCTCACAAAATAATATTAAAATGGATATTTTAACGAGACATATATAATGACAAGACTATATGAGCAGTTTCAGTTTACAAAATCATAACTGATTTTTTTTAAATGTACTTTTTAAGACTTTTAAGAGAATTTTAGTTTGGATGCAAAAAAATATATTTAACATTCATATATTTTATACCTGGTCAACGCTAGTCTGCTGTGTAACTGTTGCATCCGGTTTCCGAGCAGGAGGATCAACAGTTGGAATGGTATGGGTCGATGTCCGTTTTCCTTGAAAACCACCCGCACCGACGATGAATATCGAAATCTGTCCAGTTGACAGTTTCTCTCCATCTGCTACATTGTAGGTGTCATCTAGAGAAATACAAAATAATACATATAGCATTTAATGTAGACTATAAAAACATATCTTACTACACATAAGTATTTTGCACAATCATATGCGCATCACATATATATATATATATATATATGTAAATATATATAAATATATTTATATATTTCTATATTAATGACATTAATATTATAATAGTGTTATAAATGTTCATATAATAGTATTATAAAAATTATGTTAGTCAATGTCATATGAAAATTTAAAATTAAGTTTATGTAGATGTAGTAAAATTACTTTATTTACTTACGTTGAACTAAGACAACGACACCTTTTCCTTTGTCCAAGACATCCTGTACCTTGAAGCGCGTCTCCACCGTAGCTTCCGTAGGCAACTGTTTACAAACTTGTAGATATTGCTCGCCATGAAGTATCTGCAAATATCAAATTAGCATAAAGTAGCGATATCTCAAATAAATATGTAAATGTACAAAACATTAAAATATCGAAAAACATTAAAATAGATAATAGAATTCAATCTAGCCATACCCGTGTTGGATCAATTTGTATATTTGGCAGAGCATCCTGCAGGATAGAAGTGGACATACATCCTACAGGTCCGTACAAGACGTAAAAAATAGGCAAAACGGCAAACTCGTCAGCATTCTCATACAAATAACGAATGTCATTTGGTTCCTGAACTGTAGCTCCGACTAAAATACAAAATCCGATAAGACAAAGGTTGAAATGAATCTATTGTGTATTCAGTCTGTTTGACGTACCTCCGAGCGCGTATAGGATAATATCGCGGTAGTTATAATTACTCGTCAGGACTACCTGCAAGCAACAGGAATAACAAAGATGAAAAGCATGTATAATTAAAAAGAAAAAGATTTATAGAGCATAGCTTACTTTATTTGAAGAAGAAGCTCCACTTTGCAAGTTCTCGATAACGCCCAATAATTCTCCTGTTGCTTCCTAAAAAGATTGCAAAGATTGTAAGAAGATAAGATCAAATCAAATATATACGCAAACATTTTTACCTGGATCGAATCGAGTCGTTTTGCCGATGTCATGTCGATTACTTTCGACCAATTTTCTTGAACGTTTTCTGGTGTAACGTTAGCTGATAAATTTTGTCGCAAGACACAACCCGAAGAACGGACTAAATGGCCTATAAATTAAATATTTTTTTATATTAAATTCTGCAATATTTATCTTTTTAATTCGAAATGTTTTTAAGTATTATTTTTGAAAATTTGTAAAAATGTGAAATAAATATAAACTTATTTTAACCATAAAAAGCTTGAAAAAATATAAGATTTCAAAATTTGCTCAATTATTTCTCAATATTTTTAAAATTTCCTTAAATACAATAACCTATAAAAGTAAGTTGGTTAGAAAATTATAATATTTAACAATCAACAACTCACATTTGCCAGCCCAACCTAACGCTGCTTCAATTATCGAACCATTTTCTGTACAATTTTCGTGGCACATCCAAAAAACAACGGGTGCTATCAATTCAGGCTTCAATTGATCATGTAAATCTGCAAAATATTAAATAGTTTTCTATTTTACCTTTCTATTTTATTTTATTTTATTTATTTTTTATTTTTTTTAGGCTTAGCAAAATATCCAGTACTACTGGAAAATTATTGCATCTTTCTCTTAGAGTGTAATATTATTCTTAGAGTGTATATTATTAAAGTTAATTTGTTTGATTCGTCAATATGTGTACTTGATAAGACACTCGTATAAAACTTGACAACACAAGAGTATATGAATTGGGCAGCTAACTCACCCGGTGGAAGAATATCTTCCGTTAAACGCGAGCCAGCTGTGGGCACTATTACATTGGTGTAAACATTCTTCTTTGCACCTTCGATGGCCAATGTGTTGGCTAATCCTACGAGACCCAATTTCGCCGCGCTGTAATTGGATTGTCCAAAGTTCCCGTATAAACCGCTGTTGCTCGTCGTGAAAATGACACGGCCATACTTTTGCTTAATAAAGTACGGCCACGCTGCTTGCGTCGTTTTCATCGAACCCTTGAGATGAACATCTTGTATTCCATCTAAAAACAAACAATTTATTACAATTACAAGCGCAAATACAATAGGACGCATATGATATTTTATCTTGTATACCCCATTGTGCATCTGTCATCTTCATGAATGAAGCGTCCCTCAGAATACCAGCATTATTTACAACTACGTCGACGCGACCGAATGCCTCGATCGCCGTCTTAATGATATTTGCACCATTCAGCACGGAATCATAATTCGCGACAGCTTTCCCTCCTGTTTGTAAAAGAATTATTGTTGTTGATTATCTTATTATTTTATATAATATGAAATTAAATAATAAAGTTAGTAAGTTAGTACAATAGTTTCATTACATAATAAGATTGAACAAATTATATATATATATATATATAATCCTTTTTTGTTTATTTATAGATAAGAATTATTTCAATATTTTGTGTGTTAAAATTATGCACAAGACAATTTATAGATATAATACAATATAATTTAAAGATATAGATATAATATAATTGTGCTAAATTTAGCTTCATTTAAAAGTGTTAAATATGCAAATGTTCCATAAATTGCATTATTAAAAGAAATAATAAACATTGTAACATTTAATAAACATTTTTTTCAATTTGGACAAGATGTATAAAAAATTTATTGATGCATTAAAAAGATGAAATATCTAATAAATAATCCAACAAAAATTTAATCATACAAAATGTAATCCTGTTAATAAAATTGACAAGAAACAGATTAATTATAATAACATTATTAATAAAGGTAAAAGCAAGAAAGAAAAATTTACAAGTATTGAATATCCTCATTTCATATTTTATAATAAAAAATTAGTTATTAAAAAATAACTATTAAATTGACATTATACAATTGAATGACTAGTTTTACATATTTTTTACAGTTGATGAAAATATCCCTGTTTCTTTTTTATCGAAATTTATGTATTGTAAAACATTTAAAAAATGTTGCACTTGAGACTTCAGAAAAAAATACATCTATGAACTTTTCTTACATAAATATTTATTTAAATTTATCGCTAAAATGTAAAAGTAAATGTGTAAAATGTACAAATATTAAAAGTACAAGACATGCTATCTTAAAGAACTTAAGATAGCATATCCAGTAAAAAATACATTAAAGTTAACACACAAGAATTTAAATTTTAAACGTTTTACATATTTTTACAGATAAAAATTATGTACCGAGAAGTAATTTTTAAACATACTAGTAATAACTTGAATTACTAAGATATGCAACTGATTCATGACACACCATTTTGCCGAATCTCCTGGACTACAGCATCTGCGCTTGAGGTGCTGCTTCCATCCCCATGTCTGCTACTTCCTAAATCGTTTACGACTACACTGGCACCTCTGGATGCAAACAGCAATGCATAAGTTCGTCCCAATCCTAAAAACATTAATTAAATAAACTTCAATTCATAGACATGCAACGTAACAGTGCTCGCACACAAATGTCAATACATAATATCGAATACTTCTATATTTAAAATAATTTTTCTTGAAAGCTATGCAAGCATTTATATTTTTATTTGCTTCTTCATGAGAATTTCCTGTTCTCATAAACATTTCTCTTTCCTTTATATTTATAAAAATATTAAAAAATACAAATATTTAAAAATTAATAAAATATAATTAGAGAATGGATACAAAATTCACATATGGTGTTGAGCGAAATTTTTTTCCAAAATTAATATATTTAACAAAAAAATTTACCTGCGCCTGCTCCAGTTACGACAACCACTCGGCCGTCATAGCGCAGCTGTTCCGGCATTTTTGACGTTTGAGGAATGAAGAATATTCGCTATGAAAACTTGCTGTTAATCGGTAACAGCTCCAATCTTCAAGTTCAAGCTCGGCGCCTTTAAATGACTGTGCTCCCGAGAAAAGCGATAATGATAAGGCGTAAATTCATTTATCTGCGTTCAAAGTTCAAAGTTCTTCTTAATCATAATATACCACTCATTCGAGATTCATAACATGCACTATCGCATTCCGTAGATTAGTCATATGTTATAGATTGATATGTCGTATATCAAATGACGCTCCTTTTAGCAGAGTTCTAGGGACTTTCAGTGATTCCACTTTAAACAATCGAGCATAAAAGTTCCTAGCCTGTCATTTGTCCAAAAATATTACGCATGCGCGCTCATGTCGAATCTCATTACAGCTTCGTAGGGATCCTATAAGGAGGGATGAGCCAAACTGGCCGCCATGACACCACCAGTGGGACCGGAAATTGAGCGAAAGTAAAGCGCGCGTATAATTTAAATGAATTACAGTAATATATACAAAATAAATTACGGTAATATGCATAAACAAATAGATAAATAAAGAAATCATGTAAAATATTTAAAATACCAGAATTTAATCGAATTAGTTAGTAATTAATGAAATGAATTATATATTAGACATTTAATGTATAATTTTTTTATATTGATTTTATATAAAAAATTATAATAAATGTTTCTACTCGAATTGGAACAGTTTGGAGCTGCACAATAACGCATGTTATAAATTTCTTTGCTGAAAAAGAAAAATTTTTAACGATATCAGTTTGAGGTTAGATTATAATGTAGATAGTTTTTTAACTTAGGCCGGTATTCATAGTCCGTTCTTATTTCAAGACCGTCTTAAGTAATGTCTTAAGATGCAAATACGGCTCTGTGATTGGTTAATCACATCTTAAGATTGTACTTAAGACATTCTTAAATATAAGAACCGACTATGAATACCGGCCTTAATGAACATTTTTTTTATTAAAATATATTTAGCAGGATTATTATTTTTAATTTCCATTTCAATATAGCATACTTACTATTATTAAATCGTATATATTCTCCAAAAAAATTTGTATATGTCGTAGCACTCCTAATATACACTACCGTCATGTATTGCGCGCGGGCAAAGCGAAGCGGAAGTATCCCACAAATTGAAAGCACCAATCCGCAGTCAGCAGTCTGTTTGGCTCATCCCTCCTTATAGGATCCCTACAGCTTCGTACAGGGAGTCTCGCATCTAGATAATCGTGCATCATGATTGAAGAAAAAAAAAGAGAAAAAATACAAAACCGCAACGTAGCGAAAATGACGCGAAGCGAACAAATTCATGAGATTTTCAATCACATACTGGCTCACAAATACTCTTTACCGAATCGCTCATTTCCTATAAATTCTTTCGTCGCGTTGCCGCGATACACAATCGATCTACCCGACATATGTCGGACATTTTACTTCTACGCCTATGCACGACCAGTAGTTCGATCGTAATAGATAAAGAGTCGCGAAGCAGGAAAGAGGGAACTTCCGATATAGGGTGAGGTTACTACCTTGATTCGCGTAAACGCTATCCGATAGAAAAAGAAGAGATTGCGTCGAGTGAAAGTTGCGTCAGAAGAAGATATCCTTTACAGTCAATCTTTGATAGTTATCGAAAAATTATCTCGTAAAATATCTAATCTTCAATGACCTTTCTTATTAACATTATAATGAATATACACATGTATATGTATACATATATATGAAAGCAGAAAAATCACAATAAAAGAAAATTCTGTACGATTTCGGAAACGTGAAGCTATAATAATCTTCGTGTCTGAAAAGCGATTTTATTTGGAACAACGCCGACTTAACACGTCGACACCATGCAAATTTTTTTTTAGACCGACCCATTTTCCTTTACGGACACGATACAATATTGACGCAAATCAAGGTGGTGTGTATAATTCCAAGTACCCTTACCCTATATATCGGCGCGAGCACTGATGGACACACTGTAATTAGACAGAGACCTTACATTATGCCTTCTCATGACAAGTATACGATGAGTCATCACTCTTCGTTTAAAACGGAGAAAAAAAACATTGTTAACCAGATGAGAGAATTAACCGATTATTTACACCTGTACTCAGCGTCGGATTTAGACGCTGGTATAACGGATCGATAGTAAATAATATTTCTTCCCGAACGCGATATCTCTAATATATTCGACCGTCCAATTTAGCGTCTAAAATATGAGATATCGGTCTAATTTCTCAGCAATTTGTTCGAGATTCGTCGCTGCCTCTCTCGCGATGATACGCCACGATGACGACGACGACGACGACGACGGAGGATCCCCCAGCCATTCGTGAGCGTCGCGTCACCGAGCGCGAACCGACGCGAACCGCGGCGAAGCCGAGAGCGCGCTAATGGGCGAGGCGGGAAGGGGAACGTGTCGTTTCGGTTGACGGCGGAGGAGGGGGGAGAAGGGAGGAGAGCCGATGGACGAGGGACGCGAGAGGGGGGGAGGGTTCGGGCGCGCTCGGCCGTCCTCGGCCGTTCCAGATGGCGCTAGCGCTCGCCTCGGCGAGGGTGGGGATAGGGACGATGCATGGGCCGCGACTAGGAGGCACTCGGGAGGCAGGGAGGGCATGCGAACGACGGTGGAGCGCAGCAGTTCGGTAGTCGCCATTTGCGAGTTCCCTCGTGTCTCTCGCGCATTCGCGACACTCGGTTAAATACTCGCGTGGAGCCTGGACCCCGTCTCTAATCTCGTACCATTAATACAATTATTAATCCCCGTCGCGGGCCCACATGCGCGATACCCCGATGCAGAGATATTGCAGCGAGCTGACCGAGAAATTGTTGAAATCACTTGACAAGGAATACAATGTAAGTAAGGCGGAGTGTGGTGTGTCGCGGCGAGATGCGCCGCGCCGTCTCCGTGTGTCCGTACGCGCAAACGGCTATCGGGCCACTCTCGATCCCCCGTGCGCGGTCTCGGGTCTTGCTGCTGCCTGTACCAGTGACGTGCGCGAGTGCCCGCTCTACGTGCCCATGTGTGCGTGTGGTAGCGTGGCGGCCGCGATTGCCGCGCGTGTATGAGTGTCGCCGCTGCCGCCGTCGCGGTTCCCTCCTCGGCGACGTCGTCCACGTCGTCGTCGACCCCGTCGATGCCGGCCGACAGGCACCACACTCTCGCTTTCTCTCTCTCTCCTCACATGTACACTATACACGACGGATACGGACGATAATCCGCCCGTTACGTATGACACCCCCCTCCCCCCTTGCAGGCCCCCTTTCTCCTCGGCTGCCTCTCGCTCCCTCGCACACTCGCTCGAGCGTATGTACGTACGTGCAGGTGGAGAAAGCGAGAGAGTGAGAAGAGGAACACACCGCGGCGATGATGGACGGGAGGGACGTATATGTTGTATACGTATGTGTGAATGTGAGGGGGCCCTGCGCGTTCTCAATTACCTGGACACATAACCTCGATACCCGGACGACGCGATGAGCCCCGGTGAAGTCTTCCTCGGGAACGTTCCCTATTCCCGATCGTAGGTCTCGCGTTTTTTCCTTGTTTCACGTCGCGGAAATTCCGCGAATCGCGCGAAATCTGTCGTCTGTCGTGACGTTGGCCCCCTTCGATTCTTCCTTCCTCGAGATCGAGCATCCGGGTTTCTCGACGTCGATTTCTCCCTAAAAATACGTGTGACATATTTTTTCTTTCTCTCTCCGAGTTTTCTCCTCTTCGTCGAGATACGTGGTGCAGCTCTCGGTCGGAACTTTCTTCCCCTCCGTTCCCTGGACGGAGACAGCCATGCTTGACCAAGTTTCGTCCGCGTTTTGTGCTTCCGTCTACGTACACGTGTGGAACGTTTTCCTCGCAACGTAATCCGTTGCACTTTGCAAAGTGCATTCTCGTTAATCCTCGAAACGTTCGCCGCGAGAAACTTTATTCATCGTAAAATATGTTCGTCGCGCATCTGCTATTGTTTGATAAATTCGTGTGACGCAATTTCCGTGTGATTACAAAAAATTCATTTTTTTTCGCAAACATCTTTACGATTATGCACGAAAAATCTATATGCGCTATTTTGCAGTAGAATTGCAGTAGACAAAAAATATATATACATATATCTACATATTTAATTTGTATATGTACATATATATATGTAGAATTTTTTTGTTAAAGTCTTCCAAAAGTTGCATCTCTTATATTTAATGAAATTTGATCTCTAATTTTTATATGCTTTTAATTGAAATAAATGTATTAATCATATATATATATATATATATATATATATATATATATATATATATGATTAATACATTTATTTATATATCTTGTCCAGGTCGTCGATATGCGAGCTGTTGTGGATGTCATTACGGCATTGGAAAAGACAACAATCACTAAAGAGGTGCTGGAGGTAATGAAATTAGTTGTACCTGGTTTGATAATGTATTATATGTGTATACACACACACACACACACACACACACAATTGTCATCTTTATATAAATTTTGTTTTTCATTTATTTTACAAATATTAATTACTCTATTTTATATATTTTTATATCGTAGTATCATCAATACGTGTAATAATGAGTACAAATACACAAATATATTATAACAAAAGTATTTGTAATAAAAATTAGAAAGTTTATTATTTTGGTATTATTATTTTAATCCAAAATAAAATACTGCTAATGTATATTAAATGCTAGATATTTTTTTTATAATAGTGTATTATATTTATGACAATAATTGAAACATATAATATATATTCTATAAAATATTATAATACATTATAACACATTGCAATATATAATATATAAACAAATTTGTTTAGACATATATTTTTTGTACATTTATATATATAAGTTTTTTTTCAAACATTTTATATAATTACAATAAAGTTTCTAAAAAAATGCAACTTCTATATCTTTGTGTATTAAATACAGCTATAAGTCATCAATAAAATTTATCGATAAAAAGTGATAATTTTTAAATTAATAAATTATACAAAATTTCATAATTAGATAGATAAGATATCTAGCTGTTCAAACATATGTATGTGTACTTTCTCTTTTTAAAATTTTTAAACTATCAAACTCATTAAATTTAATCCTATGTTTAATAGGATATTTTTGATAAATGGTAATATTGAGAAAGTAGCAATACTATAATATAACGATGATGATAATAAATGATGACGATTTTTGACAGATTACCAGGCTTGGAAAACACATCAACGAGCTTCGTCGAAAGACGAGTAATGAAACCTTGGCCAAGCGTGCGAAGGATTTGGTACGACACTGGAGAGACATGGTTTTACCATCGGTGCATTCTACACCGCAGCCCACCTTGGCTGACACCGCACCACCAGCTCTCAATGGCGCGAAAGAGGTGGCTTTGAGGAATTTCAAGCCACAGAGCCCTGCGTTACGGGGGCTCAAGCCTCACAGTCCTCTGTTAAAAGATGCCACTTCTCTCAGAGTGAGTGTCTTTTTTCGATAGAAATAGGACTTTACGCATAAAATGTTTGACTTTTTCTATAAACTCTTTTGCTAAATGTCTATATCTTGCACAATGGATATAAATATCGAATTATATTTTAGAGGTAACAATTAAAATAATACTTACACTTGACATTGAATTGATTTGCCATAAATATGAAATAAATGTGTATACCTTGTATAGCAAAGTGAAAAATCATTCATTGATTATAGTAAATAATGATAAATTTATAATTATAGGTACTCAGTCCGGCGCTATCCGTGCACAGCGACCATTCGCGATCTCCTAACGCGTCTACAAATAGCAAACAGTCAATTACACCGATCAGCAATCACAGGATAAGTTCCTGCTCGAGAAACGCATCACCGGTGCTCAGTTCCTCGAGCCAGAATCACACGATAGAAGCAGTGCCGCGTACACACAGTTCCAACAAACGGTTACGGAAAGAAGAGAGCGTAAAGGAGCAACGCTATCAATGCCACCAATCGCCACACGGAATTGAGCCGACGGTGGAGGAAGTTCCTGCCAAGAGGCAGCGGCTCAACGGCGAGAACATAAGTGGTAATTTAAATTCGCAAGTGCCTAGCCCGACGCTGAAGGAACGAATCTCCTCCGTTTTCACGGAGACCGATTCTCCCGAGGTTACGGATGATCCGGGTCCGAAGAAACGCGGCCGGAAGAAGGGCAGTAAGTCGGCGAAGCGGCAGCCGTTCCTCGAGGACAGCGTGAAAAAGAAGCTGGCCAGTATCTCGAGGACTCCGAAGCTGAAGACCACGCAGGAGATAGTGGCGCAGCTGCAAGCGGGCCGAAGCAACTGCAGCTCCATCGGCAATACGAATGCCCTACCTAGTCAAAGCGTCGCGGAACCGCCTAACACGGAGGACGTTCTGCGAGGTGGCAGCAACGAGCGAGTGTCCAAATATCTGCACAGCTCGAGTCAGAATCCTCACAAACGCCTGGTCTCCACGGAGACGTCGTCCACCGGTAAAACGCAAGCGGGACGATTCGTAGAGAACTGGCCCGAGGACAGATGCCAGGACAGGTTGCACGAGGACGACAGATCGGCGGGCGTCGATCAGCCGTCGACGTGTCGGTCACCGTCGCACCGAGATCTCACGGTCGAGGAGATACTGGCCAAGTTACCGCCCTTAGATCCCAGTTCGATAGACTGGGGCGAAGACGAAGAGCAGAACTATGCCGAATGTTCGCCACCGCCACGGAATGTTACCGCCGAAGATCTCGAGAGGTTACACGCCCAGGTTATCGAAGGACTTAACGGCAACTCCCAGCCGAGGCTGTCGTCGACAACCGCGTGTCGTTCCGATGGCGACTCCGAGCATTCGAACGCCAGGGACGGAGAGACTAAAGTGTCGTCTATCGGACTATCGAACGTGGATAGTGTTAAAAGTGTGCATAACAACCAGACTGACGGTACGGAATTTCGGGAGTGGCATCAGATGCTCGCGAGGCCCAGTTACCAGGGCGAGATCCTCAACATAATGCCTTATGTTATTATCGATTAGTGATTTTATCATCGTATTCTCTATTATTATTCTTCCCCTGAAAGAAAAAGAAAAGAATTGTAAAGAGAATTTGCCGATGATTGAAAACAGCCGACTGGCCGGCGAATCAGTCGGTTGTCTATTAAAATTAACGATTTCTATTGCGATTTTTGAGATTGTGCTGTTTATTTCTATTTACGCCGAAGCGTCTATACCGCCATTCTTCCCCTGTCATTATCACCCCCCCCCCCCCCGTTGTTATATAGTTATTATTATTTCGCTGATCGAACACGTGAACCGCACGCCATTCTTCGTATCGTCATCATCGTTATCAGCAACCTCATATTATATATTAATATATTAATATTAATATTATAATTAATATAATATTAATATTATTTTTAATATTATTGTTATTAATACTATATTATGTCAATTATTATATTATTATCTCTGCTTCTATTCCTCCTCTATCAGTCTCGTAACTTTTATTATTACCATCATTATCATTATCGTCGTTATCATTGTCATTTAAAGAAATTAAGAGATCACAATACGAAAAAAGTAAAATCAATGCTAAATTATAAACACCAGAGCAAAAGCAGCCGTGCAATTGATTTTGTAATTGCACTGTATAAATTGTTGGGTGTGTGATATAAATTATGTAGATATGAAATAGTTGATACCGCGCTGCTTATTATTATTATTACAACAGTAATAATAATAATATTTTTACACAATGACACAGATTGTCGTTCGATTTTTCATCTCTGAGTATACATGGCAATGGCTCGCTTTTCACGTATTTTTGTGATAATTTTGAGGAAGAACAGAATGCGTTAATTGACGTGCGTTTTATGCCCTATACGCGAAAAAAATTGGTTTGTAATTTCTCTTTTTTTTTTCCTTTTTCATTGCATATCGTGTAGACTTTATATCGCAAACAATCTTAAATTCGAGGAAGAAAAAAATGGAACGAAAATTAAAAAAAAATGAACGCAAGCAGTACTCTTGAAAATATTGGGAAGACATGCAAGTAACACATATAACACAAAAATTCATAAATCAGATTCTGACGGTTTACTGTCGGTTTTGAATTATTTTTCAAGTATTTTACAAAGACTGTGCATGGCGCGAGAATGCAGAGAGCAACGCGATTTCTTTAAGCTAAGTTAGGTACACCGGTGCCTTAATTGAGCAAAAAAAAATAAAAAAAATAAAAAAAAAAGATATATTTGTCTAAGTGTGCGTATAGGAGATTTTCTACACAAAATTTCTTCTGCTCATTTCAGTGCGTAATTTTTACGGCAGATGTGTTGAAAATTAAATTATAGATGAAACACACAATCGTGTAACATTACAACGCGATATGTAATTTTTTCGTAAGTGCAATATCGGACAGAAAGACGGAAGTTCAAGTTTGATAAATATACAAGACGTGTCCAAAATGTTGCAGAGAGCTGAGTGAATTAAACAAAATAAAGAGGAATTATAAAGAAATATCGAAAAAGATATGTGTCTTGGCTTGTCTCCCTCGAAGTGATTCCTATTGAGCTCAATGTTATGATAAGACATCTAGTCCGATAATCGAGAAACGTTGTTTTGTAGAATTGCGTTCAATACATTTGTTAAAGCTATCCGCTTTGAGCGAAAACTAAGTTGTTTAATTCAGCCAAACCCTTCATCCTTGTCGTCCTTCAAAAATTTCTTTTTCCTGAAATTAGAGAATCGTTAGTAGAGAAATTTAATTACAGTTTTTTTTTTCTTACAATCGAAAACTCTTATACGAAAACGAAGAATTTAAATAACAAATATAAAACTATACCTATAATACAAATTATCCATTATTCAAAATTACGTTTGAAGAGCTTTGAAAGTTTTTGGCAAGCCACAAATTTCTTCTGAACTTTATTTTATGATAATCCATTCAGTCTCGAAACTTTCTCGACGTCTCTTGTATATTTTATGCGAAATAAATCAACTGGATACTTTTATTCATCAGAACATCATACAGTCATTATTGGAATATCATCTTTTTCTCTGTCGTTTCTCTGAAAATTTAAAGAGATAATAAATTAATATTATAATATAAGTGTAATATGAGATTGCAAAAAACGATAACAAGATTCTCTGTATCTTTTTAAAGGAATTATTTTCTAAATATTTATTCTCTCCAATCATTTTATAGTCTTTAAATTTGCAAAGGTCTATCAACTGACGAAAATTTATCTAAATTCGCATGTTATCTTAATGAAGAATAGTCTAAACATGACACAAGACGGGATAAATTGATATTTTAAATCACAGATGTCTATTTCGAGATAACTACATGTGCTTACGTAAATTTATTTTTATTTACGCGACGATTAGTTCGCATATATATATATATATATATATATTAATCGCAATATTGTTTCAATGCATCTCATCTGACATACATCAGCTGTTTACTACACATGTACGATTTATGTTTGTTGTTCGTCTCGCTGTTGGCTCTTATCTTTATTTCAAATAACTTTCGCAATGCGTTCTTCTGCCTCTACGGAGTTTTCCTTCAGCTTTGTATTTGAAAGGCGAAGGAAGGCTTTATATATCCTAAAATAAAAGAATGAAAGAATGAAATAAAAGAATGAAAAAGGGATGACGTTTCAATAGTAAA
Organism: Prenolepis imparis; assembly: GCF_030444845.1. Taxonomy (NCBI): domain Eukaryota; kingdom Metazoa; phylum Arthropoda; class Insecta; order Hymenoptera; family Formicidae; genus Prenolepis; species Prenolepis imparis. Next base: position 5,426,698 of record NW_028141173.1, read on the forward strand.
TAAAGAAAAATAAATTTTTCTTCTGTCGAGAGAGAAGACGAAAAGATATGACAAAAGAATAAAAATCTATATATAATTAAGTGCCAGAGGATAATTTAAATAAATGTTGATCCTTTAAATTAATTATATATCCTTAAAGGATCTATAATCTATATCAATCAAAGTCGTACAAAACAATTCGTTTCGACGATACATATGTTACAAAAAAACACGTGCTACTCTCAATAATTCATCCGTCTCGCTTGATCTTTTATAAATTTCTTCCTCTTCTTCCTCTCGAGAGGAAGAAGGAGAAATCGAGAGTTTTCCTTCTGCCCCCCCGGCCCCCTAAAAATCTTAGCGCCTCGCACGGCTGTCTTTCGAACTTTTGCTCGCGTCTTGTTGAAAGCCGTCCATAAAAAGTTCGCGAGTCTCGGCCGCGAGATCTTGCGGATCGGAGACTCTCGAAGTCCAGGGTGGAGGGGGGGAGAAGAGAGGGGGCGAGTCTCAGCCTTGCGAGCCTTGGCTTTTAGCGAGTCCGCGGGAAAACGTCCGTGACAGCCCACGCGACGTGGTATTGTATACACACACATACATACACAAGTCTCGCGACGTGGGGGCGACGACGAAGACGACGTACGCTACTCTCTTACTCCCCCCATTATCGGCGGCGCCGTCAGTCACAAAACACGCGTGAGATGAGCATTTGTTAATCGCGCGTGCGGCTCCTCCGTAAATAAGAGGCTCCGAGAGGGGAAAGAAAAGATGTCGAAAGCCGCTGACAGACAGAGCTACGCGCAGACCTACAAGCTCGTCGTCGTCGGTGGTGGAGGTGTCGGAAAATCGGCGATCACGATACAATTCATTCAAGTAAGTGACCTCTCTCCTCTGTCCCCGCTGCTAACTGCTGGTACGTATATATATACGTCATTGTATAATACATATATATATATATATATATATATATATATAGACGTCGATGTACGAGAATTCTTCTTATTTTTTTCTTGTAAATCCCTTCGTAGATTCTCCTTTCATTTAGGCGTAATTTCGAAGAAAGCTGCTCCTCCGTAGTCTGCGAGTTTCCTCGAGCTCCGTTCATCGACCAGTTGGCTCGGCATTCTTTCCCCTCGAAATCTCGGTTCCTGCAAATGCGAATGACATAATTACCAAGTCATCTCGAGTGAGATTTATCGTGTTTTATTATCGTGTAACGCGTGCGCGACGTTGGCTGGTCGATAGATTATAAAGCATTATGTCATAGCGTGTTGTGGACGCAATATATCGCGTCATATATGGTCATACGCGGGGCAGCGCCGTCTTGGAACGTCAATCCCGACGAAGTGCGCGAGAAACGCGTCGCGGAAATCGCCGATTTGCCGTCAATCGGTATCGATGACATTTCATTTGATTAAGAAATTATGCAGAAATAAGCGAAATTATGTAAACGCTGCTCAAGTTTGATTGTACATTTTTTTTAATCGACAGTGAGAGTATTAATAAGAATACTATGCATATAGATACATATGTTGCAAAATTGAAAAAAAATTACGATATATCTTTTAAAAGTATCGACTTTGAGAGAATTAGACAAAGAAATATATTATTATCTCATTACAGTTGATTCACGATTAACATTATTATTTTATATAATATTAACTGTATTTCTTATATGTAAAATTAATAAGCTAAAGAAGCTTTTTTTAATGCTTATTCATTGAAATATATTTCATTTCTTTGCTCATGAAAATTGTTTATATCATTCATGTGATACTTTAATTGAAAAAACTTTTGATTTTTTTTTTAGAGTTATTTTGTGACCGATTATGATCCGACAATCGAAGATTCTTATACAAAGCAGTGCGTTATTGACGATGTGCCAGCTAAACTCGACAGTAAGTAGAAAATAAAAGTTTGCGAGAAACGTTTTTCGACAATTTTTAAAATATTATTGATGCCTCGATATTTTTCAAGTTAAAAAAATCAGAGAAAAATTGATCATAAAGTTAAATTGCGAAATATTATAAATCATGAAATACCTTTTAGATATATAAGTGGATTTTCTATATTTATTTTAGTATTGGACACTGCTGGCCAAGAAGAATTCAGCGCGATGCGCGAACAATACATGAGAAGCGGCGAGGGATTCCTTCTTGTATTCGCAGTCACCGATCACTCGTCTTTCGACGAGATATTAAAATTCCATAAACAGATTCTTCGAGTGAAGGATCGGGACGAGTTTCCTATGCTGATGGTTGGAAACAAAGCAGATTTGGATCATCAAAGAAGCGTAAGTATCGTATTGTAATGTAAATTTTTTTCGTTGTTCTCACATTTTTCCCCGTGGAGAAAGATTGAAGTATCATTAAGTATATGAAAAACTGTAAGCTCCTTTTCCACAAATGTCATAAATGTTTAACCTTGAGAAAGTTTTCTCTTTTAAGTACCATTTTTTTCCTTTGACTATATCGGCTCTCAGCGGGAGGGCTATTTTCCCTTTTATACAATAGACTCTCTTTTTCTATTATTCTCGCAACAAGGCTTTAGGTTTTGAAGTTTTTTTTATTTTAGAATGCTCTTTTGGAAAGAATAATTCTGCGTCGTTTAATGTCGGCATTGTATTTCAACCGTTCTTAGGGATGATATTTATGTTACAATATGAAAATGCTTACTTGACTCTAGAGATAATTGTTTCTTGTTCCGGAATGTTCCTTTGAATCTGAAACCAGAATGGCATTACTTTAAAAATCTATCGAATATTAATAAAATATCTGTCGATTGTTATAAAATTAGAAGAATTCAAAATACTTGTTCATATACCTGTTTGAAGTATCTCAATATGTTTGAATCATTTCAGGTATCGGTTGAAGAGGCGCAAAATGTAGCACGTCAATTGAAAATTCCATACATCGAGTGCAGTGCCAAGTTACGGATGAATGTCGATCAAGCTTTCCATGAATTGGTGCGAATTGTCAGAAAGTTTCAATTGTCGGAGCGACCACCACTGAAACCAAATTACAAGAAGAATAAGAAGAAATGTTGCATGCTGTAATAAAGATACTGTCTATCTTGACAGATGATTTCGTACTAATTGGATTGGTGAGTTCTAATTCCAGTTAGAAAGAATGGTAAATTTAAAATGGCAGAGAGATATGAATTTTTATAATGTACTTTGTCGAAAACTTTTTACGCTTTTTACACATGATTCATTATATAATCAATATATACGTGACATATTAAAACAATCGTGAAATATCGAATATATACAAGAAAACTTAAGCACAAATTAATCGAATCACATGTAAGAGTCATAAGATATTTAAATTTACATTTTTTAAATTAGTAATTTATAGAGTTCAATAGAAAATCGAAATATCCCAGTGACAAAGAAATAAACTATTTTTTAAACAAGTTTTAATAGAAACTGTCTATACTACTGAGAATAGGTTGAGACAGTTTACAACTCGATTTACTATTATTATTTGTAATGCAACATATTGCTTAAAATGATATATTTTGATGATATGTAGTATGACAAAACTTGGATTTATTGGAAACAATCGTGCACGTCAAACATTCTAGGATCTTTATAAAATTGAAATTTGCTTACGTTAGATCTTGATTGTTTGATACATTTGACATTAATAATTTTGTACATAATAGTAAATATGATTCTGAAAAACAAAGCAACAAAAATTTTCTATAACGATACAAGTTTGTAATATATGCTTCCATGACCAATGTTTCAAAATATATATGGAATTTATAAATATATAGGACTCATACTGAACGTAAGATATATTTTATACTGAGATATAAGATTTCTTCTCTTAATTTCTCATTTTAACAAAATAATCTTGTACGAGATTTGTTGAAACACTTAATTTTTATCATGTATAATGTATATGACCCAGTGAATATATCGATGATATTGTTGGTACATATATTTTAAAAGTAATGCATTTTTGTAAATGTGAAACCAGGATTAATAATTTTATACGACTTTTAAGCACACTCTGTACTCTCTGCCACTTGTCGAAAGTATTTCTGCTATTATTAGCAGTGTTCTAATTCGTCTTCCCTTAGGTTGAGTCATAATACCTAATTATGAAAATCAAAATGGCGCAGTATATTGCCAAACGAACGAATTATTAAATGCAAATCGTTTATGTTCATGAGTTATGAGTTTATATAAGAATTGTTCAAATTGTTTAGAGTTATCTCTATATATTTACACATAGCACTTACAATTAGTGGTTGAAATTTTGTGCTATTGTTGTTATAACGGAGTCAGAATGGGGCCAATAACATTTTTAACACAGACGAACCTGTAATAATTAACAATATTTTACTAGCATATACTCCACAAATTCTTATTAGTTCATGCTGCGTAACATTTAATATTCTTAGTGGATTGTTCTTTGAAACTACTCGTATATTATATGTTGCACAGATAAAAACAAAGAGGATAAGTTGTTTAGATTCTAATTTTTAAAACAAAATTAATAATTTGCCCATTTTCTTATTTAAAATATTTTTGTTATATCAAAAATTAAGTCTTCCAATATAGTTATCCAGTTAAATGCATGTACTTTATTCTATGATGTTATTTCTCTCTTTTACGAAAACAATTACAATATAAAACCATATTCTAATTCTTTATAATTTTCTGTTTGGCGAATATAATATGACATAAAAAGTATTCAAATAATTTCATAACTTCTTTTCCACTAACTGAATTTATTTCAATGATCTATATGTTTATATCGAGTGGTAATAATATGTGATTAAAAACGTTGTATTTGTGGAGAGATATGAAAATGTGTTCAACAAATTACGGTTTCACCAGCAACGAGAAATATTTGCAACTATTTCAAATATTTTCACATCACATTTTATCATAGTTCTGTTGTTGGTGATACCGGTAACGAAATATACTAATAATGAAACTAATATTAATATATTAGCTTTAATATTATGTAGTTAATAATAATAATATGCAATCTACATTATAATTCTACAAACAATATTATACGATACAAACTACAAAATCTTGCGACGATATATCATACTTGACAGTAATTAATTTATATACAAACGTATATCTTGCAAAATGTAACTTGTAATAATTTGCGAAGCGACAGAAATCGAATAAATAATTCCATTTATTTTTGTAACTGAATATATTTATAGGTTTGTAAAAAAGAATGTCTATATATATATATATATATATATGCAGACTGATTTTTAGATTCAATGTATATGTTTGTTAAATAACTTCTGTAAACCAAATAATACGAATATAAATTAATTGTTACTACGCTTTGTTATTTCCAATCTTCTGATACTATTTTATTTTAGAATAGAGTTAGAGTTTGTAATATCTTGTTATCAAGAGATTTAACTTTCTATATTAATATATATTTATATTATATATATCAATTGCCAACTTGTATTACAAAATGTCTTTCTTGAAATATTTATTTTCTAAAAAGTAAAACAGGGAAAAAATAGTTTATATTTTTACAAATAATCTAAATGATGCTGGATAAAGCAGTGAATCATTTCGAATTTTATGGACTTGACGAAGGATGTCGTTACTTTGTCGAATAAGCGATAAAGAAATGTAAATTGGTAAAGTCGAAAATAAATATATCGACAAGTTGATTTTTAGTTCTGATCAAAATAAGACGGAATTTCATCGTGTTCAAAATTAAAACGAGATGATTAAAACTTTGCTATCAAAATCAGAAAAATAAAAATGCACATAGAAGTAATTTTATACATGACCAATAAAGTTTTAAATATGTGTGAAACAATGATTTTATAATGTATATTTACATGTAGTTACTTTAATTACATGTAGTTAATTAAATTTTTATATAAAAAACATTATTTAATTTTTATATATGATGTTAAATAATCTATGTAAACAATTTTTATTTTATATACGTATTGTTCGTAGCGAGTAATTTTACTCTTGACCATTGAATAAAAATTAATCAACTAACGCGAAATATTTTATTTATTTATGTATTATTTTGATAAAATATTGTTTCTCCTATTGATAAATTATAAATGGAGACAATTTTTTTTATTCGAAAGTTCTTGCAGCAGTTAATGATGTTTTTATGTACATGTAACTTGGCACACAATGTGATGTAGCATAAAACAATGCGATTTTATTCATGTGTCATAATATTTTTTCGTAAGTATGTATTAAGTAAACCGCCACCGTTTTTGTTGGGCGATAAAATATTGAACAAAGATATGCGATAAAGTTTTGTGCTAAATTAAAAGAGAGCTCCACGAATTGTTATGAAAAGTTAAAACAGAGCATTTGATGATCATGCTTTATCAGTATTTAGGTTTTTGTCAGCGTGCGGTTCATCTTCAGCTGTTTCGCGATCTTCAGAAAAATCTGAGTGCATGTGATAATCCATAATCGCCAAATGCTTTATTTAACTTTCATCGCATATCTTTGTCGAATATTTGTCACTCCATGAAAACGCAGTGGAGATTTACTATAATATTTACGAAAAATGTTTATAATGACAATTGAACAAATTGACACTTGTATTGCTTTTAAAAGGATTGTACTTTATATTCCGCGTGATTTATGATTTTTCAATATGTGCTATATATTTAATCATACATTATGCGCTAGATTTAATCATATATTATATGTGCTATATATTTAATCTTATTACTTTGTGTATTTTCGCTTTGTTCCCGATTTATAGCGATATTACACGCAGTTCGCGCAACAAAAATCGGGTCGATTATTAGGAGTCGCCAGTCGATAACCGAGTAACGATAATATATGCAAAATATGCCTCCAACGGCACATTCACCCTAATTTAGACGCCGCCGATCTCAGGGCGCAAGGTGGTCAGACGGGATTCCCACACCTGGGCTATTCTTGACCAGACCGCGGGGCTAATATTGATGCCACACGATTATTTCCACTCATGTGCTGTCGTATCCGTAATAAAAACCGTAAATATCATCGCTTCTTTTTTCCTTCTACCTTCGCGTCTCTCGATACATCTCTGAACACCATAATCTGTTAATTAAGACCTCGATTTTTTGGGGCTCTCAGCTTTTTCGAACGGTTCTCCAGATTCTGTTTCAAGAGTTTTGTCATCTTTGTGAATTTTCTGTTTTACAATTGAAATTTTTTAGACTCGAGAGTTAAAGTTTTTATATTTTTATATCTTATTTCCTCTCTATATTTTGTTATCGTGAGGATTTATATTCCTCGCGTTATACATAACATTAATATATTACGGTTTCCTTGGACTTTAAACACAGGTGTATTACAGAAAATTATAGGATAAAGGAAACTATTATTTATTACTACAATTAATTATTGCTGCAAAACAGACAACTATTTTTTTGCATTTCAAGATATGGCAGCAATTCCTTTATCCACAGCACTTCGTTCATCGGTCACAAGGTCGCCGTAACGGTATATTTTTTCTGAATCCGTCAACGCGTTAGAAAGATCGAAATTGTCTATTTTAGGCAGGGACCCGGACCGAACCGGAACCAAAACCGAACCCTAATTTTGTTTCGGTCCGGATCCCTGATTTTAGGAGCTCGCTTTACAGTATTTGCGTTTAACGGTCATCTCTTTTAGAGAGTATTTCTCTTTTCCAGAATTATATTATACGGTAAAGACGCAGAAGAAGAGTCCCGCGTGGATTTTTCATTCGGATCGCATCATCCGGATGCACCAAGTAGCCAAAGTCGAGGAAAGAATCCGCGTATCCGACGAATACCTTCTTTCTCGAGAGAAGAAGAGAAAAAAAGAACGTTTACCGTAATCAATGCCGCCTTCTTTGTTCGCCGACTCGGGTATTCCGCGGCAAAACCAGTTCTCGAGTTAGTGCTTTGCTTAGGCTTGGACGTGCGGCGCCGCGTCATGAAAGCCGTCCTCGCGCGAAAAGCGACCTACGATAGAGAAACATTGTTAATAATCGCACGTGGAAGGTTGCGAAGGTAGTGAAAGGTGCATATTGCCGCTCTGGCGCCGTCGAGAGAGAAAAAAAAAGCGCGAGAAAATACCCCTTCGCGGAGCCTCGATCCGGTCGCGAAAGCCGCGGTAAAACGCTGATAAAGAATAAAAATTAATAATCATATATATCTTCTCGATTTCTTGCTCGTTTGAAGAAAGGCAAATTGTTGCTTTCCATTATTTTTCATATCGCGATATCACACGCGATTTGAAATAGGGTCTTGATAAAAAAAAATTTAATATTCGCATAAATGTAGCGAGTATATAATATAATAAAATCAACGATACCCCCGAGTTAAAGTTCCTTGAACTTTTCGCTCGAGGAACCTTTTGGATTCTCGCCCCGATCTGCTTTGGGTGTTCCTTGGATTCAAGTTCCGTATAACAACGCTATACGTGCGCGCAGGTAGTCTTCGAGAACGAAGGCGAAGAAGGACGAAGAAGGACGAAGAAGACGAAGAAGAGGAAGAAGAAAAGAGGAGGAACTGCGTGGGATAAAAATAGCACGGTACAGTCGCAAAATAAAAACTAATGATGCGAACCTGCAGAATGACGATCCAGACTCGCCGAGCAAGGAGGGGATCGAAGAAGGAGGAGAAGAAAGGTCGTTGCCTAAAAGGAAGATCAAGATTCACTCCGTCCGAGGAGGAAGACGAGCGGAGAAGAAGCTCTCCCCGTATATTCTACAAAGTTCACACAATCAGTAGAATGAAATATATCGATTCTAATATACATTGATAAATTAATCGTCAATAAAGCTAAACAATTATTAACTATTACGAATATATCAATTTTTTGCGGTATTATTATACGGAAATGGAAGAGACTTAATTTTTCACTTTCTCCGTTAACCAGTTTGACATGCGTTAATAGAATTGTATCAATTATAATAATTCTAATGATTATTATATAATTATAATAATAATTTTAGTCAACCTTATATACTTACAAAAATTATATCATATATGCTTGTCTATATTCTTCATTTTTCCCGATGATAATGGGATTTTGGAATCGGAAGATGATTCATGCTCGCATTTTATTCCGAAAAAAGGCATCTTTAAAGATACACATTCGGCAGATATCCTTGGGATCCTATATTCTACGGTGTGCATAAAATAATCTGTGGTCTAATGTCCTCTGACGATGGTGGGAGCCGAGCAAGCGGTGGTTGTGCGTGCAGCGGAAGAAAATCTCCCACCCTCTCGCGCGCTGGATCACGCTGCACGACCTGTCTCCACCTTGTAGTCTCTCCGCGGTATACCGGGAGCAGTATTCCGTGTGGTGATTCAGTTAAAAGTCGGCATTGCCAGCTAGCCGGAGTCAGTGAGCCAGCCAGCCAGAGTCAGCCAGCCAGCCAGCCAGTCCATCCAGGCGGTCGAGAACTTGAAGAAGACACGATATTCTTACGTGCGTAAGGTGCTCGCACCACCCGGTCTTATGATGGCGAGGCGCGGTGACCGTTTTGGTACGATAAAAGTCGAGGGCAGCCTTCGGGTGTTCTTGCGCCGGTTCGAGAAGAGCTGAGGGAAAAAGAAGAGGGAGAGGAACGGGTTCTCCAGTGCCAGTGTGCAGTCTAGTCCAAGACACAGGATGATAGCGAACGTCCGATGAGCATCCTGCTTCCCGTTGCCCTCCTGCCAAAGAAAGAGTGAGTGAGAGAGAGAGAGAGAGAAAGAGAGAGAATCTCCGCGGGTGAAGCTGCGAATTCTGCCGCCACCTCCATCCTGCTTCCATCGTGGTGAGAAGAAGAGATGCCGAAACGAGAGGAAGTGTCTAGCAGGTCAGTGCGCAATTATTATTACTGTCCTCAGACGGAAGCATTGTTTGATCAATGACTTTTAGATTAGTGGGTTTCTTACCTTTCTCCAAAATATCCATGTCGCATTTAGCTAATTGTTAACATCCTTGATCTTTAGATTCTCGTGTTTTATATAAGCCGCTGGATTCTATATGTTGAATTCTTGATTCTTCACAAGATTGTTTTAATGTAGAATCTGAAATATATATCATTTATTAGTCAGGATTATTTCAACAACTCATATTATTAAGTACACGCACATATATGTAAATATATGCAAATATAACAATTAAAATAGAAAGAGATAATATTTCTTGACAAACTATTTCCTTATTTTTCTGTATATTTCTTCATTGTTTTGGCTTGTTTTACTTAAACAAAATATTATAAGCCGATTTTCTCTTTCCTGCAAGTATTATTTAATTTAGAAAAAAAGGGAAAGAGAGAGAGAGAGAGGATAATTTAGTATATATTATTTAAAATAATAAAAAATATATATTTTCTAAAACACATCTGTTTTAACACAGATGCTACATAGCATAAATAGCGAAAATTATAAATATAACATAAATACATTTTCACTTTGGAAATGCCCTGAAATCATAAAACATTTTTATTAGCAGACTTCGAGATTCAAAGAAAACCATAAATACTTTAAGAAAAAATACATAATGCTAAGAAAGAGTATGTTAGATTTGTTGACTAAAAAGAGGAGACATAAAAAGAGGATGTTAGATTTGTTGACTAGTGTCATTAGTGCGTGGTAATCTTATGTATCGCGTGTCTTTCCTCACGTCATGCAATCTTGTATATGCTTGATCTGTGAAACCTAGAGCAGAAACATATACATATATATATATATATATATATATGTTCGTAAATGTATCTGTTATATTTTCGGCACATGATATTATTGCAAGCTGCTATTGTATTTCCTGTTCATATACTTGAAAAACGAATATGTGTACATATATGTGCAAGGAATATATAAACTTTAAATAATGTATATAAAATTTATTTACATTTCGCTTAGCGAAAGATGGAGAAAATTCGAAAAAATGATCTAAAACATTGTTTAGATTTTAGTTTAGCTACATCTCTTCGCAACTGCAAGATTGCAAAAACGCCAAAGCAAAAAACATGAGAAAAAACAACATGACAAACAACAACAATTGTTCAAATCGATTTATAGTGATGCTGCGAAATCAATTAAATATAGCTTTATATAAACGCACGTGGCGAACATGTAGCATACATCTGTAAACTTTGCCAAAAACAACATTGTATTATTTAGAATCGAAATATCACGTGTTTCTCTATATCTTTGCTTAGTTATATTATATATATAATTAAACAGAATATTATAAATTGATTTTCTATTTCCTACATTAAGTATTATTTAATTTAGAGAGACAAAGAGTGAGAGAGCATAAAAATTTAGTATGTTAAAAATAATATATAATAAATATATATATATATATATACATATAAAATATACATTTATAAAATTATATATCGATTTTTCTCAAAATAAAAATAGTCTGAGAAAATCTCATCCTTTCTCCAATCAGGAGAATAACAAAATAAGAAGAAAATTATAAAGAGATGTGTGTGTATGTGTATTTCACATCTATCTGTTACCTTCGTATCGAAACGTGTTTCACCTTTCGCGGATTTTATTTACGGATATTAATTCATCGTAATGCTTCAAGACCTTTCAACATTAACAAATCGTTTTTTAGTTATTGCCTGCGCTATCTTAAGCAAGCTACGACGTCAGAGAGAGAGAGACTTAAATTCACATATACATATATTATAGATATAGATGCTTATGCGAGACTCGTAAAATGATATCAAGTAAAATTCAAATGCACGGCTTCTATGAAAATATTACATGCAAAAAATAATAGATCAAAATTAAACCTCTACAATAAAAAAGATAATTCTATTGAATGATCATCAGACTGATTTTGTTATATGAAATCCAACTTTGGAGATGCACAAAGGACTCTAATCGTATGAGAATACAACGTATTCAAAACAATAGGTGCAATTATCAACGCAAGATGGTACCAACGTAACGACGACCTATAGATGAATTTAGATCTGAAATACATTGTTAAGATCATTAAACATTACGCAATACTATATGAAAAAAGACCAATACGTCAAGACATACGTGAAAGCTATTCAACTTCTCGACACTGAATATGACTTAAGATGACATAAACGTAATAAGCCACCCAACTTTATAATAGTATAACGTCAATGTAAAATAGTTAGAGCTTAGATAATGATTTAAGTCTCGACAAAAGTCTTACATAAGCTTTTATCAGTCGTAATACTTATTCTAAACAGCATTTTAAAAACATAATAAGCATACATTTAAAATATAAAATTAAAATTGTTTAATGTCACAACGGCACAGTTGTTTTTCCTACCGTGAATGAATGCTAAGTTATACACGATATAAAGTATCTTGATAATTCCTTGCCTTGCCGTAATAATCGCTGTTTATTGCCAAATAGGCAATCTATGCGATTCGCTTGTTGAATAATATTTTCCTTACAACTATTTATATATAGAAAGCTTGTAACTTTCCTTTTACTATAAAATCTAATAACGCACATACACACACATAGCGAGCAGAACGTAATGTATCCAGAATTAGACACATTTTTTTAATAATACATTAATTTATAACCCATAGACAGACAAATATTACTAGTAATATTTATAAATGTAAAAAAATATTCTATATTTAAAATCTTTCACTGATAATTCTATAATAAAAATAATTAAAGAAAAATTAAGTTTATATAATTTTGATGCACAAACTCTAACTCTATATATACGATATATATAAATAGCAATTACGAGATTCTTATTAATGCTTCTTATTAAAGCAATGATAGAGTATATGACAACATACTTATATACTCGACACAGTTTTGAATAATTCTTCAATAATTCTTCTCACTATCGATTCAAAACAAATATCACCCTCAAGGCTACTAATATTTGATCGACTAATTTGTTTAACAAAATAACACGCGAACGAAATAATATAGAATTAATTAGACGGCTCCGATTTAATTAAGACGGCCCTTTTCCAAGTTAATACTCTTTTTTTTTCTATCGTGCATCGTGTAAGATTAAATGATTCCAATTGATTTGATTTAATAATAAATATAGAATCGATACTCGATTAGAACTATGAAAGATTTTTCGCAAACGTCAAGTTTTCAACAGTACATTTGACATAATCTGTTGACGTAGGTAATAATATGTTCACATTTAAACTTCCGGCATTAACAGAACCGATCATTTTCTACACTTTACGAAATAATGTAAAACTTGACATGATCTTTTTGCGACTTAATCTCTAGCGCATGTAATGACACGTGCTATAAACTTCCGGTTTTAAACGAATGTATTAATAAAACCGGTATCAATATTCGCTTTCCAATATATGTTTAATAAAAAAAATTAGCATAATCCATTATATACATACACATAAAATTATTGACTTTTCATTATTAAAGATAAATCTTGGAAAAAGGAAGAAAGATTCTTGCTCTCTACTCTTATCTCTCTATTCTTAATTATATGTTAACAATATTATATAATTAATATAGTTGTATTAATTATCATATAATTATATATAATAATTCATAATATTATTAATTGTAAATTAATAATACTATATGTATATATAAATTATTATTATTATTTTGTGTATTATTCATCGCTGACGAAAATATGAAGATCCGGGGAGGAATCTTAGAATTCGCGATCGCGAGGCCGATCGTCCCACGTTCCCTCGCTCGCAATCGCGTTTTACGCATCCGTAGTAAATGGAATCATTCATAGTAGGTATCTAGGCGTGGTGTTTGCGAGCGATGCGTCTACCTGTCGCATAGTGTTAGCCGTGTAACCGCGCGGCCGATTACGGGACTTCTCTCACCGTTGCCCCGTGCTACTCTGACGCGACGCCTCGCCTCGGAATAAAAGATGCAAATGCAGATGATGACCCTCGGCTGCGCCGATTAGCGAGATTACCTCCTCGTGATTAAAAGGACTTGAAAATACACCAGCATCTCTCGTCGAAGCAAATTTTATTTCTATACTCGATTGAGACATCTCGATGACGTTCTTTTTGACAAATTTACGAGCTCATTAGTGCTCAAATGTAATAAAAATATTTTGCAACACGTACTCTCCGTCTTAAAATAGTGAGAAATCCTGACGAAATGCTTTTCTAATATCTAATAAATTAATATCAATGCTAGAATCTCTCTATTAAACTGTCAAACCTTCAGTCCACGCTTTCCCAGTCATTCTTTACTTAATTAATGGGCAGATACGTGCGAAACGTGACGAAAAGTTCAAATCTAAAAGCCACATATTATAAGCCACGTGATTCTAAATTAATAGCCACGCGATAGCCGGATCTGTCAGGAACGGTTGGTTGGCCACCGATGCGAGAATAGAGAATAACTCGCTCGTCATCGAGATGCTAATTAATACGACAAAGACAAATCGCGAGCCGAGACGTCAATGCGAGTATACCGCTAAGTATTTTATTTTTATCGTTTGCTATATTTTCGTATCTTCGTATCGACGTGTTAAGTTTTTAAAAGAGGATAAGAAAGAATTAGAGTTGCTCGTTGATCTAGTTTTCAGAAAAAAAAAAAAAAAATTCTGCTCTCTTACTCTTTCCCTGATCAAAGGTTTGCTTTTATTTATTTTAAACTATTCACTTCAACTATTAATTCCGAGAGATCTTTTTCAAGGTAATACCCACGATGCTTGCTCTCTATTAAAACGAAGGATAGATACGGTAGTCTTGCGAGTCTTGTTTAACGACTTTCATCCTGTGGATTCCCGATATGTGTTCTGCGATGTATAAACGATCGTGATATTAATATAAGTCTTAAATATACTCTCTCTTTCATACGACGCGACTGAAATAGTTTCTCAACTATATATATATATATATATCCCTTGCGTTTATAATTAGAAGCGCAAATCGTGAATAATACCTGCAACTCGTCGCAGATGGTAGAGTTTTCCCTCGACCGTTCGCGGATACGCGGAATGATAATGGGACACGTTTTACCTTGCAATTCCAATAAAAATTGTACGTGCGTATTCCTGGTGCGTGCGCAGGTGAACGCGCAAAGGTTGATCAGCCATATACGCAGCCGAGTGTGAAAAGAAAATCCATCTGGGAAGAAAAGACCGGCCGATCCAGGCGCGAACAATCGCCGAGAAAATTCGTCTCTCGTTGGCGCACAAACATCTTATTAATTTTGATGATGAAGGAACGCAAGAAGGATCTGGAAGAAAAGAATAAATGAAAGCCTGGAAACGCTTCTTCGCCAAAATCGGCGTTTCGTGCAAAGATAGGATAATCTCGTGGAAATTCGATTTTTTTTCAAATTGAACGTCGTCGATTTCTCTATCGCGTCGTTATGAAACAGTATAATCGCGCCGTTCAAGGATATCATCGGGATCTATCCTTTTAATATCGTCAATAATACTTATCCTCTTACCTTCGCCCGCGGCGGAAAGTGTCTATTATAATCCACGCGTAACGAAACCATCTCCCTCGAATGTTCGCAGTGGAGAGTCGCAGGAAACCTGCACGCGGCCTCCCGTTTGCGTCGCGATAGAAAAAAGCATGTCGACGCGGAGGAAGGCGAGGAAGACGAAAATGGTCCCGCCGGACGGCGGATGGGGCTGGGTGGTCCTCTTTTCCGCCCTCGTCGTCAACTTCCTCATCCCGGGCACCGTCAAGTCCTTCGGCGTCCTCTTCGTCGAGTTTCTTCACGTCTTCAAGTCGACCTCCACGGCGGCCTCCTGGATGCCGGCGTTATGCTACTTTCTGTACAGCTCCTTAGGTAAACACCGGCTCCCGCGAGGATATCTTAATCGCCGATCTAAAAAATTTTAATTAATTTTTATCATTTTATCTAATTCATTTTTATTATTTGCGATGAGCGGAATTTTATATAAATAGTATTACAACTTTTCTCGGTGAGCTTCTAATTATTACATACGCGCGCAAGTTTACTTAATAAAATAAAAATAAAGTTACGATATAACGAGGTAGAAACAAGCAATTGTACACTTGTACAAAAATATAAAATGTATGAAATGTTTTCTGCAGGTCCTTTATCTAGTGTCCTGTCGACCAAGTACTCCTATAAAACTGTGACTCTAATCGGCGGCACCTTTGCGGCCAGCGGGATGATGCTGAGCTACTTTGCCAATTCGGTTTCTTATCTTTACGTCAGGTATGATGCTGCTCGATTGACGTCCGAAGACACGCAAGTGAATAGAATAGACAAACGTGTGAATTCTAATTTTAATAATTATTACGACTTTATGTAACATACTCTATTATTGAGAGAAACAACTTGAGATGATTCAGGATTTCCGCGATTTAAGTGCTATAGATAAACTATCTAAGGCTCGATTGCACCAACATTATTTTAGCTTTAAGTGAGACTTAAATATGTATCTATCTCTATCTTTCTTTCTAAATAAATAAAGACAAACATATATTTAAGTCTCGCTTAAAACCAAAATGATGTTGGTGCAATCGGGCCTAACTAAACTAACGTCTAAACTACGTCGCATAAAAAATCTTGGTCTAAAAGACAAGAATTTAGAATTTTTATTTCGTAGCCCAGATCAGTTTTTTAAACATACGCTTCTTTCTATACGCAGTTACGGACTTATGGTCGGGATCGGGGCTGGATTATCGTTTCCGCCGACGGTTTACATCGTCACGCAGTACTTCGAGAGACTGCGAGGGGTGGCGAACGGTTTATGCATCTCCGGCAGCGCGATTGGCACCATAGTTCTACCGCCGTTGCTTCAATACCTCCTGGACTGCTTCGGATACAGGTAATTTACTAGAAAAAAATGTACAAAACAAATTAAAAATTACATGCACACTTAATTGATAAGTTAGACCTAAGAACAAATATATAGATGAGGCAATAAATATTCGAAGGAAAAATATGAATTATTCAGATGTGCTCCTCTCCGCCCTGGTTCGGGAACAAGATATCTATTCTGCGCTCTCCCACACACAAAAAGACTTTATGCACAATTTCGACTGGTTTCGACCGGGGACGGAAAGTAGACGTGCTCTGAAGCGGTTCGAGAATACAGACATACACGGCTTCACCGAAATCTTCGACCAAGAAAGGTCTCAAGCAATTTGGGAGCCTTAATTTGAATATTAAATTTATGCGATTAACGATCAAAAATTGCATTACAAACCACATATAATATTACGATATAAATATTGTAATCTTATAAACTTGTTTTTGCTTTTCAGCTATAAATGTTTTTATAAATTAGTAAATTATCGCATAATAAATAAATTTGTATTTATAATTATTTATGTGTATAGATGAGATATTTTTTCTTTTTTAAGTTTAGAGAATACGTAAGCTCGAACTTCTATCTCTTCTAATATGATATATTTTTTTAAACATTATAGATGTAATTATAAAAATAATATTTTAAGAGTAATAATATTCTTCAGAATTTTTCATCCGTTATAGAAAAGTTATATTAGAATAATTAAAACACAAAATAAAAATTTTAACAAATATGCATATCTTTATACATAATTTGTGCCATTTTTATATTGTAAAATTAATATTAATAAAAATACTAATAATAATAATAATACATAACATTTTAAATTATAATTAATATAACTCTCTAATAGATTTTAAATTACAATTAACTAATAATAAAGTAAATAAACCGTTCTTCTTTCAAACCGTTCCAGAACGCTTTGAATCATGTGCGGTTCTTAAAAAAATTCCATAATAAGACAATAATATTATAACAAAATGCCCAAGAAAAGTTTTATAAATTTATGTAATATATTTTGTATTTATTTAATATTTTTGAAGTATAGTATACTGATAGAAAATTTTCGGAAAGAAAATAAAATATCTCACAAATAATTATCCTAAAAAATTATAATTAGAAATACTTTGCATTTGATGTGTGTCAAATAATTAATATAATTTTTTAATTAAAGTATAGCATAATTCTCAAAAGTAAAGCTGGTTATATATACCTTACTTAAATCAGATTTTCTAATTATATTCCAGAGGCGCGGTACTCATCATGGGCGCGATTACGCTGAACACCCTAGTCTGCGGTCTACTCTATCATCCGGTCGAACAGCATATGAAAATCATATATCTAGACGAAGGCATTGATAATGAAGCATTGACTCTCGACGAAACTATCGACGGTAAACAAATGGCTGAAAAGACAGAGAGTGAATCAAAATACGATTCGAATCTTCAAACTGTTTATAATAATGAGGATAAGCTCTCGGATCTCTCGCATAATGTGGTGCTAGAATCGACCAACGAAAAGACGTCGTGTACTCCTGAGACGAACGATCGGAGAACCGACACAGTTCTACGATCCGACGTCTCCACGATCTCTCGAACGCGAGATGACATTTCGCAGGAGGATATCGAGAATGAGATTTGCCTGACGACTCGTCCGAGTCTCGCGAAGGAAGACAACGGTGAATTTACGCAGAATTTATCGCGACGAGGCAGCGCTATTACCGAAGCGGACAGCAAACTGCAGTTTGATTCTTCGAAAATCGCCGAGAACTCCAAGGACGTCGAGAAGTGCGTGAAATGGACGAAAACATCTTCGAAGAAGCTCGACGAGTCCGAGAAGACGCGTTTCTTCGACCTGAGCGTGCTGAGGGATCCCATTTACTTGGTGATCCTGATCTCCAATACCACATCAGCCATCAGCAACACGAATTTCATGATCCTGTTGCCGTCCTACGCGATCGCCGAGGGTTTCGACAGGAATTCGTCGGCTCTGCTGCTGTCGATAGTCTCCGCATTGGATCTGGTCGGCAGGATCAGCGGCGCGTCTCTGTCCGACATCGACTTTGTCCCGAAATATTACTACTTCGTCGGCGGACTCGGCACCAGCGGTATCGCCCTGGCGTTGCTACCCATGGCGACCAGCTACGCCATGCTGTCCTTCTTCTGCGCCCTCTTCGGCCTATCCTCAGGCATGTACATCGGCATCACGACGGTGATTCTGGCGGATATGCTGGGAACCGAGAAGCTCAGCTCGTCCTACGGAATATCATTGTTCGTCAATGGAGTTCTGCAGCTCGTCGGGCCGCCCGTTTGCGGGGTCATCTACGAGAATGTGCTCTCCTATAAGCCCATCTTTCTGGCCTTCGGAATCATCTTGATCCTGGGCACCGCGCTCTGGGCAGCGGTACCGATCATCAAGAGGAACAGTAAGAAGGACCTGGAAGCGATGTAAAGTTTTATGAACGCTTTTCAGTCTTAATAATGGACCGAAATAAGCGAGTATATTATAAAAGACTCTTTTTCGACTAAAGTCGCACATGAGAAGCTTTTTTTTTTTTTAGAATTTTACGAGATTCAAAGGTTCTTAGATATACAAACGAACGAACGTTCGAATTCGTTCTATCTAGCAAATTTAATATCTATATTTCTTGAAATATATATTCAAAGAAGAGAAAATCTTTGGAGAAGCTCGTAAAATTCTCACATAAGTTAAATTTGATATAGATGAATCTTCTCGATTTTTTCATGTAGGTATATATAGTTATTTGCGCAATAGACATTTTTCACGACAAGAGTATTCCGCGATTCATGCCATTATTATTTAAGATTACTACATGAACTATCATGTAATGAGAGCTTGTTTAAACTGAATAATTACAAACTGCTGAAAACAGCGCAGACACAATTTTATATTTCATCGATTATATGTTGCTTGAAATAAAATAAAATTTTATCTCAAAGAATGTGATATATTTTTGTATAAAATTTTATACCATTGTTAAACTTTTGTAAAGAATCGCAATTATTAAATCGGAACATAATTAATAATCAATTATTGTTTTCAGCAATTTGTCAATCTTTATCGAATATTTAACAATATGCGCTCTAAGAATTAAAATATTTTTAGACATGTGTCTCTTTTTATATCATTTAGTTTCTACAAGTCTCTCCTACATACATACATCAAGCAATTTGTTGTTTGATCATTCATTAGCCTTACATAAGTTTACTCTTGTTGAAAATAATGTACTGCCAGTAACAAAATAATATCATTGAGAGAGTTATCTATAAATTTACTTTAGAATGAAGAAATATGAAACATATCAGGAGTTGACGTAGATAAAAACATATATTATATTATATATGTGTATCGTAAGAGTTCTCCGTTAGACAACTTCGTGCCAAAGCGATCAGGAAAGTTTCTAGTGGTTCAAACACGTGTTAGCATTTTTAGTCAGACATCTGTCAATTATAAATCATATAATGAATATTCAATTATACTAAATATTGAGTAGGTGAGATATATACTTAACGATACATTGTAAGTAATCGTAACTAATATAGACTATGAGGGGGCCATAACATAACTTATATACGATTTAAAATCTAAATAGATAGACTGAAACTCTTTCTCTTTCTCTCTCTTCATAAAGATCTTATCTGCGATGAAGACTTCATTAATTGGATTTTAAAATATTACTTAAATATAACTTGAAACATATGAAACATTCTTTGTTCTATGGATTCTAAACATCCTTTATTTAATAATCCACATCCAAATATCCTTGCATTCTGCATCTCTTTTTTTACATTATAATTTGTTCCATCATAGCGTTTCTGAAACGACAAGAAGTTGAAAATTTCAGCAGGGGAAACTGAGTGCTAAATATACTTTGTTAGAGGTGACTTAATTTTCATTACAATAGCGACTGGATATAAGAAAATAGTATAAGATATGTGCTAATTTTTGATAAGAATAAATTCTTTTGAAATATATATGTCCTTTTTTTTCTTTTTTAATGACAAAACATTTACTTTTCGAATACTATCGCTTATGTATTTAAATCGACAATGATAATTTCTTTTATTCATGATTTAGATTAATTGAAAAATATTGAACTATAGTTGAAAATAATTCCGGATAAAACGTTTGTAATTATTTCTACAGAAGATGTCAACGCTGTAATAGAGACAAAAAATATCCTAAAAGTTGAAGAAAAAATTACAAAGAGAGAAAAAGAGAGAAAGAAGAGAATAAGTAATAGATATCTTTTCTAATTTAGTTTTATTGTAATCCACTTAGTTCTAGGAATTTTCTGACACAAGTTTCGTGTATATCGAATGCGAATATATAGTGACTCGAAGAAAACTAAGGATGAGAACAATGGAATGAGATATTTCTTATAAATTTCTTTAAAATTTCGGCAATGCTGAGATTAGTTGCGTAGAGCCATATATGCAAAATATATTTCTGTACATGTATGTGCGTGTCTTTTGCTCAATTCTCTCTTGTTTGATTTGTTGAAGATAATACATATCCTCTTCGACACTATACTAATTATACAATTAATTCATGGTATACTATACGTATGTCTCCAACATTCCTAATTCTTCAGTTCAGCTTTATTTACATGCATTATATACCTTTTTAAATTGCTCAAAAGTATATATGCTGCAATGTGGGATAAGTTTTATAACAATATATATATATATATATATATATATATATATATAGTTATATAACAAAAAATATGCTTCCCACAAACACAGCAATATTTTGTAAACTTAAAATGATGTTCTTTTAGCAAAAATTTGATTGCACATCATGTTTTGCGTGTTTTAATGTCCTTAATGTTTCTATTTAAATGTTTTAAATAGAAATTATGATAAAGTGTATCATATTTGAAATCGATAACTAGATCACAATTAGATAAACATCATTAACAATCGATGCGAAATATTGGACAAATGCAAGAATTGATCTGAAATCAATCCATTTTTATTGTGTAATAAATTCGCGGAAAGCATACGACTCTTTGATAATGTTTTAAGCGATCTATCACATTTGAAATCGATAATGAGATCACAATTAGATAATATCATAAACAATCGATGCGAAATATTGGAGAAATGCAAGAATTGATCTGAAATCAATCCCTTTTTATTATGTAATAAATTCGCGGAAAGCATACGACTCTTTGATAATGTTTTAAGCGATCTTAACTGTTATATAGTTACCGATAAAAAATATTTAATTACAAGTGTGTCAAAGAATAATGGAAAGAAAGAAAATTAAGTAGAAAATATTTTTCAAACCTCAAAATATCCTTGTCACTTTTATGAAATGTTTAACAGAGGCATAAGAAACCAAATAGCAAGTAGAGATGCAAGATTTATGTGTAGCAAGCGTAAGAAACATTGGCAGATTATGAAACTGTAGTGTCTCTTCGTCCTGTGAAGGAGACGATGGAACGAATGCCTTTCACGGAGGTCTGAAATGTTAAAAATAGAGTAGCTTTTGTTAGTTCTTGTGCTATTATTTAAATAATAATGATAGATTCAAAACCATCTCGAATCATACGAAGGAAAACTGTGCAAACTAACCTTTTTCTTGGATCCGTTAAGAAAGTCTTTGTACATTTCCGAACGTAAATATCTCGAGTAACTATCGCTCTTCATTAAATGATATACATGTGCCTAATAATAATAATAATAATAATAATATTTTATATGTACATATAAATTATACATATATGAATTATGTATAAAGTAATTTGGATGAAACATAACAACCTAGATAGCAAGCGTACGTTACTTTGACGTTGTGACGTCATAATGACGTCAGTTTGCTACTTGGGAATTTTGTTAAAGTCTACTTGAAATTAAACGAAATATAAATTATTATCTGGCAATTCTCATGATTGATTCGTCAAAAACTGATCATAATCGCTCGAACAATTTGTTTCGAATAGTTTTATATTTCATTTTAGATAAATAAAGATATAGATATATAACCAACAATTTTTCTAAATTTCAATCTTCAACATATTTTATCTCTCGTCATTCATTTATATAAAATAATAGAATTAAATTCGTACCGCAGCAACGTCGAAACACCATCGGTCCGGTTTTTCGAGATTCCTCTTCGTCATCTCGTAAGATCGAGAATCGACATTGATCGGACAGCTGGCATCCGTGTCCAAAAATTCGCGCCATATCTCGTCGACTTTACTCTGGACATCTTTCTGCGGTAAAGTTTTCAATTCCTGAACGGTTTCCCAAAATCTGCACATATCATAAATGATCTCGTCTCCCTGACGCAAATTCAATATTCGTTGAATGAATGTAGATATATAGGCACCATGAATGATAAATCTCTCGAAATAAAATAATGATGATTTAGAGATGTGACGATAAAACTCGCGCGCGAGAATTATTATACGTACTTGAGATTCTCGCCGCTAAATTCCTTATCTAAAAAACGTATAAATTGTTCTCTACCGACGGGATCTTGCAGGAGTTCTTGTAGGCTGAACGCCCATCTCTTTACTCTTCTGGTGGATATTTCTTTCCTGTATATCCAGAAATATATACATAATATCATGTTTTTTTAAACTCTAATTATTATGAATATTAAGAATTTTTTTTCTCTACATCATGATACATACGCTAATTTCTCCTGCTCCCACATTTCCGGACTATCAGATATCCATGGATTTGTCAACTCGGGTTGAGTGAAGAAGGGATCGTATTCCATGTACTGCTCAAAGTATCCAATGAAACTAAAAATATCACATGTATTGATTAGTCTATAAATGAATACATTGTTTAATGCATATATATATATATATATATATATTTAACAAAGCTTAAATAAATGTAATATTACATCATTGAATGATACAGATAAAATGGAATCGGAAGGCTTTCTTTTACCTTCTCTTTCTCTCTTACGAAGGACAATAAAATTAAAACTCGATTTAACTTTGATACGCACAAACGTCTAAAAAAAAATCTTTTAATTTACTTCGTTAAAGTAGATAATTCTAGCGACATACGCTTCTGCAACTTTCGAAATTTTGATGACTGGTCTATCCAATCTGTCTTTCAGGCTCTCGATCTGCTTCTGCAAAAATTCTATCGATGAGGTCGCATTCGATTCTGCAGACGGCGATATTTTGCCACCTGCAACGCCCAGATGCAAATGCTTACTTGGTTGTATGACAGATTTACAACTGCGACAAGCCTTCTTAATATCCAGTTCCGTGGTATTTACGCATCCAGGCTGTAAAATGTAACTCGATACATATGCAGGGTGTTAAAAATCATCAGTTTAGCCACAGTTCAAGGTATACAAATAAGTATTACCATTGGCCGATGTACATCCCAGAAGGCTCTCTCCTGACTATCCAAGACCTTTCTTTCTAGTTTGTCTCGCTTCTTATCAACTTTGCTCTGCGCTTCCGCCTGCATAAAAATAAATTCCCATTTTCGCGAAAACATCTTTTGCAATCTAGCCAAGTTCTCCGCCTCATAGTCCGCCAATTCCAATCGCGTTTTATTCTGCATCGTCCTTTTGCATAAATAGACAGCTGCAACATTTAACGTAGTACGCATCAATGGATGTATCATAATACAGCTCTATCAAATCAATTATAAATATATACATATACAAAGAGAGAAATGGATATAAGTATAAAATGGTAACAATAATATATAATAAATTATACTGTTTTCAAATTCATTCCCATTGTTAGTTGAGAGAATTACTCGCATTTACGAGGTATCAATAATATTAATGTTTTTGTACCATAATCAGTGTTTTCAGGTTCCCAACAATTTGATGGCCAAAAATAGGGCGTTTGAAACCTGTAGAATGTGTTGTCATTCTTTACGGTAAGGCAGTGGTCGTCGATAGGAAAGAAATATCCATGGGATGCCATAAGATGAGCCACGTGAAGAGCTTCTGCGAGTTAACATACAAATATATATTACATACTTCAAATTAAATTTCAAATTAATCACAAACTCTAGACTCTAGAAATTAGCAAATAGTTTTTACCTTGATCATCTATATCCATGTTCTTCATCATCCATACTATAAGATCTGTGCCTGAAATACAAATCATGTATAATTTGTTAATCTTTGATTAAGATTGCTCTGAGAAAATCTAATTTTTATATGTATACACATTCCCTTTTTTTTATATATACATATAATATTCTTTCACAAGTTGATATACTATATAAAAAAATCTTATTTATTATATTATAGATAAAACATAAACGTTCTATTTTTACCTATGAAAACAGAAGGCGTCTTTGTCATAAAAGTCTTGACTGTCTTTACGGGGACACCAATAAATTCGTCCAACATTTTTTCCACAATCGACTCCATCTGGAAAAAATTTTGTATTGTATTTTATTATTTTACATAAAATAAAAAATATTATTATATTATATTTGAAAGATAGAAAAATTCCTATCTGAAATAAGTGATCATTAAATAGTAAAATGAATAAAATATTACATCAGACAATAATAATTTGGAATCTTAAGATTGTTAAATTTAATCAAGTTTATTCCTCAAGAATAAATCTCTGTACAAGATTGAAAATTAATATTTCGCTAAGATTAAAGAGAAGTTTCACTAAAGATAAAGTTTTCTTTTGTTATCTTTCAATATTAAATCCTTTGAATTTTTGCTTTCTCATTTATCTTGCGCACATACCATCTGCTATATATTTATAATACATTCTATACGTTGTTACCTTCTTGTAGACAAGGTAATTAGGGGTGTCTTCGGCGCAAGAGGCAGTGACGTTGTACGTGGGGGTGTTGGGGGATAAATCCGGTGATTCGTTCGTAGGAACGTCCTCGTTTTTTTTATCCGCTTCTTCGACACTCTCGGACGTCTTTTTGCCGCTACCGCTACTGCTGCTGCTCTTCTCCACTGGTTTTCGGCGGCAAGCCGATTTTTCGGAGTTCATAGTTACCATATCCACCCTACGAGAGATACAACGTTCCTGCAAATTTGAACACAAAAAGAGATAAAAAAAGAGAATACAGAGTCACAATAAATATAAAGAGAATAAAATAATTATGTAGAATAATTAAAGCATAATTAAAATTCAAAACAGATGGAAAAAAAATTCTCAATTGCTGAAATGTTTTATTTTACGTTAAATCTGGCGCTCTTCTTTTTACCTTTAATAATTTAATAATTAAGTATTTATTTCTTAAATCCTGGCCTTATATTATCGCACACCAAGTTTAGCGAGTAATATCGCTTGCAAAGTACCACAAGTCTTTTGAGATATAAATCTCAATAGCCTTGTGCAATTTTTCTCGCGTGAGCGAAGTTTTTGCGACATCGATCCACGGCCAATTATTTATATTATACAATTACGATACACAGAGTGTGTGTTTCAGAGATTATTTTTCTATCTAAAAATTCCTCGACTTCAATTTAAAATCAATTTTTTTCTTCAATAAAAAGATAAGGATCCGCAATTTTCAAGTTGTCAGTCAATGTTGGCCAAAATTGACGCGCGAGACGATATTCTATATTTATCCCTTATTGTAGCTACCCCTTCTTCTCCATCACTCGTCCTTCTGTCCGCTCGAAAGGGATGGTAGGTAGCTATGGAAGGGGAACAGCGGGATAAAACGTCTCTCATCAGTCAATCTTGGACAACATTGAACAAAAAGACGCAGAAACGAAGAGCAAAAAGGCTGAATTACGCACAAACTCCACACTCTGTGACGCTCTATCTCTCTCTCTCTCTCTCTCTCTGTTATAAATTGCAATTATTAATAAAAGAAAAACATCGGAGAAATCGATACTCCGCTTCTAAATACAGACCTACCTCAATTGTAACACCTTGACCCACCGATCCGTTCTCAAGTCGCGCGAAATTCACGCGCTGTCTAGCGCAAAATTTATCGACGCGACCCCCATTGTGTCCGTAAGGGTCGTAAATTCGCGCGAAATGCTTCTCTCCGTCTTCTCTTCTCGAGAACGATGATGATGAGGTGACGATCAGGTGATTTAATAGTAGTTTACAGCATCCGACTTGTCACGCGAGCAACCCCTTCATCATGCGTCACAGCACAAAGCACCCTTCTTGGGGACCAGCGAAGAATCCTCATAGTTGCATCCAGGATTGATCACAGAAGAATCTTCCGGACTCTCTTCGAACGAGCGTTTTTCCCTCAAACGTTCAAAAATTCATCACTCTTCAGGAGGAGGAGAGGCGACAACGGGTCACGTTTTTGGGCGCGAAACGATCGTCCTTGGATACTTTCCGAGGGGAAAGAGCGATCGCATCTACTCGATGTG
Organism: Prenolepis imparis; assembly: GCF_030444845.1. Taxonomy (NCBI): domain Eukaryota; kingdom Metazoa; phylum Arthropoda; class Insecta; order Hymenoptera; family Formicidae; genus Prenolepis; species Prenolepis imparis. The sequence continues at coordinate 5,453,742 of NW_028141173.1, forward strand.
CATATTCGCAGCACCTCCCGATGGTTCGCGTGTTGACCCGAGCGAAGATCAGGTCAAGATAGCTGACGGGGATGGAAACGCGCGCGCGCGTTTGATCTACGCAGCGAGTTTGTGTTTTCTAAAGGGGTGCGCGCGTTAAATAGACGGAGCCTCATGCTGAGGCTGCAAGTGCGCAGGTTTCGAACGTCGTTTTGCTGCTATCGAGTGCCGAGGAGGGCGAAGATCGAAATCCTGTCGAACGATGACAGGTAGCAGTCGATAAATGAAAGAGACGCGGTTGCGCGAAGCGAAGTGTCTTTTAATATGAAGGAAACGCGACCTGTTGAAGCCCTCTCTTTTAGTTTCTACTCAAAAAAATGTATACTGTAGAAAATATATAAAATAATAAATGTATAAATTATCTAAAATAAACAAATATATATAAAATACATGAATATATATATAATATATAATATAAATATATATAAAATGTATAAATATAAAATAAATATATAAAAAGGAACTAATCTTTTTCAATGGAATAATTTTTACCTGCTATTTTAATTAAGGGATTTATATAGTATACGAATTTTTTTTTACTTTCCTCTATACGCAAAAGATTGGATACAACATCTCGTATTAAGATGCACGATTTATTATCTGTAAATAATTCGTAGTTTCTTTCTTCTCGCAAATCGTTTTTGACAAAACGTTTGTACACTCTTTACTACATCCCATTATTATCGCCGCTTCTTAATCTCTTTTATCTAATTTGGCTGTTGATTTATCTTCCTGAAACACGTAAACGATATAAAATAAATATAACATCCGTAAGTGTGTAGTTGATTAACACAATAAGCGAAATTATTTACACAAGCAAGCAAATGAAATTATTCAGTACGAGTTATAAAAAATGAGAACGGAAAGTAGGGCAGACACCTAAACTTGCTTCTGTCTGAGTCAACTTCTTCGTGCATCAGTATTGTGATTTGTCAAAGGCGCGGACGATGTTTCAACTATCGATTCAGAGAGTTCCTTGGTGTTGTGATATGTCATATAGCAGACATCTTTTGCCTTATCTTCATCGAGACTCGCATAGACTAATGCATATAGCGACTTTTTAAAAGAAAATACTTGACAATATTTAACGATACGTCAACGTTGTCCGACAGTGCGTTTTTATTTCCCATTTTATTTCATAAACATAAAAGAATCTTAAATTTCATCACTGGGGAAAATTGGCACATTGTATTAAACTTGGACAACGCTGCGCTTGGATTTTAATAAATCTAATTAATCTAATCTCTGTATTAAAAAATTTTATTCTAAAATTCAAATCTAAAATCTCGAATCACCCACAAATTCTTTAATAAATTTAGATTTTTCTTGAACCAAGATTTCGCGGGATCGATAGTATTTTAATAATCAGCAATTGAAAATGAAGCAAGTTCTAACAACAGATATTTTTTCTTCGACACATTTTCAAAGATAAGAATTTTTAACGATCAAGGTGTAAGGGAGGAACGATGCAATAGAGAAATGTCTTCGTTGCATCCTACCTCCTTGTTACCACTTAAAGATGTATATGCGTTCTGCGCAAAACTACCAACAGCGGTAGCCACTGCCGAACCTGTGACAATTGTTAAATCTACAAATTCCGAAAAAGATGTCGGTATTTGCAATTTTGGCAACTCCGGCAATGTGATTTCCAGCTGTCGGCCGTCACCCGGCTTGACTGAAATTATTTATAAGTACATAAACCATCGATACACATGTTTACAAATCATTTCTTTTTTTTTGCTTTCATCGACGATCACGATATTCATTATATCTCGGTTATTTTGCGTGCAGAATGTTTTATACGTCCCATCTTTGATTCTTCGAAAGCTGATGATCTTATATAATGTATATATTTTTCGTTCATCCAAAAATAAGTCACTAAAAATAATGTAATGTTTCTATTACCACCGTAAATAAAATTGTAGCCGACGTTTATATAGTGCTTCGCTGTATCAACACCCTCTTCCGCCTTTTTAGGATAACAGATAGCTGCCGTAGTAAGAGCACCCGTGCTAGAATATACCAATCGCTTGAATGTGCGTCCTCTAAGTCCAAGCACTAATCCAGCTATTCCACCGATAGCGATGGCACCCACTCGTGGCATAACATTACTTTCCTCACGAAGGTAATCCAAAAGAGCTGCAAAGAAATGGCACTATGTTAGTTATAAATAGTAAAGTAACTCCATATAACATACATTTTAAATACATGCATCTTGATCACTCACATCTGCTATGTTCGACACCGGTGTCAATGGTATCAGAGATCACGCCAGTATAATGTTGATACTCTGACACGACTGCTTGAACCGACTTGCGAATTTTGGATATGTTTTGCTCCAATGCAGAGGGCTGATGATTCGTGCTGTGTGTTACATAAAATTATATAAGTTATACAATATAAAATGAGAGTATAAGTAATGACAGTCTAAATGACGATTTAAATATTGATCTCTATGTATGGGCTTTTTTAAACATTTGTTTTGAAATTAAAGTGTTTCTTAATTGTAAGTTCAGTCTCTTGCAAATGTAACATTTAAGAAATATATATGTATATAATATATAATAATATATAATGTGTTGGAATTACTTGTGCTTTACCATGGGGTCTGTTTAGAGTAATCGTCTTCGAAGGGATAAATCGGTAGCTCGGAGGGCCGAATCAGTTTCTTGACTCCCGGCTCGTCACTGTAAGATGACATTTTGCCTTCCGATGGATTTGCTGGTCTTACGACAGGTATCGCACATAACCCGCACGGCATCAAAATTTTCTTGAAAAACTTGACACACAAATATCGTGACATATACATTTAATATATTTTATCGAATATATATATCGCGCGCCGTACAAAGAATCTCGTAAATTTACATAATTACATAATTACCATTGTTTCTCCGAGCACGAAAATATTTACATAAATTATTGATTCCACCCTTTTATACCTCCTTGCAGTATATCATGCAAAACTTTCAGTTTTCATAAACTTAACCAATTTTGCAAGTCGACATATTAGTAGAAGACACAGACAGATAACTCGCAAATACAAAGATCGAATTGCGGTTACATCCCCGCCATTACTCAAAAATTCTAACAGTGTATGATAGAATTTTATCGCATATATTTTATAAAAAAATATATTTATCTTAAAAAATTCTCCCTGAACAATATTATCTTGTACTTACTTTTTAGAAAAATATCAGCCTTGTTTTATAAAAATATGTATATATTTCTTACAGATAGAAAATATATTTTAAAAAGTAAAGGGATCATTATCTGTAAACATTTTTTGACAAATAAAAAAACAAAGAAAACAAGATTTTTTTCGTCTAGCTAATCATATCGCAAAATTATGAAAATTATCTAAAAATTTAAAAGTATAAAGAATTATTGAATATATGATTCATAAAAGCACACTTTTTGTTTCAGAGGAAATTAAGCAAAAATAAGTTATATGAATGTACATTCGTGCTGATACTCTTCAACAAAGTAGCTTTAATTTAAGAAAAGTCATTCGTTATTTTAATTCATACTTTGATACCAGTTCTGCCCAGCTCTACCAAAGTACCCGGTTGATAATTGTCGCAACGATGCACGGGTTCTCGACAAGTTATATCTTTACCGAAAACGTTTCCGATGGTAGAGTCCAGAATTTTATGTACAACATTATTCATATCCGTATTTTTCAGGAAAAATAAAATCTCAATTATTCAGGACATACAAATCGATGAATTGCTAAAACTCGAACGTCGCGTCGATTGTTTACATTGTGGCGCCTGTATATTAAAACTCTATATAAATTTTGAATTTTATTTTTTATTTATACAAATTATGCCGAATTCAGACTGATTTTTTTTTTTTTTAATAAGACGTGTCTAGATATCCGCACGTGTATCGCGTGCGACTGTAAAAAATACAACTTAATACACACATATGTGACTTTCTTTTCAATCACAAAATATGCGTTTAAGATACTTTAGTCATGTGACATTTTATTTGAATTTATTATAACAAATAATATAGTAATATATATTTCCTTATGTGTTTGTATTGGCATTAGGTCCACGTCGGCGGCCAAAGGTTTGGACAACGTTGACAAACCTACGGTTATACTGAATGCGTCGTTTAGCACGGCCAGTCTTCTTTTTACTTTTTTCTTGTTTTTCAACCTGTAACATATATTTTATATAATACAATGTAAAATGTAAATAATTACACAATGTAAAATTTTCTTATTCAAGAATTTAATTTCAAGATTTCAAAATTTATTTTCTTCTGACATTTAATGCATATATAATATATAAACTATGAAATTAATAGCTATTTATTTGTGCATAATATTAAAATGTAAATTGAATTTCAAATAAAGAAGTATCTTTTTACCTTAGGTGTCTGAGCCTTTACTTTGCCGGCACGTGCCAAAGAACCGTGAACCTTACCTATAAGCAACAAACAAATATTCAATCATCTCATAATTAATTATTAATATTTTCTATGTCTCGATGATAATCATGATATCCAGAATTAAAAATTTAATACTTTTTCTAAACAAATATACATAATGAATGCAGTTTTAATTATTCATGTTCAGAATTTCTAAATAATTTTATATGCACTGCATCTTACTTTTATACATTAGATTTAGTACAACTGCTTATTAAGCAGCTGTTCATGATAAGTGTATAATTTTACATTTATGCAAAATCTAAGAAATGTGCCAATCATGAATAATCACTCAGTGAGCAATTTTGTACTAAATAATTAATTAACTTACCTCCTCGCAGGGGTACAGTCAAATCAAGTACATTTGATGGAAGTTCACCAACACAAGCCTCGTCTATTAATAAACTCCCATTGCAATAAAGGTTAAATTCATCCACGATACCATGGAGGGATGCAATTCTTTTCTATAAGAAATTAAAGATTTGCTTAAATTAAACATTGAATAATCAAACAGTATCTTCTACAGAAAATTATTAATATAGCATATTTTTTGTTTGTATTTATTGTATCATACAAAGTCTATTCAAATAAATTCCTGCTACATTCTAAACATCTTATTTCTTCTTTATGTTTTTCTATTATATAATTAAAATTGTTTTTCTAGAAACTCGTCATAAAGATAATTTTGTAGTAAGCTTATTAAAAAATGAAAGTATTTTCATTCTTTTATAAATTTACATATTACTTTTGCATTATTGCTCCTTCTAGCATTCGTGTAAAGTTAGCAAATACTAGATTATCATTTTAATGCTACACTTTTACAAAATTATCACTCAAAGACAAATTCAAATTTGACATCGAGCTAATAATAATAAAAGAAACGCTAATATACCTTTATGTGTTGTATTCTGTCATTATCTACGCAATCAATGACAGTTGTCTCCTGTCCACGAATCTGGAGCTGCATGGCGTTTGTCATTTTTTGATCGTACCAAAAACTCTGCAATATATGCAATATATAAGCACAAATAATTTGTAAGAGCTTTAATGTTAATATATATTTTTTCGTTTCATGCTATATAATGAATGTTGACTTTCAGAAGTAGTAGTAGTATAAATACAAGTATATATGTAATATGTATATGTGTATTTCTATATATGAATTTTTACCTCACACACACATATACATACATACACACATCAGACACACAATATAACAATTACGTTTTTAATACAAAAATTCCGCGCAAAATTTTAGAATAAATTTTTAGAAAGAGAAAAAAAATGTCGAATGCGAGAATGGAAAAAAGTACGCAGCATGCGAGCAACGTGTTCTTTAGGTTATGACGGCATATGTTCAATAATCCTCTTCGCCTCGAGAAATTCGAACGTCGAGTATTCAACGAAAAGCCGCCAATATATAAGAATCGGTCGAGCGTTGCTCGCGTTTTAATCGTACGTCGTCTCAAATATATTTATTCGATATATTAAATATATTAATTACACGCCTACCTCGCCGAAGATACGCACCAAGGGAAGAGAGACGGAATCGTAGCTTCGCTTCGCGGACGCAATTACCTCCCGAATGCGCTTATTGGCTCCTGCGCGCGTGACGCGGCAAGAAACCACGCGGCAACCAATCGCCCGCTTCGTTTCTGCGCTCGCAGAAAAGTGCAAGGCGATTGGCTGGCCGCGACATCTGGAACGTTCCAGAAAAGTCTACGTCATAGATTGTGACAATCGAGATGGGAAAATCCACTCGTTTTTGGTGACCAATCGGGACGAAGGAGCCTCCGCTCCTCTCATTCCGATTGGTCCATCTGACATTCATATTCCACTATGTCAAGCTAGTAACATTTTTTATACCTTTCTTTCCGTTGGTATAAATAATGCCGTATTTCTATCCATATATGTTTATACTCCAGTTTTTTGGATGAAAAGGGCGATAGATCAGTTATTTCAGTATTGCGAATTAAAATGTCGGTTAAAGTGAATACAAATACCACCTCGCCGTCTGTTGATTTAAGCTCTTATCGGGATCAACATTTTAAGGTTTGTTTCATCAAAATTTATCTATCAAAGTATTTCATCGTGATTTTACACAACATTTATATTTTTTTTTCTTATATTTTCTTATATGTACATATTAATTGTAAAATGCAATTAGTAATTTAATTTTCAAATTGATTTCTTATTCTTGTATCTTTTTTCAGGGCTCAAGGGCTGAACAAGACAGACTTCTGAGAAACTCTACCACCTTGTACATAGGCAATCTGTCTTTTTACACTACCGAGGAACAGATATACGAATTGTTTTCAAAATGTGGTGATATCAGGCGTATTATTATGGGACTCGATAAATATAAGAAGACACCATGCGGCTTTTGCTTCGTCGAGTATTATCTAAGAAGGGATTCTGAACACTGTATGAGATATATAAATGGGACTCGTTTAGATGACCGAATAATTAGGACTGATTGGGACGCTGGCTTTATCGAAGGCAGACAGTATGGTCGTGGCAAGACTGGAGGACAAGTAATTATCTTTAAATTTATATTTTACATTGAATTAGTTTAAATCTAATCTAAGATATATATGGCATATCATACAATATTATTCTACATTTAGGTAAGAGATGAATATCGATCAGACTTTGATAGTGGAAGGGGTGGTTATGGTAAAATAATACAACAGAAAGTAACATCTATCTCGGATGGTGGATTTGGACGGTGAAAGTTTGAAAGATGAGACGATTGTATGAATAGCGCGTGCAAATGTTCAATCTATGTTTTACTAATTACTAATTTATACATAATTATAATTATAAAACAATCATATATGTAAATATAACGTTTAAGAGGTAGATTATGTCAAGTAGCGGTAAAAGTAGAGAACTATTCATACACATACTAAAGTCATGTTAAAACATGTTTTAACATGTCTTTAATAAATGACATTTTTCATTGAAATACTTTCAAACAATTTGTTTATTATGAAATTAATGAATATGTTTTTCATAATAACTTTCGAGTTTAATTTTTACATTCCTTATTTCTATATATAGTAAACATCTTAGAAACAAAATTTTAAGATATAAAAAAAATTAAATATATAAACATGCTATATTAAAATAGTTAAATTTAGAATCACAGACTAATACTTATCATTATCTCTAATATTTATTGTTTTTTTAAATAGAATTGTTTCTTTAAATAGTTTTTAACTAGATTCTAATTCAGAGGTAGTAGATGTGTTGTTATTTTTTTGAGATAATCTTTGCTTGATTAAGCTCATAAAATCTAATGAGTTACTTCTATTATTATTTTTAAAATTATTCCGAGTTTTTAAAGTTTTGTGAGTGATTTTCGAAGATGTACATTTTTCATTGTTCTCATTTGCTACACTTTCATGATTTAATATGGTATTACTTACATGATTAGAACCTTCTCTTCTATTTGTATTACTAGCTTCCTTCTTTGACCTGTTAGCAATCACCGTTCCATTATTGACATGGCCAGAAATTACAATCTTGTCCGTTTTTCCCATATCCTTTTCAGTTTTTTCTGCAATTTTGTCAAACAATGCTCGATTCTCATTTTCGTGATTACATCTATCTTCATCTTCAGTGTATTTTTTATGATTAGCTTTTTCTACTAGAAATTCTGCTGTATGAATTGCAGCGATATCTTCCTCCGATGTATCCAGACAAAGTGTGTTTTTGTTGACAACTCTGCCTCCGTGCAGGAAAGTGGAGATGTCTTTTCGTCGCCACATTTTGGAAGTGCTGGGCACTGACTGCTTGCATTTTCCCTCAAACTGGAATTCCTTTACATCGACATTAGTGATCTCGCCTTTCAGGAACTGTAGATATTTTTTCAATGCCGTGTGAAAGTGCAACTTGTCTACCATTCTGGGAAAATTGGCACATCGCGCGCTGCTCGATGGTGTCACCCAGATTGCAGTATCACCAACGCATTCAGGTTGTAATCCAAAATGAAATTTGGCGTTAGCTCTGATGTTGGCAAATACTTCATAGATACATTTACCATTAAATACTGCAACTTTAGGTTTGTACAATTTTAGCTTCTCTTCCACTACTTTTGCACCCTCTTTAATCTCTGTTCGTTTAAGATCTGCAGCAGATCTAGTGGGACGCGTTACAATGTTTGTTAAGCCGATACTGTATTGCAAGAGCTTATAGTCTTCTTCAAAGCTGACAAATCTCGGTGTTAAGCCAGATTCATGTAGCAGTTTATAAAAGTGATTACCAGGACCCGCATAATATCTACCACGATGCGCTGCCATTAGACTTGGATTGATTCCAACAAAGACTAAATCCAGATTCATCTCCAAATAATCTTCCAATGTAAACTTTTGCACTTCTTCTTCGGACAATCCATCGAACCTGTCTATCTTCTTCTTAGGTCGTTCGGAGACTTCTGGCAGTTTTTTTCTCTTCAATTTATTTAAATCAAGCGATGACATCATATCCGTGCAGCAAAATAGACGTACATGCAGGAATCGATCTGTAAAATTTCAAGATTTTAATTGTAAGATAAATTTTCATAAAATTGTCATACACAAAATTTGAATATATTTTTTCTTACTTGTAGAAAGTAAACTATTGCTTATGGATGAAAAAAGATTTATTGTATATCCTTGACAACTTTTTTTTTTTTTAATTTAGACAATTTCGCAATTTTTAAACTCACATATCTTTATATATTTCGAGACGTACAAATTGAATTTGTTCGAGAAAAATCTCGTCCTATCTTCTTCATAATTGCGATTGTATACAATGACTTTTCACAGGCACAATACTGTTTACAATTTACAAGACGAGGTTAGATAAGTATGAAAGCGCCCTCATTCGGAATCGCAATTTAAAAAATCGATTTAATTCGATATTTGACGTCACAATTATCGATATTCTAAATTTTTCGAATAAATGTGAAAATAAAAATTCCTCCCTTTCTTTATCACCGTGAGAGAAGCAAGAGAACGCAGTTATATTTTCTCCAAAAATTCTTTCTTATCACGAAAAAAATCTCTCTTTTCACAAAAGACTAAAAATTTATAGTCTGTGGCATAATTTTACGCGTAAGTAAAAAATTCAGTGTCATAATATTATTATATGTAAAAATAAAATATTTTATTTCCTTATATCTTTAAAAAGAGTAAAACATATCACAAAATTATCTTCCCTTATACTTTAATAAACTTTATGCATATAATAATCATAATTAATAAAAATAAATTAATAAAAAGTGCAATTTTTTTTTTAGAACGTCGCTTTTGACAATAGCCATTGGGAGATATCCAACATCATTGTATGAGAATAAAATGCAGCTGCAATTCGTATCTGTTAAATGTGTTTGAAGGAAGAGGGAAACGCGTTTCCTTAGGAACGAGCGAATACATTAAGGAAGACAATCTCCTCGTGTGATCCGTTTCTCATCGAATAACTCTTCGTCTAACCTGCGATTAATCTTTCGTCTAAAGCAAAATCCGCGTTATTCGCGACAAAAACGCGAAATGGACATAAATTGCGCCCCGTCTCTCCCCTCGAGGTTTACATTGAACGAGTGGCATTATAACAATCAGTTCAGGTATTGGAGTAAGTCATGCATACGCTATTAATATAAATAATGTAAAAAAGAAAAGATTTTACAGTTAAAATTACACAATTTCAGTGTAAAAACCTTGCTGCATTAATAAAAAGAAAGAAATCGCTCCTTCTTAGATTCTACGTAACTTTTTATAGAGGAAATAAAATATTTCTTTTCTTTTTTTTTTTTTTTTTCATAAAATTATACGCTTTTATCCGCGTTTAGAGGCTCCGATCAGTCCTCCTCCTCCTTTAATATCCGACTATAATTTCGATGATTTAGGTATCGATGCTCCGAAGCGCAACAGGAATCATCGGACCGTATCTTGGCTGAAGCAACGCGCGCGTGCGAATTGTCCGCGGAAATTGCGAAAGCTAATAAGGGGGAGACGGATCATCGTCTGCAAGAGAAGCTTAACGACATCGAGTTTCGTAAGGAGGAGTTGCTGCGGATCAGAAAGGACATTGTCTTGGAAATCGACGCGCTGTCGTTGTACAAAGAACGGCTCGCGGACGCGTTAAAGTCCGTAAAGAGAAACGCTCTCGCAATTTGCGAGAAGTGTCTCATTGCCAGGTCATTAGCCGCTCATCAGACAGCACTTTTCTACAGCCTATTTACCCTATGATCGTTTTGATTGTGTACGGCTACGTCAAACTTAACTTGGGAGAGAAGAGAGAGAGAGAGAGAGAGAGATCAAAGTTCAGTTTTTTTTTTCCCTAATTAATTTTCTATTACACAGGAAACGTAGATTGGGGATCGATTTAGTTTACGACGACGTGGAGAGGAACTTGTTGAAGGAGCGCGAGGTAATTCAAAGAGTGGAGAACTTATTGGATCGAATTCGGAGAGAAACCGGCGAAGAAATCCGCAAATCGAAAGCTACGTTGTATTATATCGATCGCGATCTCGAGAATAAGGAGACCAACTTGCACATCGATCGTCGTAATTTATCTATGAAGGAGACTGATTTTAATTTGAGTATCTATCACGGTACTTCGCCTCTCGATAAGTCGTACGTAACAAATTAAAATTCCTACCTCGCGGCTACGTTGGATTATAATTATGCCAGAAGTGATAAATTAATTTTGTTTTGTTTTTCACGTCAATAAACTGATATTTTTTTATGCATACAACATCGTTCATAATCTCTCAAAATAGTCTGGCAAAATATGTCGGAAAAATTTGTTTAAGATATATGCGAAGTCAGATTAACTTGTGTTCACATTTAAAGCACAGTTTATATAGCGCAACAAATAATTCATATTGCGCAATAATAATAACAGTGTTTAAGATAGACATAAAAAAAAAAAGAAACTATGTTGCTGCAGAGCGGTGACAGTAAATGAATGGGAACTGCAAACGAACAGCAACGTTGTTAGCGCAAATAAAGAGGTGAATAACGCAAAACGATTACGTTGTTACATCGACGCGATACTTAAGCAAACGGTTGATGATTTAAAAGCGCAAAAGGATGCCGCAAACGAGGCCTTCGGACAGCGTATCGAGCAAACCCGAGAAGCTAAAATCAAATTGGAACTTCAACACTCGGAGGTAAAACGAAACATTTCTTCCAAAATCTTGGAAATTAAAGAGTTATTAAAATTTCGAAAAGAGATGAGTATACTCGCAAATTTCTGAAATATATATTCAACAAGGGATCTTTAAAAAAATTCTGAGATTAATTTTTACAACAAATTTTTCGATCGCACTATATCTTTTTATCATCTCGGTTTAAAATCCGTGTTATATGAAACATCCTTTATTCTTCGTATCGATTCTTTTGTAGATAATCAAACAAATTAGCGCCATGTCAAGTAATATAGCGTGCATAAAAAAATCTATAGCTGATAAGGAGGGTTATATGGCTTTGGCTCACACGAGATTAGGACATCGATGTCAACGTCCAGGGATGGAGCTTACTCAAGATTTGGTTGAGACTAATCTCGTCAAGGAAGTACACGAGTTACGAAACGTCGCGGCGAATCTACAACAAATGCTTTGCGAGGTTTGTTGCATTTTTAATATTTATTAAATTTATAAATACTTTTTCAAATTTATATTATATTATATATATATATATATATATATAAATTTAAAAAAGTATTAAAATATATATATATATATATATATATATAAATGTATCATAGGCAGAAGCATCATTACGTTACTTGCTCAAGACACAAATTCAACTCGAGGAGGATATTAACGTGAAGACGAATACTTTGAAAATTGACGAGGTTGAATGCATGACTTTACGTCAAAGTATAGACTATCACGCGTATTAACACTGTTACTATTAAAGCAATTATGTTCTCAATGTTTTTCTCAATGTCTTTTCTTATCAATTAAACTCATCGAATTTTTCTACTATTAAACTTGTATACTCATATATTCTATCTAAAAAATAAAAAAAATAAAAAAATATTATATATACAGGGTGTCCCGAAACTACCGCGAGATATTTTAAAGGCAGATTCTCTGGCCAATTTAAAAACGATTTTTCCTCAGCGAAAATGTCGAGGGAGACCATCATTTTTTGCACGTTCCCAATTTTTGTCATCATGTATCTTTGTAACTAAGCCTTAAATTAAAATTCTATTAAAAGAAACTTTACTTAAAATTAATTGAAGAATGTGGTTTTGTTAATATTATATTTCTAGAGGGCTTAGTTTACGAGAAACCCTTTATTTTTAATCGCTTATAACTCGAAAATTATTGGTGCCTCGACATTTTCGCTGAGGAAAAATCGTTTTTAAATTGGCCAGAGAATCTGCCTTTAAAATATCTCGCGGTAGTTTCGGGACACCCTGTATATCATATAATTATAAAGAAATTGTTCACCTCTTACTGCCGTTAGATTAGATCATAATGTCGAGAAGAGTTGATCATATGCAAAAATACTGGTTTATCTCAACACAAAAAGCACAAGCAAAAAAATTTACATAATTTATCGCCTCTGACGTCAGTATAGCTATATAAGCGATAAAAAATCTGTTATTTTAATCATAAAATATACTAATTAAATTACGTATATATTATTTGCATATATATTTGTAAAGAATCATACAAATGCTTTACCGCTGTCGGATAGCATAAGAAATATTTTTTGCAAATGCGAAGAACGAGATAAAAGTTTTTTATGAAAGCGGGTCAAGTACCACTAATGTTTCTTGCTATACTTTTTGTTGGTGCAACTGCAGCCACGCACAGTTGCAACTTCTCTCTCTTACAAAGCTAAAATAAAGCGAAAAGCGGACGAAGGAGTGGATGGCGTCCAAGAACCGGTACACACACGTGAAATGAGAAGGAGGGAGACCGCTTTCATGAGCGGCCTAACCGACTTGCTGCTGCTATTTCATTTTAGTTCAGACACTAACAGGAATCGAATCACAGTCAGTACATGCACAATTAATTTGTAGACTGGGAGGAAGCTTATGTTCCTTTGCACAATTTCCTCCTTTTACTTGTCGAATCGAGAACGTTATTGGAAAATCCACGTGTAAAAGTGCTTTATGTGACTCATTCCGTGTGTGTGTGAATTTTGTGCGATTGTAAGTTATTTAAATAATTAATTATTAAAATAGAGTTGAATATAAAGAATCTAATTTAATAATTATTTTTATACAGTATACTTTTAAAGTATTTAGTCGTGCTTTATTGTCAAATTAATGGAAAGAATTATATCGTTTTGTGCGCGCGTGTAATAATTAAAATTTATCAATATTTTTTGGGAAAAAAATATACATTTTTATGAATCCACTCTGTGCAGTTTTTTAACAAATTAAAATGGCGGATACCATAACGAAGATGTCAATTAACAACAATAATGGAATGAATGTCCCGCAAATGCTCGAAAAAGATTGTGTAAGTATCTCCATAGCATAATTTTCTTATCTTTGAAAACATTTTTGTTATCTGACTTGTTATTTTATAAATTTGACTTGTTTTCGGTTAATGCAAAAGAAATACTGTACATACTACTACATGTATAAACATGAATGAGAAAGATGGTGAAATAGCAGTTTGAGCGATTGAAAGAGATTCCTTATTAATACAATTATATTTTAAATACAAATATCTATACAAATTTAAATGCAAACAAATTCTCTTTTTAAAATTTATTAAAATCTGATTGATTTTTTTCTGGTATATATGACACGTAAGGTTTTATGTAGACATATAAACATAATCTTTTTTTTACAAGAGAGTAATTTAATTAAATTATATATAACTTTAATTATATTTTTTAATTATATATACAATTATTTCCAAGAATTACGTACAAAAATAATTTTTGCAAAAATTAGGTTGTATTATTTATACGATGTTTCAAATAAAAAAATTAAAAAATATACGAGATATTAAATTTATTACAATAGTTACGGTCCAATCTTTCTTTTTTTTTAAATGCATAATAAGAGATGTCTAGCAAACAGGTTTTAGAAATGGCTCTTGTAAAAAGCAGTGTTGTTTGATTGACAATTCAAACTTTCGTTGCTGATTTGACGTAATGGCCGAAATATTTTAGCAATTTATTTCTATTTTCGGAGATATATCCTTTTTTCGGTTATTTTATGTATGCAACGTATCTCAATAAGATCTCATTTTCCAAATGAATCAACATGTTTACTCGCAAAATTAATAATGGAATTTGCAATTTACGAGCGAATTTGTACATATTCATTACATGATGCGGACCAACAAAAAATATTTTTTATTTAAATTTGAGAATTCAATCTTTTGCTCACACTTCATTAACATTAAGTTTTATGCAAATAATTCATATCTTACTGAGCTCTGAAAATTTCAATGTGAATAAGCCTAGATGTTAATAATTGTAAGAAAGTAAGGAGAATAAAATATACTGTATTGTGCACGAATTCAGCATTATAACTGGATAAGTAGAAAATTAGAAGCATATTGCAAAACAAACAGAAATAGACATAGAAGACTGTTAATTTTTTCATTATATAACGTATTTATCTTTGTCTCTATATAATTAATTTTTTAATTATGGCTTTTCAGCACGATTTTAATTTCATGTTGAATCATGTTTGAAATCGAATGTATATTCGATCGAGCGAGCAGTTTATGTAATCAGAAATCGTGACCCGGCATAATTAAATGTCGCTTGGACATATAAAAGTCCAAAAGTCTTGTTAAAACGAATGTGTTTTTTCTCTTTTTTAAACAACAATATTTTATATATACTAAATATTACAAATATATAAATATACGATATATAAATTATAATATATTATATATTATATATTTTTTTATATAATATAATACTACTCTACTCTTATCTTTTACTGACACGGTTTCTTCATGGAAACAATAAGATAATTAAAAAAGAGCAAGCACAAAAGAAGCTAGCGTAAAAATATAATTCGTTGATTAAATAGTACGACTCGCTCCCTTCATAAATATTGAACCTTCTCCGATTAGAAATAAAAACACTGTCACGGTACAAATATCGATGTTAATCTCTCACGTCAAAAGCATCGAAAAGTAATAGAAACGTCCCGCATATTGTGCAATTGAAAAATAAAATTCCCACGCACTTATACACGTGAAAGCAGGTCACTGATCAGACATTGTTGTTACGATTATTATCACGTCATCACGATTGTTATCACCGTTGATACCCTCTTTTACCGCGGGGTAGCGACATTGTCGTGTTATTGATCATAGTAGAAACCGTAGAGAGATTGGGGTTGATTCGTTCGGGGGTGAAATTCGTCGTAAACCGGCAAACAGCGAATTATTACAAAGCAACCGAGTTGTCTCCGCTTACGACATATAAATGTATATCTGTCTGCGCGGACGACAGAAATGTCAATCGTTGAATCAGCGCAAAGTGCCGTGAGAGAAGGAAAAGGGTGGCATCCCTGAGGGAAGGGCTGGCGATTCGAAAGTGTTTTAAACACGCGGTTTAAAAGGATCTTGCAGAAATGTGCATTAGCGCCATTTAAAGCGCATTATGCGTGGACTTTACGCGGTTCTACTCCCGTAGTAAGTGTATATATATATATATATATACATAAATACGCGAATAAGCGCGAGCGCCTAGATACGATGCGTTCAACCCGGAAATGCATAAGCCGGAAGTGGCGGAGAGCATTAATGACGCCTGGTGTACAATCTTGCGAGCGAGCAAGAAACGTGCCCGGCCAAACGTAACTTACGGTTTGACGAGACCGAGTTTTGCTTCTAACGACAGACGGTACATCAAAGGCACAGACCGTCTATACTACTGTAACATCGGACGGCTATGCCTCGTTTAACAAAACGCAATTCAAAACAGCTAATACAGTTTTACAGCGGATTACACCCGTGTAACTTTTGTGATAAATATTATTTAGAATTAGAATTTTTATTTGTTAGTCGGCAAAATACTTAACAAGCATTCGACCGTTCAATTGTGAAAAAAAAAAAGAATCTGATCAAAATTTTATAAAGTCATATGTTCTATGTCTTCTTAAATTTAATTTGCATAATTTTTTAATAGCAATGTTTTCTTTTATCGGTATATTTAAAACTCTGTAAAAGGACTAGCGGAAAGGGCAATTCTAATATTGTATAATTTTATAATTTGATATTTTTGCAAGGAGAAAACTAGTTAATGAGATACGATATTAGCAGCTTGCAAAGTTGGATTTTTACTTGAGTTCGACTAGGTTTAAGTAGAATACGGAATATATAATAGAAATACGATTGATAGGAGAAACTAAATTGCACTAGAAAGTAGACGGCTGAACTAGAAATCTTGCAGTTTGTTCTAGTCATTCAGTGACTGGAAAATATCATGATAAAGAATGCATGAAGCTCTATACATGCGTGTGTGAATAGTAAAAAATTAATTTATTAAAAATAATTCAATCAAACGAGGAAAAAAAAATTCTTTCCGGATTTAATGTCTTTTCTCTAATGATTGATCTTGCAAGATGCGGAAGAGATACATCTTATAGATTAACACTGCTAAAAACATCTTCGTATTTATTTGATCTTTATGCACGAGGATCGAATTAAAAGATAAGGAAAAGAGCAAATAAACCCGTTTATTAATCAGCAAACGCGATCGTTTGAAAATCTTCAATTTCGCATCATTATTATGTTTATCAATTCATGGGTCACTCGGATGATCTTGATAATACAAAGGTGATAATACGAAATTGATGTTTCCTTTATGACATAGTTATAACAAGTCATCGTGCAGATAATGATAATGGGATTGATGTTTCTGCAAAGAAGCTGTAAGTCATCATGCAGTTTTATCAGAAGCAGAATTAAATTAGATAAATCGATATAATAAATCCATTTATATATATATATATATATATATATATATATAGATAAATATAGTTATCTGAAAAATATTGTTATACTTGAATATTTAATTTAATTCTGTCTCGATTTATCTAATTTTACGTTTATTCTTCTGATGCCTGCGCACGATGACTTGCTATACAACTATGGCTTACAACATCTTCCCGGAAACTTCCATCTCGTTATCAGTCAAAAGTCACCCGGGTGACCCGTGAATTGATGTCAAGGAAAAAAAATACTATTCATCATAGCTAAAGTTTAGCTGTCCCTATATTACACCTAAAATTCAATAGTAGCTAATATTTTTTAACTATACAGTTAAACGAATTCTTCATTAAACTATAGCTAAAAAATATTAGCTGCCATAGCTAAAGTTTAGGCATGACAACTAAATTTCCGGTGTAATATAGGGACCAGCTAAGATTTAGCTGTGGTGGCTAATATTTTTTTCTCCGATAAACGCAATAATGACGTTTGAAGATGACGATGTGTTCTTCGAACAACCGCGCTTCGCTCTTCCTCCTCATCCTTTGACCCGACCTTCACAGATTCGCGCACCTTCTGCCCAGGATATCGAACGCGGAGAGGGCCGTTTCGTAGCCGGGGTTCCACCGGGATCAGGCGGCCAGTCGCGGCCGCCGACGTCGACGTCGACGACACCGACGTCGACGTCGGCGCCGCGCGAGTCTTCCAACGCCGGCAGATGTGACGCGAGGGCAACGTCCGGAGTGGGGCGCGATGTGAACGTCGGTAGGCACCAGGACGCCGGGCAGATGAGTGCACGTGCTGGTGTTGGCAACGGACCAACTGATCGGAGATCGGAGAGAGACTCCGGAGCGAGCGGTAGCAGCCGCTGGAAGGCGGTCGGCCGTTTTCTACGACGCTTGACTCTCATCATGCTGTTGCTGGCGATCGTGGCCGGCAGTCTGGCTCTGGTGACCATCTACATGGGTCCGATCTATCTCGTGCAGCTGCTTGTAGTGGTCTCCGTTGCCTACTTCGTCGCCGGTGGCCGTTTAAGATGGTTCTACATCGCCTTGAGGACGTTGCCACGTGATTCAAAGTGAGTCGAGACTCTTTTACTCTTGTATGTCGATCTCTCTGTTCGTTCTTTAAGTAAAGATCGTATTTTCTCCTTCAACTTGCTCGATCTTTGATAGGTCGATGTTCGTTTTGATGTTTCGTTGAACGAAGCGTCGAGTCGGAATTTAAATGAAAAAAAACGATTTTTACGAAGAGAGGAAAATTTATTGTGAATATCCATGGGCACCCTTATAACTTTTTTCTAGGGGGGGCAGAGTGTACATATACTCAGGTGTGCGTGCACGCGCGTGTGTGTGTGTGGTGTACACACACACACCACACTATTTCGATATATATTTATGTTATAAATTTCAAACAAAAAATTATTTGGTTGACAATTATAAAATTATTCTAAATTGAAAAAATTAAAATATTAAAATCCAAGGGGGGGCATATACCCTTCCTTGCCCCCCCCCCCCTATGGGCGCCCATGTGAATATCGCGAATCGATGATCGTATAAATAGTGATGTAATGAATATAAATAGTGACTTATAACTGCGTAATAATGTTGGGCCGCCGATATTGTTGGAAGCCGCGTCAATGTATCTATACTTAGGGAAAACGTAAAAGTGGAAGAAAAATGGAAAATTCCTCTTACACTACGTCGTTTTAGCAAAATGCAAACAGAGCATTAGCGTGATTGTTATTACGTAATGTTTTGCCGATAAATTTTCAGCCTCTCGATATTTCAGACTCGACTAATCTAATCACAAACATGAAAGATATTATTTACAACGACGATATATCTATCATGTTTATTAATCTTACAATTTTGTATTCTCTGTTGTATTTATTTGTATTTAAAAAGTATACAATTCGCACCTTAATTTCATTACCGATTCTTCAATATTTATGTGTGAATCAGATTGTACGTATGTTATAATAACTACACGTACATAACCGATTTCTTAATTGCTCAAAAAACAAGATCAATGGTCTCTTTTATACTTTTCAATAACGATTTGACTACATGATTCTTTTATACCATTTAATGACGGCTTGATTATTTGTTTTACAAGAATTAAAAAATGAAATAACAGGACATTATGTTGTAGAGACGATTTATTGGCGACGAAAGAAACAATCGGTAAAAATCTACGACGCGTTTAACGATGCTGCTTTAAATGGTTCGTTTCATTTTTCGAATTCTTATTAATGATAAATTCGAAGTGCTTATCCTGGAATCTTTTATGCCTTATCACGATAAACAGCTTGATGAATCAGTCTGCAGACAATTAAAAAAAATGATAGGTTTGAACTTTATCTATTTGTTGATTGAACTTTATCTTATAATTAGACTCTTTCTTTCCGTCGTGATACGTCGTATAATATATTGTAAATAATACATGATAAATGAACTTAACTCTTTCGTCGTGCCAGGTCAATTTAATACATGTAATCATTTTTTCATGTCTTTGTTTTTTTTATAAAAAAAAAGATAAAAAAGACCAATCTTTCGAGTGGAACTGTCGATGTGAATAAAATCTTGTCTGGAAATAAAATACGAAATATTGCCAACAATTGCTGATACTCAATTTATCTAATCGAATGAGAGCACGAACATCACGATTTCATTTTATGACTCGACGTAAACCCAATTTTAATGTGAACTCATACATAAATAAATGAAAAAATATAGGACATTTTTGTATTATTTCTTTTTCTTCAATATATTTTTATCTTCATTTATTTATTAATTTATCTGTCAAAAAAAAAGAACAATGACGTATTCTTTCCTTTTACATTGTGCAGATTTTCTGAGAAACACGATAAAGAATTGTTTGCATTCGTCGCAATAGAAACTTGAAACTTTCTCCGCGAGAGTGATAATAAAAAAATGAAATGTCCCAGTTCGCGAAGATTTCAATGAGTGGATCAAAAAGATTTATGGCGAGAATAATTTTTTATCGCGCGAATCGACAAAAGTTTAAACTAACAATAACTTAGAGATTTTTGCTCATTGACAACCGGTATTAGCAGATATTAATACAGACTTAGGAACTTTCATGCGCGAAGAAAGATATAGCAACTTTCACCGGAAACTGGATATACGAGGTGTACAAAAAGTAAAATCGCGGAAAATTATATACAGAAAATAAAATAAATTTAAAAAAATGTAGCGTGGAAGTGATAGAGGATGTTGCTGTAATAATTTTATGAGCGAGGTTTACTTTGATGCGTTATTTCGAGTTTTATAGACAATATATAATCTTCTGTTCACCTTAGAGGTTGCGAGGAAAAAAACAATTAATAAGTAAATAAATGCGTACAATCTAGAATAGAAACAAAAAAGATTTTCTGATTATATAGCTACAATATTATACACACAATTCTCGATATAAACAGATCTGCAAACTCTGTTGAGATGCAAATTAGTTTCGTCTATTTATTTTGCATAAATTTAACTGTTAATCCTTGAGATTGATGAATAACGAGAGTTACACGTGCTTTATGTGTGAGTATATAAACGTAATATCTAATCTTGAGTAATTACAAAGCAATTACAATGTTCTCTCGGGAAAAAAAAACCAACATTTAAATAATTAAGTAAGTGAATAACGTTTCTTGTTTGCTTCTATATCTCTTCCATCAGCTAAAACAATATTGATATATGACGTTACGATATTTCCATATAAAAATACTGAGAGATATTTTTCTCGTATGTCGTTCTGATGATGAAGATATCAGAGGCATCGCGGAAACGTGCCTTCTCAATTTAAGAGACCAAGTAATTCTTCATCACGATTATTGTATCAACGATCATGACCGTGTCTATGAACATTATCGTGGCCATGACCGTGATTGGGATCTAGGTCACGACCAAAGTCGCGGTTACTCCGATATTTAACGATTCAGAGCGTGATGGATCAAAGAAAGGATTAGGCTTAATCAATATTATCGGAAAGTCTCAGAAGAGATCAGTTAAGATGAGACTCGAGACGCAGTCGTGGCAAAAAGAAGAGATTAAGTGAGAAAAAGAGAGGGAAGGAGGGAAAAGAATTCAATCATTAATATAAAATAAGTCATCAACTACGCAACCTCCGTTTGCGTGCAAACTTTTCCTCGACACTGTATTATATGTCCTTGTCTTCTCCCACTTTATTTTATAAGTTGCCAACTATGGTATCATTCAGCATTGCTGCCGGGAAAGAGAATGTAGTATCCTTCTTTTCTTGACCTCGAGAAGATAACGGAATTTCTTGGCCGTTTAACTTGATTACCTATCCCGAATGACCGACTATATACGTATTTAAGAAATTTACCTCATTGCGGTGTCCCTCAAAATTATAGAAAAAGCGTAAGAAAATGTAAGATCACGTAAGATAATTAAATATGTCTGTCTTTGAATTGATATTTATATTCATATTGCCTTCATATATATCTTTTTGAATAAAAAATTCGATATAAAATAATATCAATCTTCTGTTAGGTATTTTCGCTTGCTTTTTCTCGAAATTTTATTTAATAAGCATTAAGAACAATCAAAGAAATGAATAGCACGAATATACATATATCTGCTCTTGTATAAATTGTTATAAAAGTTGCTTTCTCTAAACGCAACTTTTATTTTTTTCAGAGCACTTATAGCTTATGTAACAATGCTGTGGTCGATGCGTGATCACGAGAAAAAAGACAGAAATGTCGCCGATATATTTAGACAATGGGTTAATCGTCATCCTAATAAAGTCTGCTTTATATTCGAAGATCAGGAATGGACTTATCAACAGGTAAATATTAAATTTTTTTAAACAAAAGAATGACGCATCGCTTTTATTTAAATTTAATGCATACGTTTTATAAATTTAGAAGATATTTCATACAACTTAAATATATGTAAATAATAAATTATGATCGGCGGCTTTATATTCTGAAATTTACAAGTTGAATAGTCTAAATTAATTTAAAATAAATTTCTTTATTTACTGCGGAATTCTTATCAAGCACTAACTAATGATTAATAATTCAATTCAATAATGTAATTAATAATTAATTATTCAATTTAATAATGTAATTAACAATTAATGACTAAATTCAATAATGTAATCAATAATTAATAATAATTCAAGTTAATGATTTACCTTATCTTCTGACAAAATTTACTGCGACCGTTCTAATTATTTACACGTACAGTGAATTTTATGATTTTAAGAATAAAATATAATAGCTCTTGCTCGAATTGAATTGAATTTGTATTTCTAATTCTCATTATATAGCATATGTCATCCTCGTAACTATCTCGATTTTAATAAGCGATTCTCTAATTATATGAAAAAATTTGAGATTTTTTTTCTGTTAGACATATTTATTATTTATAAATATATATCATAATGTGTAATTTTTTAATTTCTCTCTCTTTCATTCTCTCTTTCTCTCTCTCTCTCTCTCTTTTACATAGATGGAGGATTTTAGTAACAAAATCGCGACGATATTCAAAACGCATGGTTATAAAAAAGGAGATGTGGTTGCTTTACTATTAGAGAATCGTCCGGAATTTATTGGAATTTGGCTAGGCTTAAGCAAACTTGGTGTGATAACGCCTTTGATTAACATCAATCTTCGTAAGAGCAGCCTACTGCACAGTATCAATATTGCAAAATGTCAGGCGTTTATATACGGCGCGGAATTCTTTAACGGTAAGAGGATAATAATTAATACGATAGTTATTATTTTATGCGCGTTGAAAACCTGAGATAACGCAAAATTTGACATCTAAACGTAAAATCGATATAGCTCGATTCACCATTTTTTTCTTACAGTTTTTAATCTTAAATATATTTAAACAGCACTAAACGTCAATTTCAGCTGTGACAGATATCGCCTCGTCTTTGGATGCTAAATTGGCGCTATACAGATTCGGCAGTCATCCGAATGCGATGTCGATCGGATTAAAAGAGAAAGATTTGAATGCAATTCTGGTGGATACGCCAGCGACTCCACCAGTGGTACAAGAGAAAGGCGGTCACAATGATAGACTGTTATATATATACACTAGTGGAACTACAGGTCTTCCAAAAGCAGCTATAATCACGAGTTCGAGGTGAATATATAAGTTACATTTTTAATTCAAAGAAGATATGGAATTTTTGGAGAATTTTCGCCCGAAATTTTTTGAAATTTTGAAAATATATAGTTGATTTTATATATAGCCCCTTTTCCCTCTCTTTCAATCATTAGGATGGAAATATAATAACAAAGACATATCGTTTTTTTAAAAATGATAAATATCAAGAGATTGAAAGAAATTACATCATATTTTCCCAGATATTTCTTTATCGCGGCTGCTGTACATTATGTGGGTTTCCTACGCGATTCGGATAGAATATATACACCTCTGCCCTTGTATCATACAGCTGGTGGAATTATGGCTATAGGGCAAGCTTTGTTATTTGGACACACAACAGTAATTAGAAAGAAATTCTCAGCCAGCGCGTACTTTAGTGATTGTCTTAAATACAAATGTACCGTAAGTACTTTTAATTTGTTAAATTTAGATAATTCTAAACACATTATAATAACTTATGCCAATTTTATTCTCTATAAGTTTAATTAGTACTTGCCCTGTCTTATTTTCCTTACAATTAGATTCACAAACCATTAATAAAATATTTTACTAAATATAAATATGCATATAAGCATCATATTTATATATTTAATAAAGTTTTGGAAAATATCAGGTTGCTCAATACA
Source organism: Prenolepis imparis (assembly GCF_030444845.1). Lineage (NCBI taxonomy): Eukaryota > Metazoa > Arthropoda > Insecta > Hymenoptera > Formicidae > Prenolepis > Prenolepis imparis. Next base: position 5,477,930 of record NW_028141173.1, read on the forward strand.
TAGGCGAAATGTGTCGGTATGTCCTGGCAGTATCACCTAAGAAGGAGGACCAGGAGCATAACGTTAGAATGATTTTTGGCAATGGGCTAAGGCCACAAATTTGGGAAGAATTTGTAAAACGGTTCAACATTCCAAAGGTGCTTGAATTTTATGGCGCTACCGAAGGCAACAGTAATATTAGTAAGTAACAAAATATTTTAGATCCATTACACATACATAAATAATGCGTTGTGTAATATGAAATGGATATATAAAATATCAGATCAATTCATTTGTTGTCATCAAATAGCAATTACACATATAAAAGGATATTTCAAAGCATCTTTCACACCTTTTCGTTGCCTAAATCAACGTTAGCTTTATTTTTATCGAGGCGATTTTGTTTTAAAAGTATTGTAGAATTGAGCGATATTTGAAACGTTGTAAAAATCGTATTGTTTTCAGTAAACGTCGATAATAAAGCTGGCGCAGTAGGTTTCATTTCGAGAATTATTCCTTCGGTATATCCTATATCTATTATCAAAGTAGATAAAGATGGCGAACCTATACGTAATGCTAAAGGGCTGTGTCAAGTTTGTGAACCAAGTAAGTATTGCAATGCAATAAACTTTAATTAATGATAATAATTAACATACCCATTGCAGATTTAACGTACGCGAAATGAAAAAAATATTCAATTTGACATTCATTGGTATTTCAAATTTTACTATTATAAAAGATGTACATATAGACAAAATATGTATTACGTTAAACCTATATTAAACTAACGATTTTCCTATGACTCTCGAGCAATGGATATTTTAATTAATATTGTTAATCACATTATTTTTTTCTCGGAATTCTCTATACATGCTACATGGCAAACAAATTTTTCATTTAATAGATGAACCTGGTGTCTTTATTGGAAAAATTTTACCAAACAATCCGACCAGGGCATTTTTAGGATACGTGGATGAAAAAGCATCTGAGAAGAAGGTGGTTCGCGATATTTTCACAAAAGGAGATTCTGCCTTCCTATCAGGTGCAAAATTTTGCTTATTATTTATTACATATCAAAATGAGTTTGGAACTACATAAGTTTCTTTTTTATATTCCTTTTATAATGGAATTATCTATCTACCTATCATATATATATATATATATATATATATATACAGGGTTGGGCAGATATGTATCTTAAAGTATCTTAGCTCAGATACTTTAAGATACATATCTGCCCAACCCTGTATATATATATATATATATATATATATATATGATAGGTAGATTTAAATACAGTATTTAAATATCGAATAATCAAGTATCTAGAATTTTGTAATTAATTATTTAATCTAAATGTATCTTGTATTTAAATGTATTTATGTAATTACATTATTATCCCACGTGTGAAAAAGGCGTTTATAAAATTTGATACTAGTCTATGTTCTTCTGCTCCTGTAGAGAGACTGTTCTTTTTTTTTGCGGGATTTATACATTCGCCTACTCGTGGCCTTCTATCTGACAAAATGTTTGAAACATTGGTATTTTTAAAAGATCAATAAGAATTAACAAAGTTATACATAGTTTGTAGTGATGATAAATAAATAGAGTATACTCTATGTATACTTGAAAAACCTATACTTAAATTACTATAATATATGCTATTATATATAATATATATGCCATTATATGTCTATTATTTTAATTATTATTATTTTACGAACTTTAAAGTTAAAATAAATGAACTTATCTCTCTTTCAAAGTGCTGATTTTACTTTTAATTCTATTTTCATACAATTCTACTTTCAATATATAATCAGGAAATTTGAAGAATAATTGTATTTAAAAGTATTTATAAATGTATTTAAATACAATTAGTATTTAAATATATGTCAAAACCAAAGTATTTAAATAGTATTTAAATATATATCAAAAAGTATCTTGTATCTTGTATTTAAATATTTTGTTTTGAAGTATCTGCCCAACCCTGTATATATATATTCGTCAACATTATGTTGGACAATTTTATGAATTTGATTAATTATTTAGGGGACATCCTCGTGGCCGATGAATTGGGATATTTATATTTCAAAGACCGAACGGGCGATACGTTTAGATGGAAAGGAGAAAATGTATCAACTTCTGAAGTTGAAGCAATAATCAGCAATCTCGTCAACTATCGAGATTGTATAGTATACGGCGTTGAGGTAATAATATAAAATAAATAAGTTTTGCTATAATAATTTCTTGCAATATCGAGACACTAGTGCAATAATTATTATATAACGCAATAATTGTCAATAATTATGAATAATTCTCAATAATTATTTAAATTAATTATCATAAAATGTATTAATACGATACTTTTTCGAAAGAACCGTAATCTAGCAACGTAATAAAATATGATTATCGATATAGGTTCGAGGTGTTGAAGGTAAAGCGGGAATGGCTGCAATTCACGATGAAAATGGAACATTGGATATAAATAAATTAACTGTCGACATTAAGGAACAGTTACCTACTTATGCTAGACCACAATTTGTCAGAATTCTGACGAAAATTGATCTCACAGGTACGCCTTTACGTATAAATTCAATATTATTGAGTTAGAAAAACAAGTGTGTGTTCAAACTATAAATTTAAACACTAGCCCTAACTGATTAGAGAAAATTATCATATCACGTTGAAAAATGTGTGAGAAATTAAAATATGTATTACCATATTGAAATATATAAAATAAGCGCTAAATATTTGTATCTATTCATGATTTATAGGAACATTTAAGTTGAAGAAAAAAGATCTCCAAGAAGAAGGGTACAACATGGAAAAAATACAAGACAAGCTATATTATTTAGACGTAAAGCTTGGTTATCAGTCATTAACACGAGAAATTTATGATCAAATTCAACAAGGCACGATAAAATTCTAAGTATGTTAGCCGGAAGACTGTAAACTATATGACAATAATTACAATGTTTTAGAATATTTCATTGTCATACATACACACACACAAAATTATACGCGAATCTCAGAAACTCTTGATTTTCTTCAAATAGTAAAATAATTGCGATTAAATTAAGCAGTGCATCAGTACATTTATCAATATATTAAGAGATAACTGCTATTGGATTGCGTTCACTAAATTCATGTTCTGTATACAGGCGTAGAATATATAATGACAACTTCAACAAGTGCATATAAAACGAATAACAAGTAAGTAATAGTTAAAATCTGGATGCAACTAAACAGTTGAAGTTATTCGTGCAATTAGATTTTTCGTAAAAATATGTGAATAACAATATGCTTTTAAACTTAATCTTAATATATGCTTGCATTTTCTATTAGAACCTTTATTTTCGTTCTATTATTATATGCTTTAAATCAATATTTTTTAGAAAATATTTTCCTGAAAAATATTCCTTACTTGAATTGTTTCATATATTTTTATATAGATATTATTTTTAATTTTTATAAATTATGGTAATCTTTTCTTTTATAACGCACAGCACTCTTGATATTTTGTAATTATTTAATTATTTAGTTATATCCAGATTGTAACATTTTTTATATTTGTGTTTTACATTAATATATATTTGTATTGTTTCATAAAAAACATTTGGAAATGTGTATAATAAATTATTATTATACAAACGACTGTTTATCTATTTCTTGTATATCCATTATGCACTGTTCAAAATATTAAAGTACAATCAAAATAAAGTATAGAACAAATGCAGCTAAAAAACGCATTAATTGTATTAATTGAAATTCTTATTCAAATTCAAATTCAATCGTAATCGAGTATTTATCGTAAAACAAAATTTGCAAACTTGGATAAATAAAAAATATTTTAATTTATTCGAAGGAATATTTATGGTGACAGAAATTGCAAATTTTCACTATTTATATAATTACAATTTTTAAAAAATTTTCCAACTTTTGCAAATCTAACTCTAAAAAATTTGTAATCTTTGCGTGCGCGCTTAGAATATTTATTATATATAGAAAACTAAAAATTGCAGACGAAGAAAAAATAATAGAAGATTCAGCGCGTTGTAAAATTTATATTTACACGTTCAAAATAATGATTTTTAATTCATATATAATAATTATGCCTTATTAGCTTGCAAAGTTCAGCAGCAGCAATTTTGATATCAAGAGAAGTTTATGCAAAAGTCTATATCTGCATTAAAAATCTATATGCAAAATAGATCGCCTTGATTTTAAAGATAACGATTTCAGCGAAAAAAAATCAATCAAAATTATCGCAATAGCTTAAATTCTACTCACCGATATCGCTGATTCAGAATCGGCCATATGTTTTGCACTCGAGTCTGCAGCAAAAAGAATAATATTGTCGATTAGATTTAAATTAAACAAGTGTGACAATTAAAAATAAAAATTTTCTTTTGCAATAAAAATTTACTTTTTATAAATTTACGAAAAAGATTTAAAATTTATTGTACAAAATTACAAAAAGTTAATTATAAATTATAAATAGATAAATAATATAAAATTTTGAATTAAAGTAAAATCTATAAACTTATTCTCTTATAATATATATATTTCCAAAATTTAAAATTATTATTGAATTATTCTGAGAAGATTCTTTGAAATTATTAAAAATTTTAATTGTGAAATAATTAAAATAAATATAAAATCTCATTACCTTCGAGTCGATTCTGCTTGGCCTAAACTGAATCCTTCGATATAATGTTGCAACGCCAAATTCATGAGAGATATAACCTCTCTATAACAATAAATAATCATCTCGATTAAAATTATTGATTTAATAAAATATCATTTATTATAATTCAATATTAGGATACAAAAGTACTTAAATCATTCTGTTTCTATTCAAGAATAATAGAAAAATATTTTTAATTCACGATTTGAAGATATTTTTAAATCGTCTTAAATTTGTATTGTAAAAAAATAAAAATTACATTATAAATTTGTTAATAGCTTAAAGCACGCCAAATCTAGAAAAAAATAGACGTTATAAAAAATAAACGTCATAATATTTTTAAAAAGTTTTAAATATCGTATAATTTTTATTAAACATTAATTGTAAAAAGTAAATAAAAGTATATATATATATACATATATTATATATATACATACCTTGTGACGGATTCCGCAAAGCTCGAACTGGATTCTCATCCAATATTTCACAATGTTATTTATTACTATTTTTCACTCAATTTAACACTAATTATATATGCGCGCACAAAATTATATTGTAAGTTGATAAAATAACCTCTCTATCTCTCCCCTCGCCCCCTCATTCTCTCTCTCTCTCTCTTTTGCGACTCTTATACTCTCTTTTCAACACGAAATGTTATCATGTAATTTTGTTGTTGGAACTAGAATCGCGGAAAGAAATGATGTACATATGTATGTATGTGCAAAGTTTATAACATTGATATTGATCATTTATTTAACGAAGATGTATTATATACGTACATATCAGATGATGTATTCTTTGTAACGAAATGTATAATAGAAATAAAATTGTCATACATACAATTATAATATATTACGAGTCGTACTATTGCTTTGATCAAAGTATTCTACGTGTTGTATTCTACAATTGCGTTTCGCTTACTTTAAGGCGTTTAATCTTACCGCTAAATACTGCTTCAATTAAAGAATTTTTCGTACAATGCGTATTGTCGTAACGAGAGAGAGAGAGAGAGCGCGCGTGTACGGCGTGCTCGACGACTTTGACCCTCAGGTGGCGCGTCACTCGTGTTGGAATTCGGAGCGAGGAGTGGGGAGGAAGCGGCGCCGGCGGGCCGGCGCGACAGTGGGAGGGAGTGGGGGAGCGGCGCCGGCGCGGCCGTGGGGGGCGGAGTGGGGGAACAGCAGCGCCGGCGCGGCCGTGGGGGGCGGAGTGGGGAGACAGTCACGTGATCACGTGCTCACGACGCGCGGCGCGCGCAGTATCTTCTCCACTGTCCTCTACTACGCAACGCGGCGAAGCGAGAGAGAGAAAAGAACGCAGTTGATCTCTCTCTCTCTCTCTCTCTCCTTAAAGATGTCTCGAAAAATCGTTTTCTTATTAAGAATATGTGTGCCACAGCGGTCTGTCAACTACATGCGTACGTGAATATATGTATTTTAATATATTTATGGTATAAAATAGAGAAAAAAATCGTGCGCGACTAAACAATGATCTTATCGATAGTCGAGAGAAGGAAAATTGATTCTGTCATTTAGTTTGCGAAATGGATATGTGTGTATAGATGGAGTGGTGCTCACAAGATTTGTGTGTGGTTACTAACCACTGGTTAGTTTTCCGCAAAAAGAGATACTGAATTTTTTTCTAAATCTAACAATAAATTTTACTTGCGACACATGTGCAGATGTGTGATATATGTTTCGTTTTATTTTCGTTCGAACTTTACGATAGCAAATTGCGATGTAATATGCTTGAAATGACAAGGATTTTATATGTGGCCGACATTAAAATATCTGTAAAAACACACGGTTTAATTTTAGACGATTCATATATTTTTGGATCGCGCGTGCCAAACAGAATGCAACGGTGGTTAAATGAATTGGTTCATTAATTAATTCAGTCGTGTCGTGACGAATTCATTGAAACTCGCTGTTATGCGTCTCGCCGGAGTTGTGTTTTTCACTGCAATTTAATTATAACTAAAGAGTGAGTAAATAAATTTTGTTGATAATCATCCGAAAAGATCGAGAAGATGAAACTGTTCATATAACAAAATGTTCATGATTGAATTTTTCGCCAATAAAATGTGATGAACTTTCTGTTATCACTCTACTCATTTTTGATATCACAGTATTCGAATAAACAACTGTTTTTCAGTGTGTCTTTTCTTCTGAATCTTGAAAAGTTATTTAAAAATTGCAGTAAAATCTTTCTTACTTCAGTAGAAATAAAATATAAAGTGCCATTTATTGTGCAATAATAATATGTGTTTGACATTTCGATCTTTTGTACGCAACATAATACATGCGATTGAATTAACATGAATGTGTTTTTGTTGCAGATTATCTGTAGGATACTAAGGTGACACAATGCCTGGAAAAATAAAAGTGAAAATATTAGCTGGTCGTAATTTACCAGTTATGGATCGTTCTGGTGATACAACAGATGCATATGTGGAATTAAAGTTTGGCACAATAACATACAAGACGGATGTATGTCGAAAATCATTGAACCCGCAATGGAATTCAGAGTGGTATCGATTTGAAGTTGACGATGCAGAGTTGCAGGATGAACCGTTGCAAATCAGATTAATGGATCACGATACATACTCTGCGAATGATGCGATAGGCAAAGTTTACATAAACTTGAATCCTTTATTATTGCATGGTATGCTGCCTCCAGTAAAAAATATTTGGACCCTAGAAGCAACTATAAATACCAGTGCTGGTTCGCAAGGTAATACATATATATAAATGACATGAGAAATGTGAATTATATTTATCTCATATTTTTTAAATTTCTCAAGTACTTTTTTGTGTATTTACTTTTGCAGGATCAGTTATGACCGGATGGATACCTGTATTTGATACAATGCATGGCATACGTGGCGAAGTAAATATTATTATCAAGGTGGAGTTATTCTCCGATTTTAACAAGTTTAGACAGTCGTCGTGTGGGGTACAATTCTTTTATTGTAAGCATATTCTTAAGTAAATCTGTGCATTTTTAAGAGGAATAATAGACAATAGTAGATTGATTTCACAATTAATTTCTTTGTTGTATGAAACATTACTTTTTTAAATTTATGTATACATAAATTTAATATATATACATAATGTAGAATTAATAAAAATAATAACTGAAAGAGATTTATAAATATAATAAATATAATCAAGATATACTATATTTCAGCACCAAACATACCATATGGATATCATGCACAAATGATACATGGATTTGTTGAAGAACTTGTAGTTAGCGACGATCCTGAATATAAATGGATCGATAAGATAAGAACGCCTAGAGCATCAAACGAGGCACGACAGACTTTATTTTTTAAATTAAGCGGAGAAGTTCAAAGGAAGATTGGATTGAAAGCCTTGGATCTCGGTGGAAATGCTGTGATTGGGTACATCTCTTCTTTTCTTCTAGAATAAAACTTTCAATTCTCTAGATACATTTTCATACATTAATCAATGTTGCTCAAAAAATTTAATATAAGGAATTTGATTTAATAAGATATTTTGAATATCCGATTACTCGTTACTTTAATATTTAATTTAATATCAGGTATCTGCAAAACTTCGACCTGGAAGGTGAATCCGGTATCGTTGCCAGAGGAATAGGCACAGCAGTGACGCTCGTAAAATTACACGATGTTCTCGGTTTCCCTTGCGATAATGTCAACATCGAGGAGTGAGTACTTTTATATCTCCAACATTGGATTGTATCGAAATAGACGGTGCTTCGTTGTCGAATACAATTAAACGTTGGATCATTATGATAAACGGTAAAATTATCACGCAATTGCGTCTGGCATCACGAGCCAATTAATCGTGTCGCCAACTCGTAACAGACCGACCATAAACTTGGCGTTCATAAACAAGCTATTTCGAGAATTTCGTACAAGGAAACGTAGTTCCTTCTATTTTATGAGACACTGACAATGAGACATTCTATCTCTCGCGGCTGAAAATACTCTGACAGATAGATATGGGCGAGTTGAATTTATCGAGCAAATCATCTAATCTATAGAGATTAGAACAATCATGTGATATATATATATATATATATATATATATATATATATTATATAAAGCAAAATTAGGGATAATTGATAGAAATATATATATATTTGCTTTTTGTTATTTTAGTATATCATTTCGGTGTCATAAAGCCAAATTACATAACGTCTTTTGCGATAAGCTATTGATACTCACTTGAACCACTTTGTTTGACCTCTTATATTTGATCATGATTTTGATTTCATTTCTTCTACGTAATAAGTAAAAATATTTCCATACTTTTTATGTTATATCCTGATTTAAATCAAAATGATTCAATTTCTCGGTTGCCTCTACTTATGCTAAACTTTCCTAAGGAGATATTAAATGAATATTTTTTTGTCTTTCCTATACCCACATGCGTTTGCGTAGGATCACATTCGCGCTCTCCTCATGCACTAAAGCGCGAACAGAACGTTTAGATGACAGTATGCCAGTCATACCCATTTCTAGTCCCGCTTCGTATCCCGTGCGCATCCCCACGAACAGGGGTCTTTCATCTTACGCGAGATCCTTATCGTCGCTGCCGCGTCTAGAACGTTCGAGGAGGACACCCGAGGCTCCTGGATGTGCCTGGACGCGAAGGAATGCACGTGGCAAGCGCGTCCCGTTTCTCCGATGCAACACTTTGAGCACCATGAATCTAAGGACGGCCATTTCCAGCGGTTCGGACCTCGCCCCGTCTGCGGAACTTCATAGGAACGTACCAGGAGACGCCGCCGTCAAGAAGGAATCGTCGAGAGATCGACTCTCCAAACAGATCAGGCATCTGCGTGGTAAATTTGATTCGGTCGGTGAAGAGAATCATTTTGTTATGCGGTCCGATTCCGACGCGAATCTGACCCGATCGTTTCCTATGAATTCCAAGAGGGAGAAGAATGAAACTAAAACTAACGTAATGGCCGCCTTACTGATCGGTTCTATACGTCATATGCCTTTGGAGAATGTCGGAAATGATGATCCTACCTTGATCTTTCCCAGCGACGAACAATCGATCGCGACGAAGGAAGCTAGTGGAGGGTGTTGTAGAGAGAGTCCTCGGGAAAATGCGGACGTCAAGGATGAAGGGCAGCAACAGGACAACGCATCATCGTTGATCGACGAGACGGAGATGTCTTCCTTCGACGACGACGATGACGCTAACTCCTCGGACGACGAATCGTCGAACGGCACCGCCAGTTACAATATCTTGGGCGATTCAAGGTACTCGCTCGACGGAGGCAGAGACTCGTCCAGTCTCCAGGAGACGATTCCCATCACCGTACGTTCCAGCGTGGAAAGCTGCACGGATTCTACCCTGCAAGTAGATTCGAATGTAGCGACGAATTGTCAGTCATCGTCGAATCCGGATTTAGCGAACACGAAAGATATCGAGCTACAAAATGACGCGATAATCCCTGTAATTACCGTGGACATTCACGAGAGCGCGGACTCGGACACGTCCGTCGACGCAATTGGACTGTCGAACCATGAAAGTTCTAACATAACGATCTCGCGCAGCTTGGCGAAGAGCGATACCTTCGTTCCGACAACGATTTCTTCATCGGATGAGCGAGAAATCGACGACGCGAGCCGTAAAGCGTTCGGTACTTTCGAAAAATTGGAGAAGCGATACCGCAGCGAAGATACCACATTCGGATTCGATAATTCTTTGCGTGAAATGATCGAACGATCGGCACCGCAACTTGAGTCCCCGTCTCCCGCTGAAACGGAAGATCATATAAGTGCGGATAGAGAAAGAGATGATCCAGCGATCGATTTACCTCCAGCGTCCGATTCATCCCGCGCGAGCTTATCGAAGGAAGAGCTGCGGACGAGGGCGATCGTCGCCGTTAGACGGAGATGCATGCATGATCTGATCCAGCTGATCGACACGACGATGATGGTGTCGACCCATCACGGGAAAAAGAGAACCGTATCCCTGAGAAGCAAAAAGAGAAAGAAGCGCGAGAGGAAGGTGCACAAGAGAGTTGCTAATGCATCGGGGAATAATTCGCCCGAGAAGGTGATTTCTTCGCGAGGTACATCCACGAGAAGACAGTCGCGCAGACGACGTCGCGGGGATGACGTTCCTCTTCCGCGCGTCCGCTCGAGCCCCGATCACCTCTCTTCGCAGCCGCTCGTTTCGATTCTCCATACCACTTCTCGTTCCTGCGGCTCCTCCCTCGCCAACTTAACCGATCGTCCTGTCGTATCGCGCGGTTCGAAGCGAGTCGCCCTGCTCTCTCCTACGGGTTTCGACCGGGATTCGGCCGGGCTCGCGATATCTGTCAACGGCAACTGTAATACTCGCAAACGCACCACAATCTGTAATTTCGAGAGAGCGTCATGTCACATTGATCGCACTAAGCCCACTAACACGGCTAATATAACTCACAACACGTGTGTGTCCCGTCCTTCTCCCGATCTTAGGCAGCAAGACGAGGCGTCCGTCAGTCCGTCTTACCCGCTTCCGGCCGTTTCTTCGATGACCGTGAAGATGTCCCAGTCACCAGCGACCAGAATCCTCGCCAACGTACCGCTTCATCGAAGATCGAGCGATTCCGATCTGAGTGTTACTCCCAAAGGTGAGCTCCAAATGAATAAGGGACTCCCTGTTACTTCCCTCTCTAATCGCTGCAATTGTACGAAACGTGATTAGAGAATTGCTTCTTTTTACAATTTTTATTCTTATATATATACTTACAATTGGGATCTAGTTTTCCCTCAATTGATTTGATCGAAGAAGAAAGGAAAAGCAAGATGAAAAGATCACGTTGCGCTTCAGGTAACTCTCTCGGCAGCAGTGACAGATCGATGGCGGGACCCTTAAGGACACCAGCTGCGATGGTCAGATCTATGAATCAAGATACGTTGGAAATGTTAGAGTATCCGTTTATCACAATGCAACATTATCCACCTGGCTTCATATTGCATATAGGTAATTACACTTACTTATGAACATCTTCATCAAGATCACGCATATAATCTCATGTGCATTCAGTTTTAACGTTGCATATAAATAAAAATAATTGATCCTGAAAATAAGTATAAAAATTTTCAACAAGTGTAATCAAGTGACAAACTGAGTTTTCTACTGGAAATAGGTGGCCTAGTGAGCTCGAGATCCGTGAAATTAATCGAGAGGATAAGCAATTTGGAGGAACCGGAGGGTCGTGACGCGTGGTGGACCGAAATCAGGATGGAAGTTAGATCGCACGCGAGAGCGTTGGCTTGCAACGTTGTTATAGGCTACAAGGAAGAAACTAGTATATGGTAAGATCCTCTCGGCTTTCTAATTCTCAATTCAGATTGTACATTCTTAATCTTCTACCTCGTTACATCATCGATACTCTTTCCACAGCGACGATGTGTGCGTACTGAGTGCTTCCGGTACAGCGGCGGTCATAAATTTTCACAATTCCGGTCAGGACCCGGACGGCGTCGTTCTAAATAAGCTTCAGCAAAGCGTCCCCGCGGCTGCCGTCGATTCGGATCGCGAGAAGGGCCAGCAAAAGTCAACGGCGGTGACGAAGGCGACGGAGAAGGTCGACGGCGACGCGGTGACCACCGTGACGCATCCGGAGCGGCTAAACGGGAAGCTGCACCGACGTTCCTCCGAGAGCAACGAGCACGAGGGCTCGTGCGGCCAATCGCAATTACGGTGCAATCTGTGCCACCTTCCTTACAGCGAGAGTAGCGTGCCATTTAGAGTTAACGTATCAAAGTGTGCCATATGCAAACGTGCCAAAGTCCCGGACGTGATGTTCACCACTATAGAGGTGCCGGCGAATATACCGACGACCGGAAGAGGCTGCTTCATACAGGTCATCGTGTGCAAGAGCAAGAAGGATCTGCGGGGCGAGTTGAACGCGAAGGAGATATCCGATTGTCTGCCTTTCCTGGAATACGAGCTCCACAGTTTGCTGCTGAATAAGCTCAAGATTAAAGGCATGAACGCGATCTTCGGCCTCAAGCTGCAGGTTTCCGTGGGAGAACGGTTTATAATCGGCATGGCGGTAGGCACCGCGATTTATCTCACGGCGTTACCGCCGCCCACCATTCCGCAAATAGCGTCCGGCAATTCGTGGCACAACGAGGAGCAATTGGCGGAAATGCAAAAGTCTATCGTAGAGACGGTGAAGAAGAATAGAGAATTTTATCGGCTGAAACCAATTGGAGTCAACGTACGTGGGATTTAACATCAAAGTTTTCAATATCAATGAATAACGTGCTAGAAATTCTTCTTTCGTTAATTATAATATCGTCGCGCGATTGTAGGAAGTGGAAAATGGACGCGTTCCGAGTACTTCCGATACAGACGAATCGGACGAGGATCTACCGGAACTTGACCTTGGACTGGGTACTCGCGACGCGTGTGTCTTGGAAGTGGACGACATCGAGGATATGGATCGGATATCGTCGCTGATGGACAACAGGCCGCCTGATGATTTTCACGTCGTTAATACGCAGACAATACCTGGCTTGGAAGATTTGGAAATCGTTCGGAATCTACAAATGTTTACACAGGTCTTCAGGACTAAGATCCCTACAGGACAATTCGCCTCGATGCCATCGAAATATTTCGCCAAATTGCTTCAGGTATGAGATCTTTCGTCTCTAAAATGTTTCATAGGAATCTTTTTACTCTACGCAGTTACTCATATATATTACATATTTACTTATAAAATAGATTCTGCAAAGAGAAATTGTTAAGTGGTTTTTATCTTATCAAGAAACGTTTTTTGCTTTATTTCAGTCCTTGTATTTTAAATTAAGGAGGATGGTTCCTTGCGCTCTGTGTGATATGCAGTTTAAAGTAGCGTTACCTGAGCAAGATGAAATACAATTGACTGTCGTTGGTATGGCGCTTGGATTGGGAGAACCTTTGAATGCGAATAAATATAAAAGGAAAATTGTATGTCGTTCCCAGAGCAAGGATCAAGTAAGAAAGTCAGGTACTACTTGAAGCAATTCTTTTCTGCAAATATTAAGATTTTATTAACATAGGAAATTATTACGATATATATATATATATAAAATGAAAAAGTATATATATTTATAAATTGATACGCTCACTTATCGTATATTTCGTAAAAAATATCTTTTCAGGGTTCTTGATTAACATAGATGGCAATGTTGTAACAATATCTTATTATGCAGATGACAAGCATAGCATCGCATAATTGTTTTTTATTGCTTTGTTTAATGTTATCTAAAAATTTTTTGAAAAGTGTGAATTCTCTTTAAAGAATACACTCCAAACGTTAATTTCGTTTCTTTTTCTTATTTTTCTAGATGATAGTGATATGATATTCAGTCTTGACGAGGACCAAGTAGAAAATAATGCGATATCTGACAATGCGACACGCACTTGTGTCAATCCTACAATCTTAAGTGCTGCTCCTGTACAAAAGCCAAGACCACGCTCACCTTTACGTTTAAAATCATTCACCACTCATAGACGTAAACATGTGAGAAACATATTTTTTTTTTATATATATTTTAAATATATATATCCAAATTTTCTTGCAACACTTGCAATACTTGTTTCCTTAACGTAATTACTTGCTTGAGCGATAATGATATAAAAATGTAATTAATTTATTATAGGTGCCTTTGAAAGGAAGATACGGGGTAGATATAACACCTTTATCTTATCTACCAGGTGGAAGGATAGAAAGGTATCAAGGCAATCTAAATTTTTTCTTCATTCGTGAAAGTACATCGATACGGGAGGTGAGTTTTGCGTAGAATCATTAGATTTTCAGTCTTGTCAAAATGTTATAAAGGCAACTGCTAACGATTCTGATAATGACGTATTATAGAATGGTGGACTGAGTGGTTTCATTCACAGTTTTGTGATGGAAGTTTTGGCGATTGTTCGCGCACACATTACAGCATTGGGGGGTAATGCTATGGTAGCGTTTTTTATGACTCAATGCGTACTCCTTCACAGCCCTCACAAAAATCAAGTTAGTAAAAGTATTATTTTATTTTAATGTATCTGAAATATAAGAAATACTAAAATATTCTTTTATTGACAACTCGCTTCTTTAAATAGCAATATTAGTAATTAGTAAATTATAAGGATTAATTTAAAAATATATTATTTATTAAAAAGAAATTATATGCTATTTAATCGAATGTATATTTTTCACAATTGATATGCACCCTTATCGTAATATTTCATAAAAAAATATCTTTTCAGGGTCAATGCTTGATTAACGTAGGTGGTGATGTTGTAACAGTATCTTATTACGCGGATGAGAAACATAGCACCATTTCAAATTGCTGACCCCAGCCTCCACATTCAGCGCCACCGTAAATGATTATACATTTGGGATTTATTAAGCAATATAATTAAATGCCAACATCACACACACACACACACAATATTATTATGAATAGGACTAATTCATTACTGACTACAAGACTTTTGAAATACTGTGCAATATCTAGTTTTACAATAATCTTTGTCGCAATCTATATTGTCATTTATTTATTTTTCCAAAGGATGGATATTTAGTCTCATTTTTTTTGTAAATAAAGATAATACAATGTAATGAAATATGCCTCAAAGGCATATTATCAATCTCTATTATTATAAACTGAGATTGAGATATCTATAATATTTAAATTTAATAATTAAATACAGTTTTATCTTCTCATTTTAATCTCTTTCTTTCTCATACTATCTTCCATATCATGTTATACATAACACGTGATATACATATATCTTTTATATATTATATGTGATATATGTATCAGTAATTTCTCCAATTGTACAAAAACATCTTCAATTTTTTAATAATAATTCAATAGATACTCGCTTATCTAAAAATGGTTTGTTATTGATAATACAATTAGAAAACGAGATTTCTAAGAAGCTAAATTGACTAATAATATATATATATATATATATATATATATATATATATAAAATTTGTAGAAATATTTAACAGTTTATTTGTCTTTGCTGTGATTGCATTATAAATAACAAATTATTTAATAAATAGTGTATTAATCTTTAGAATGCACTATTATCATCCTTTGTTCAAAACAAACTTTTACACATGATTACACATGAACTTTTACATGTGATAGGATTAAATCAAGTTTTTTTTTTTTATAGAATTTTAGTAGAATTATATTCTAAAGGCAAGATCAGATTTGCAGGATATACGAAACTATTTATTTCCTACATTAATATATGTAGTTTGATCACTAGGTGCCTTTGAAATTATGCAGAAAGAATTCCATGATAGGATATTCTCTTGCTTTATACAAAATATAACAAATAATCACAATATAAAGATCACGATTCTCCAATTTAGAATCATCAGAATCTACAAATTTAATAATTTAAAAAATTATTGTTTTAAAAAAATTAAACATAAAATGATTCATTAAAATCAAACCACCTTCTTGCATCTAATTATGTTAAAGTACGATAAAAAATAAATATTTACAAAAAATGGACAATTAAAAGAAAATCAATATACACATTGAAATGAAATATTATAAATAACTTTTATAATCTCCGACAACTTAATATAATAATAGCGCTCAGATTTTTGCAATTTCGAGTCTCAATTATTGCTGATATTTAATTCTCCGAATATTTATTGTGTACATAATAAAGCATGTAATTAACGAGGGAAAGTAGAAGAATGATAATTACGATCGGCTCGAATAAATGCGTTCGCTCAATATCGATGCATCAAGACGTGCCAAATTGCAATAAAATGTAATATTTGATGTAATGTAATATTTTTCGAATATATCGAAACAAAAGTTTTTTAGATATAATTTTCAGACTAAATATGATATGTACAAATCGTATTTTATATTTATCTCTTGCTTATATAGTTGATGAAGAAATAATTAGAAATAATTATGAGGCACACGAGTCGAGTGTCGAACAAAAAATGTACACGTGGATGATTAAACTCTAGTCAAAGTTTGTTGTTTGTTTCCTTGTTATTAATATTAAATTATCTCTCAAGAATCTTTGAGAAGTTTCGTTGTTAGTTATATAAAAATTTTTATTAATCCAAGAACGGTCCTTACGACTCGCATATATGTTTTCATCCTTTATTTAATGAATTTCACAAGTCTCTTTAATTGGAATCAATTAAATAAATTTGTGGAAAAAACAAAAAAATTATATATTTTAAGTCAACCGCAGATGTTTCGTTTCTTTATTCTTTTTTATCAATTTTATTGTATAAAATATCTCGTGCTACGATATATTTTATATGCTATAAAGCTTATTGCTTATTGTACGAAATGAGGGTTAAACATGATAGTCCGACTCATATAAAGTGATCCGAGGTGACCGTTCTCAGATTAAATTTCAGTCAGGATAAGTGGAAGATATTGTGCGATATGTGACTTTGAGTAAACCGTATTAGCACTCAAATATAAGTAACGAATAAATTGTTTTTATTTAATAAGAGTGTCCTTTTAATAAAGAATTGTGTGGAATATTCTTCGTTTTAATCCTTTACATCGCATCAAAGTTTGGTAATATTAGAATGCATCTCAATCATATATTTCACATTTAATAAATATTCAATCTTTAATAATTATACTATTATGGAAATAGGAGAAAATTGAAAAAAGATATACGAAAATTATATAAATTAAATATATATATATATATATATATATAATTTATAAATAATATATATATATATTATTTATTTTACTGTGCATTTTTTTATATGTATCAATTTCCATATATCTTTTTCTAATTTTCTCTTATTTCCATAATAGTATAATTATCAAAAATTGAATATTTATTAAATGTAAAAAACTTATTTTTCGGATACATGTAAATTTTTAAAACTTGTATTTTTGTAAAAACAATCAAAAAATTCGCGCATATCTAAAAAATAAGTCATTTAAAAAAATAAATTATATATATTAAGTGTGCGTATGAATTGTATATTTAAATATCTAGTTAAAATAAATTTTTAATATTTCGAGATATATATCTAAAATATAATCTGAAAGCAAATTGTAAAATGTGAAATAAACCTTTGATCTTGAGTCAATATATCTCTTTTTGTTTCAGATAATCTATCTATATCTTTTATCTCATGATTATATACATTTCTAAATTTGCCTTATCATCACGTCATCACGCGGATAAAACGAGATAAATTAATGCAATTACGGGAATAAAATATGCTTCACCGAGAGATGTACGTGGGCTAAATTAAGGAAGGCGAGATGCAAGATCTCTTTTGTTACCCTACGCATACACGCGATAAAGACTACTTGGAATGCAGGATGGTCGACCCGAGAAAAACAAATATTGCCGCACAGATAATTGTTAAGACGATGAGAGACATCAATCTCCGGAGTCTGCGCGTCATTGTCGACCTTAAAAATTCGATTTTTCTTGCGTTCGATATATTAGATGCGCGAAGAGATAAGAAAAGAAGGAAAAAGAAATAATAATTCTTTATATGTGCGTGTGATAACAAATCGCGACAATAGAGAATCTCAATTTGTAAATTTTTACCTATTTCTCGAACAGTTAACTTTCATTAATACTCTTGATGTCTCTTTCGTTCTCTTTCATCATCCCCATCTTCATTTGCTCGCGAGCGAAGCTCGCAGAGCTCGATTTCCGCAAGTTTGGTCCATCGATCGCAGCCGGAAATCGCGAATCTCGTTGGAAGTTAATCGCGCTCAAAGCTTTTCTTTTGCTCCTTTTTCTTTCTTCAGTTTTCTAATAAAATGTCGAAACATTCCGCATGTTAATTACTTCATCGGCGATTATAAATGATTATTTGCCTTATAGATTGCATAAAAATAAATTACATGTATACATATATTCATATGTATCTATATCTATTCTTTCATAATTTGCCCGATAAAATTCTAAGTCTTGTTGCATTGTTTAATATATGGGCGGTGCATATTTCAGAAAAAATATTTTCAATTTCAATAAATTTATAGAATATACTGAAAATATCTTCCATTGCGTACACCAAAAACAGTTCTAATATTGCACAGCGAATGGGAAAAGGTGTAGGGGGTATAATTATATATATATAATATAATTATATATTATATAGTAACCAACAAGTGTTCTGAGAGAATCACTTTATATGTATGTGTATATGCATATGCCTATTATAATGATTATGTTACTTCACATATGTAATTAGTAATTAACATATGTATCACATCGATTTTTTCATTTTTCTTCCATAATATATAATTATGTATTATGTATATATAATATACATATACTTATGCGAATGTATTCAATGAGTAAGGCGTAAAGACATTGTAAAT
Organism: Prenolepis imparis; assembly: GCF_030444845.1. Classification (NCBI taxonomy): domain Eukaryota; kingdom Metazoa; phylum Arthropoda; class Insecta; order Hymenoptera; family Formicidae; genus Prenolepis; species Prenolepis imparis. The sequence goes on from NW_028141173.1 coordinate 5,496,953, forward strand.
AATACAGTCTTTAAGAACAGGTCGAAGCTTCAGCACATATCTTTTAATACAACTAAAACTATATAAGTTGATCGATTGACGAGATAAGATCGAAAGGTACTAGCTTAACTTCAGGACACATCATGCAAGGTATTTATACTTATATATTTTCATTCACTATTTAATTCATACTTTATTTATTCAAATAGCTGTTTACACTTGTTTATATTTCTTCTATCTTCTTTTTTGCAATAAATACTGTAATAAATGCCGTCTCTCTCAAAAATGACGATAAGTGAATGCATAGCATTATTAAATTTAGAGATAATTAATTTTATTATAACAATAATAAAATATTATTTATAATAAATGAATAATAAAATATTATTATTTATTTTCAATTTACTTTGAATTTATAGTGAATCTTATTTTAATAAAATTTTTATTTTTGAGACTTGATATATTAAATGTTAAATTTTCAAAAGTTACTAAAAAAAATATAACGATCTCTTTTAATATTTTTTGCTACAGAAATATTTATCTCAATTTTCTTTAATAATGCTATATGTTCACTTTTGCATCCTGCATACCGAGAAATAGAACTTAAAGCTAATTATTTGAATTAACAAAATTAAATTAAATAGCAAATGAATGCGTGTGTGAATTTATAAACTATCGCTTGCTATTCATCCTAAGATTTTAACTCAATTTAATTTGTGCGTAATTTAATTACATCGTGTTCAAACTAATCGTCACTATACTGATCGTGTTACGAAGCGTGGAATAATTGATTTATAAAATAAATAGCATATGAAACTTATACAACGCCCTTTACTTTCATCTAGAGAGAGTCATTATCCCGCAAGCTGCGCGAAGATGAGAGAGTGATTAATTGGAAATAGTAGTCGCGCGAAAATCGATACGGCACAACGTTCCTACGTTCTTACATTCGTAAAGTGGCGATGTTAATCTAATCGTAAAGTCTAGTTAAAGTAGGACATGGAATTAATAGACGAGTAAATTCGAGACATTCACGAGATACAGTGTGGATTAAAATGATACACTTGTTGTGTAATGCAGTTACATCCCTCTATTCGTCGCGATTTTAAGAATATGCTTGCACGTAAAATTATTTAAGATTGACGAAAGAGTATCGTGGAATTTGTTTCTCTAATTTGGTGAAAAAGAAAAAAATTTTTGAGCTCATTACATATGAGAGAGTATTTTATAAATACTGAAAATTTTATAATACTGTGTTTTTTTTCTCAAAAAAAAAAAAGAGAGATTTATATATATATTTATATTACAAAAATAATTTTTTATATAAAATTAATCTTTAATAAAAAATGTGTTCCACTAATAGAACATTGGCTGTTAATAGATATAAAACTAATTAAGATTCTCCATAAATAACGTACAATTTTTATCGAACAAAGAGAGGATATAGAAAATTAATTGCACTAAAACTTAAAAATTCAAGACATACTTACTTTCAAATCGGTGATTCAACACTAGGACGCTCGAAAAGACCAATTTGATCCCTTAATACTGTTTAAATACAGCGAAAATGAAGATTATCAAAGAGGCTGTTAATATTATTAATAATAGGGAGAGATAATTTCGTCTTTTAGCGCGTACGTGCGGTGATTATAAATTCTTCCTCTTTTTTTTTTTTTACATTCGGCAAATGTCCTACGAATCGATGACGGGGCGATCGAATAATTGAGAAGAGAATTTGAGATCGTTTATCTCTAGTGCGAATACAGAGCAGGCCGTTGTTTTTAACGTCGTTTCCCGAAGCGCAAGAAAATGTGATCGACATCTTGCCTCTTGACACTGCTGTCATAACGGGGCAAGTTCTCTCGATATTCTGAAAACAATTTAAACATACAAGATAATATTTAACAATTGATACAATAATATAAAAATTAATTAACTATATAAGTAAATGGCAATAAGAGCTAATCCCACGTATATGTAATTTATATGTGCTTACAGGTACCTTTGTATATTTTCTTATTTGTTTGCACATTAATTTTTATAAACGAGAAAATTAATAATATATATGGCTCTTTAAATGTAAAATTAAATAACTAAGTAAATGACAATAAGAGCTTGGCGCTGTCAGTAGGGCGCAAATTTAATGCAATAAAACCAAGATTAAAACAACATCGTGAAGTTTATTCTTATCATCCTTAATGAGCAATTAATGATAATAATAATATGATAATAATAAACTTCGCGATCTTGTTTTAATCTTGGTTTTATTGTATTTGCGTCCTACTGACAGCGCCAGGCTCTTCTTATTGCCATTTACTTAGTTATTTAATTTTAGATTTAAAGAGAGTCATATAGTAACCGGTAAAAATAAAAAGCCTCCTCATTTATAAGACTGGTTTGATTCATAAAAAAAATATGTTATAGGTTTTTTAAAACTGAAATTGAAAATTTAATAATTAATTAAATATTTTTAATTAAAAAAGAATCATTTTTTATTACTATATATTTATTTCTAAACAATTGTATATTTAAGAGTGACAAAATAAAGAATCTGGATTCATAACATTTGAAAAATTTAATTGAAAGCACACTAAAAAGACTTCAAAAAGTTATTGAGGCTAAAGAAAATCATATTAACTATTAATTAAAATAATGTTATTTCTTTAAATTAAAATATATTATAATTAAAATCATTATATAATTATAATAAATTATAAATGTAATATTATGAATATTATAATTAAATGTTTTATTTTGTCGCTTTTAAATATACGATTGTTTAGAAATAAATATAGTATTAAAAAAAAATATATGATTTCTTTTTAATATAAAAAGCACTTAATTGATTAATAACTTTCAATTATAAAAAACATAATTTTTTATACCTTTATGAAGCAAACCAGTCTTACAAATGAGATGGCTTTTTATTTTTGCCGGGCACTGTATATATTATTAATTTTCGTTTATAAAAATTAATATGCAAACAAATAAAAAATATATAGGTACCTGTAAGCACATATAAATTACACTTGCGCGGGATTCGCTTTTTTATTCTAAAAAGAATTTACCCTGAAGAATCATTAGAAGACGTGCGCAAATGAAACAAATGATTCGGTTGAGACAATTCGATTACCTCTGTCGTCGACGAAATCGTTCATCTCCCTGGCGTCCCATATTCTGGCGAAAGCGACGCAGATTTTACGCAGTCTGGGTGGAAGTTCCTCGAGAAATCCTGAATTGCACTGAGCGGGCAAAGCGGCGAAAGCTTCGCCGGACAAGATTGCCATGGTCGTCACAGATATGAAAATCATCAACGTCGAGCTCATCATCTTCGGGCTATAAGAAAAGGATGTGCAGGATGTACCGTTTCGTTACCGATTAACAGTATATTTTTTTTTTTTGCTTCCTCCTACGCTTTAATAAAGTCGAAAAAATCAAGACTCATATATATATAAACGTCCGACGTTATTTTATCATATGTCACTTATTCGTTATTTCATCGCACTGAAATAAACGATTCTAATAAAATACATTTATATAAATATATAATTATTTTCTATATATTACTTTCATTTTATTTTGAATTTACAGTGAATTTTATTTGAATAAAATTTTTATTCTTGAGACTCTTGATATATCAGATGTTGAATTTTGAAAAGTCGTATAAAAAAATATAATGATCTCTTTTAATAATTTATAATTATATTTATATTATTATATTTTATATATTTATTATAATTATATTTATTTCTACATATAAATATAAATATATTTATATGTAGAACTTATTTTGTACATTTAATAGAGGCGCAAAGCTTTAGATATACTTTCAAATCGTTAAATTAATAACAGTATGGTAGATTCACAAATAAATCTGATTGTGCCAACCAGATTTATTATTATCTGGCTGGCATAATCAAATTTATGTGTATACCTATACTATACTGTTTTTTTCCGTGTAGGTTTAAAGTTTAAATATGACACAAATAACATGTACTCCCAGGTAGAACATAAAACTCATAATGACGTAACAATGACATCATCATGATTTTATTCATCACTTAAAAGTTATCTGGACAAAAATGATTCAAAAATGATTTAAAGATGACAAAAGTAATCATTAGATTTAAATCCTCTTAATATAAAATAATTGCATTATATGATGACTTTTAAAAAGTTGATGTTGCTTGAATAATTGTTAGAATGTGTGTGAACAATAAACAAATAACTGTAATATATAAAAAATTTTTTCCAAAATCACTTTTAAATGACGTCATCATGATGTGTCATTATGAGTTTTATGTTCTACTTGGGCTCGGAGGAAATGACATATCGAGTTATAAATCGTGAATTATATATTTTCTCAGAGTCTTGCTTTATATGCATCTACATTATGCCATATATACAGAGAAATTAATGCTTGCATATATTGATCTCATTATGAGTTTTATGTTCTATTTGGGCTCGGAGGAAATGACATATCGAGTTATAAATCGTGAATTATACATTTTCTCAGAGTCTTGCTTTATATGCATCTACATTATGCCGTATGTACAGAGAAATTAATGCTTGCATATATTGATCTCTGAGGTATATCGATGCGATTTCCTCAAACGACAGGAGAGTCTATTATATGAGACACCCTATTGTGAGAACGTCATACATTAGATGTCCACGTGCCAATGCTCATGTGTTCTGAATGGAAATATCACACGATATGATTCGATAAACACATCTGCATTAGTATACATATATAACAATTACATAATACAAATGCTATTACAATTGATCTCTGTGCAGACGAATTATTGAAGTAAATATTTTGATTGATAATAATGCGACAGTTTAATTAATTATTATTAACATTTGTCTGTCGCTGTATAAAATGTCTTTTTAATCAAATGTAAGATATTCTTCGTTACTTTCCGTGAATTGCAATTTTATATATACATTTAAATTTGTGTAAATGTCATATTGCCTCGCATGCCATATAGTTCTTTTATGCACATTTTGTATTACTTGGTGGAAACTAGATCATGCATCGTACTGCAAATATATATGTATGTATTTCGCAGAGAATGTAAGCTGAATAATTTGTGTAGTATATGAGAGAAATGATAGGAACAAGAGTCGACTAAGAAAGATCGCTAGTGCATCGCATTACAGAGAAGGATTGATCTGAAAGAGAGCGTCGGATATACAGAACTTATTGAGAAAAATACGATCTTATGTATGAGCAAATTCAAAGGGTGGAAGAGAAATCGCGTTACGCTCGTGCTCGGACTGTCCGATAGTTTTTATTTCGTTCGCGTCGGGAAGAATCCAACAGGGTGAGAGCAAAACAGAGGTTTACATTATAGTCGAAGAGTCGAGAAATTTGATATACACAGCTCCTTTCATCTTTGTAAGACGCGAAAGGAGCTGTGTCGTGGAAAGAAATATCTCGCGCGCGCAATTAAATTTCGTATAGTTTCGTGCAAGCTTTTGATGCTGAAATTCTCGGATAAATGTCACTTATTATTGCTTCTTCGTATAAAAAAAAAAAGAAATAATAAAAATCGTTCTCCTTTTCGATCTTAGAATTCCCATATGACAGTTGGTGAATATTACTTGTTAATGGAAATAATATTTTGGGGGAAATAATATCCCCAATTTCACAGCCGATTATTTCCAGGGTTTGACTAAGTGGGCCCAACCCACCGGGTTTTATTGGGTTAAACCCACTTTAAAAAACTTACTTAAAAACCCATTTATAAAACCCATCCAAAAATGCTAAAAATTTAATAATATTATAAATGAAGTATTTAATATTGATTAATTTTTATTTAATTTTTCTTATTTATTAATGTAATAGGTCTATTACATTAATAAATAAAAAAAATTAAATAAAAATTAATTCATAATAAGGAATTGTGCCAATTAAATAGCCAATTTTCTTAATCATTAGCGAATTATAAAAACGAATTCATATATTTAAGAGACAAAACATAATAAAATATAAATGGAAAGTATAAACGTTTCATTATGTTTTGTATAATAAATTGAATAAACTTGAGTTTAATATAACACCCTAATAATGGCTCGAAAAGTTGGCCTCTTAAATATATGAATTCGTTTTGAACATTACACGAGCGTAGAAGACTTTCTCTTTTGAATTATAAAAAATTAAATTAAAAAAATTAAAAAACCCAACAAAATCCCAAAAAACTCAATAAAACCCAAAAAAACCCAATAAACCCCCAAAAACCCGGTTTTTTAATAAAAAACCCACTGGGCTGGACTTTTTAAAAAAAACCCGGGTTTTTTCAAACCCTGATTATTTCTTCATCAGTTGATGTTGAATAAAAGAAAATCAAGAGTTTGTGCCAAGTCCGTATGACAGAGATGTGAATCCCTGAGGGGAAATAAAAATCGTTCATATCGATGGAAAAAAAAAAAAAAAAAAGAAAATCGTTCGAACAAAATAATGTTTCACACACATAGAAATATATTCTAATTACATCCTAAGGGATATCATTCACTTACATTCTGCAGCAGACATTTAATGAGACATTTGATAAGAAAGCAATTAGCGCGGCAGATTAACACGAGCGAAATTTCGGCTATTCTTCTAAAGACGCGTATATAAACGTCGAATATACAATATTTTTCGAGTCATATTTCGCAGGGAAATGGATGGAACATGCGACGAACACGAGTCTACACAATTGTGGGTACCGGGATAAATAGGCAACCTGTTGCTGATTCGCTATCGCTTGATTGATGGACCGAATAACCGCGTTTTATGTATTCTACCCCAAGCAACCACGTAATATGTAGACTCATGTTACGATATTAAATAAGTAAAATTTGTTTAAGCAGAAGTAAGACTTGAATAAAAGATCATTTTTAAGAAAAGAAAAGAAACTTTTAAATTTCTTCGCAGATGCACTCAAGTTTCTCAGAATGTCTGCAAATATATTTCTAGGGAAGAAAAGGAAAATAAATAAAAAAAAATCATGCTTAATTACACATTGAATTTTAAAATTATTCTTAAATTGAATCAATGAAAATATTATTGATTAAAGCATGATGACAAGATGTCACCGAAAATCAGCGAATAATTATGATATTTAAGATTTCAGAATTAAAAAATCAACCCCTATATCACTAACTGATTCTTCTCAATGAGATTTTATTTGTAATATTATACTGTAACTGAAAGCGCTGCTTATTCGGTGATAACATTGATTCTATTTAAGAAAATAAAATTAAAATTTATAATTATATGAAAAATAGAATCATACAAATCTAAGAAAAATATTTTTAAAAATAGATAGAGACTGCGTTCGCAGAAAGGATTAAAACGATCTTTCTACATCGAGTCATAAAATGATGCATATCGTTGTCGAACGAGGGTTAAATTTAATTAATTTTTGACACCCTGAATACACATACTCATATTTTAGTTGAAGGTCAAAATTGAAATGCAAAGGGTTAGCGGCGATTATAACACTATTTGCATTTGCTTATTGCCAATGACGACTGCACGTACGTAAATATTGATGATGCACCGAGTAGATAATGCAACTCGATACTAAAAACGTGCGATTTCATATATTCTGTATCTATATATATATATAATTGCTATCTTTGTTACGCTTTATGCCAATGTATTTTAAAGATATGTAATAATAATTGCAGCTATATATAAAAATCTATGCAAGGAAATACTTAAAATGACAATATGCGGATAAGAAAATAGATAAAAATTTCCGGACAGCAGACATTTTGACACATTGGAAATTTAAAGAAGATAATGGTCGAAGATAATTATAAAACTTTCAGTTCTGACGCATACACTTTCAAGAGTTTTTTAAAAGAGATTACAAAAGAATTAACATCGTCATTGATAAGCTTTGATCGTACTTTTATGTAATACAAAATATAATTTACGATTGATACAGCATGATAGTTATAAATTTGAAATTATAAGCACAAAATATTTTGTAAACTGATATATAGCTGAGAATATTTAGAAAATATTAAGAGATATATAACATATTCTCTGTGTCAGTATTGATATATAATAAAAAAATTTTAAAAATTATAAATAATGTGTAACTCCCTTAATAATAAAAATAATGATTGTTAATATATTATATTTTTTATTTAGTAAATTAACTTTCATTAGTAAAGTTTTATTAGTAAAATTTTATTAGCAAAGTTTTATTAATAATAATAATAATAATGATTAATAAAATAAAAATTAATAAAATGTTAATATTAAAATTTATATATATTAAAAACTGACGTTCACAATTTATTTCTGATATTATTAATCGCATTATTGCTAATATTATTAGTGATATATTAATAATAAACATGAATCATAAGAATAAATTTTCAATTAATAAATTGAATTAACAGTTAATTTACAGAAATTAATTAGTAATTATATACATATATATATATATATATATATAATAGCATATATGTTAAGAAAGTATATTATTTTACATGTATGACCTGTGAAATTACTATTTCTTAGCTAGAGAGAAAGGTAAAAGTAGAAAGAAAAATAAAAAAATATATTATACCACATATATGAAAATATATAATAGATATACATAAAGATATGATATTAATACGAATGGAATATATCATATATGTTACGCTTTGAAATCCCCTGAATCATTAATGCATGAGTGTGTGATGTTATGCATACGCATAACGCATAAAGACGAATATATGTATATATTTTGAGATCAACTGTATTTCGAGCCCCCTTGTCGCTGATATCTCGGAATAATACATATCACGTAAACTGACTGCGCAACTATCTTCGATGGTATCATGAAATATTAATACAGCGCGAATCGAAAGACACGAGACTTCTTTCGCTGCTACAAGCAATCACAGATGTGTATAATCCAAAGGAAAAAGAACTGAAACGAAATCTCTCTCTAAGACTCTTTTGTAATTTCTTAAAACACAGATGTATACCTTGTATTTTTCCCTTTTTTACAAATACTTTTCTCCTCAAAAACTTGTTCTCATTCAACTTTAATAAAATAAAGTAATTTATTGGAACACATAATTAAAAGAGGCATCGAAAAAAACTGGAGTAATCCCATTAATACATCTAGTCTAAAATATTATACAAAGAGCAATGTGTCGAAAATAAAAAAAAATGTTAGATTAAATTGGTTTAACAGTAATATTCGCGAAATGCTTCTGTGTATAATAGGTAAATATAATGACTCAAATAATGACTATATTCTTAATATTCATGTAAAAAGAGATTGAAGAGACATAATTAATCCTCACTCTCCCAGTGTCCGAAAATTCAAGATCGCTGTTTGTGAAATCAAAAGCGAGAATTTCCGTTATAATCCTTGAAATACTTCCGATCCATTTTTTAATTAACAATTTTTAATTACAATTTTCAATTAACAATTCTCAATACAGTAAGAGCAATGAATCTTAATAAGTTTCGACCGTATACTACAAATGAAATAATAATCGAAGTCTCTCAAAATTTTATTCCAAATGAATTACCGAATATATATATATATATATATATATATATATATATATATATACATATATATAAAAAGCTGTAAGCTGTCTGAAATCAGAGTTCCTGATGTATATTTTGCTGCCTGCGTCGATTATTCTGTCACAACTACCGACTTCATGCATGAGTGAATATAATCCTTCCGGATAAACTTCCGAAAAGCCCATACCTCCGATTTTTTTGAAACTACGTATACTTACGTGCTGATTACGAATATGATAGTGAAAATTGGCGCAACTTTTATTTTCATGGTGAAAACCATAAAAAATCGTCAAAAATTGACGTTTTTTGGATTTATTTTATCAAATACTGGAAAATTCAAAAGTATGTACAAACACAAGACCCAACCCATGTCCGCAGTACTGCGTAGAAGTCCCAATATATGGCCTCGCTTTGCGTGGAAAGTTGCAAACCCATATGGAATCGTATATGTACTGCAAAGTATGTACATGCTAGATGGGAGGACAGATATAAGATTTAGAGTCCATCGTTTTTCTCGAAAACCATCACTCGTACGGCAAAAATGAATATGACATAAAATGCACATTTAAAAGAAATCTACAACTTTTGTTTGAAACATTTTTTGAATTTTCCAGTATCTGATAAAATAAATCCAAAAAACGTCAATTTTTGACGATTTTTTATGGTTTTCACCATGAAAATGAAAGTTGCGCCAATTTTCACTATCATATTCGTAATCAGCACGTCAAAATACGTAAGTATACGTAGTTTCAAAAAAATCGGAGGTATGGGCTTTTCGGAAGTACACCCATCCTTCCTTATAATCTTTCTGCCCCAATTTTTCTGTCTCTTTTTTCATGTATGATTTTTTTATGTGCGATCTTTATCGTCCTCTATACTTTACTAGCATTATTTACAAGTCCTACAGAAGTGGTATAAAATTACTCTCAATGTATATATATCTCTTCAACATCGTGAAGTAACGAAAATGATTGATATTGGAAGATAGGATTGATATCAATACTTTATATTGATGTTCTTTAAATCACTTCCAATAGTCAATTTGCTCCGTGAAGCATTATATTTCATGGATTCTATTTCACATGGAGATATTCTACACTTGACAAGTGTAATAAATTCCGTTAGAAAATCGGATAGTTTTTTTTTTACATCAGATATTATATATTTTCGCTGTCGTAACTCCAATAAATCTAACGTGTTTCGGAAAAAAGAAGAAGAAAAAGAAAGAAAAGAAAAACAAGAGATGCACGAAATTCTCTTCCTTGGCGACAAGTCAGGTCTTATGCCAAGGAAAATTATGTTATTCCTTGTAGGAATTGTTTATCTGGTTTTTCTCGCTTTTGACGTCATACTCTAAAATAGCTCGATACATAGTTGCACATCTAATAATAAAAATTTTCGTCTAATGGAATTCTGTTAGTGTCGTGTTTATTGTACTTGAAATTGCACTCCTTTAATAAATCAAGTCATATAGTGCACAGCACCGGCTATTTTTAGAGTCTATTAGGCAGAGACTTGCTTATAAGTCTCTGAAATTGCAACACACAGTCGATTTTTCTTTTCTTTTTTTCTTTTTTTTTTTTTTTTACATAAACATAATTGGCTAGCGAGCGTTAAAAGTAGCTTTCCGTAGAAGCAATCTAATAAAAAAATGCGTGGCATTAACAAGTGTGCTTTATTTCTCTCTTTCTCTCTTAAATTAATACTTTACTACGTGTATATAAAACTCTACCAATTTAACATAATATTAAAACTATTTAAAGTTATCATTTTAATTTAAAATCAATCTTTTTTTCTCGACAAAAATACTAAAGAACAAATAGAATTTTTTGAAGCCTTTTAATAAGCAATTGTAAAAGGCGTTTCAAGAATTTTAGGAATGCAAATAAATATGATAAAAGCTATAATACATATGTTAAAATATTGCAATATACATCCGTTTATAATAAGTCGAAATCAAATTAAATATCGATAATCGAGAGCTTATCATTTCGCGATTATAAAATTCAAATGTGTAATTTCATAATTTGATTTAAAATCAATCTTTTTTCTCGACAAAAATACTGAAGAACAAATAGAATTTTTTGAACCCTTTTAATAAGCAATTGTAAAAGGCGTTTCAAAAATTTTAGGAGTGCAAATAAATATGATAAAAGCTATAATGAAAATATTGTAATATACATCCGTTCATAATAAGTCGAAATCAAATGAAATATCGATAATCGAGAGCTTATCATTTCGCGATTATAAAATTCAAATGTGTAATTTTCAAATGCGTTGTTTCATGATATCACGACGAAACTTGCATCACCGATCGTAAATCGTGGAATTTAGACTTTATGCCTATAATTCGAAATGCCTATAATGTTATTCGTATGAATGTTGATATCGTGTAGCTTACACGAGTTTACATAAACGACTAAACTCTTGCGGGCTTACAAAGTTATCACACGGTACAGTGTTATAGATTAACAACGCACGATAATGTAACGCAATCAGATTAAATACGCACGATGTCACGCGTATCTTTCCGAAAAGTTAGTGCTTATAAATCTTGTAACTTTGTGTAAAACTTTGTAGAAAACTTTATCCACTCTGTTTCTCTCGGCCTGCCTTCCGGCGATTCATATATACGATATCAAGTGTGTTAAAGTTTTGCGCTCGGAAATATCATAAAAGTTTTATATATATATATATAAAATACCTAAACCTCTCTTTCACGGATTATTCTACGTTATTTGTAATCTGTTCGTAGAAAGAACCATGATTCCTAATATTTTTTACTTCAATGAGAATGTAATCTCGTTCAGATGTTGAGAACCCGAAGAAGTTATTCTTTATGTAATTTCGTTCGAAACTCGGTAATATTCAGTCAGAATATCACATACAAGTTAAGGCTCCTAGGTGCTCACCGCGGCCATATTGGATTGTGACGTCAGAGGCGAGAAAGCACACGCTGAAAATTCTTAGATGCCATTTTTTAATGAAAAGATATTTCGATTAAACAGCACTTCAGATGGCTTTAGCACACTGTTAAAAACCCCCGAAAACTATCCTTTTCCCTTTATAATCAATCAACATCTGTAAAATGATCGAGATGTCAGACTTTGACACACGGAATGACTGCGCATGTGCAAAGACCAGACGGACTGGGCTTCATAATATTACATTTTACAGCTGTTGATTGATTATAAAGGGGAAAGGATAGTTTTCGGGGTTTTTTAAGAGTGTGCTAAAGCCATCTGAAGTGCTGTTTCATCGAAATATTTTTTTATTTCGAAATGGCATCTAAGAAATTTTAGCGTGTGTTTTCTCGCCTCTGACGTCACGATTTCGACATGGTCGGAAAGGAGCCAGGAGCCTTAAGTGGTCTTTGGGAAAGAATGAAACGATATGGTATAGTTTGTGTGGAACCGAAAGTCATGTATTCAAGAAGAATCGCATTTACGGGGGCTGGGATTTACACGCATTTGTTTCTTTGATCCTTCTTTCAACAAGGCATATAGACACGCACAAACAAGTTGAAAGGATTATAATCCGTCTTATACGTGAGAAAATATTGGTTATCATAAAGTTATTATTAAAATAGCACTTCTCATTCACGAATTTTAACATCTTTGAAGTGATATCAAAAATATAATCTAAAAGCAAGATAAAGAAAGAGATAAGCTGAATTAAATTCGACAAGTTAATTAATGAAGTCTCTATATGTACTATTTGCTAATTTTTATAAATTTTAATAAGTTTATTAATAACTGTCATATGTTATGTCTCATATATATATGTATGTATTAAACTTGATAAATTATTATCATTTATTAATATGAAATCGCGATTTCATATATTATATATATGAAAATAAATTATACTATAATAATAAATAATAAAATAAATTAATATTTTATATATATATAAAATATTAATTTTATTAATTTTATTATTTATTTTATTATTTATTATTATAATATAGTATAATTTATTTTCATATATACAATATATGAAATCGCGATGTATACATATATATATATATATATATATATATATAAATGTTCGATTTTGATGTATGACGACTCGTAATCCGACTGATATGATCAATCCTCTCACATATTGCACAACACTCATCCTTGCTTCATAAATAGTCGTAAAATGTAAGAAAACGAAGAAAACGCGTTTCTCGTAACATGATAAAATTTTATGTTAATAGCGAAAACAATATTGCAACAAAATATATTATACGTAGCTATCGCAGTATAGATTTTTACGTCCAATATAAATTATCACTCATTAATCTTAGAATACGTTGAATCTTTATTTAATCATTAATTATCTATGCTTTGAATCATTATTCTATGTCTATTCACACACACACACATCATATCAATGGTATCAAGAAATATCGCACGTATAGTAGTTTATTCTATTTTTCAAAATGTCAACTTTAAAAGTTAACGTTTTAAAAGGGCAGATAGAATCTTAATCTATTAATAAATAGCCGAATGAAAAAAATGATACGCGCTAGCCATCAATTTTATCATAACATTTTATCCTATAATATACGGGCGTTTAAAACGTCAAACTTTAAAATTAATTCTCTGAAAAATTAGATCGCTTTTTACATCATCAATAATTATGTAATATATAAAAAAGTGTCATAATTATTGCAAAACTGATACATAGTATTGTGTCTTAATAAAATTAATTTCTCCTTAAAATAATAGATTTATTACAACTTGATTTTTTCAAATTTTATTATTCTATATCTTAGTATTTTATCTCAAAGTTTTAAATTAAAGAAAACAATCTTAGTATATTATTTTATATCTTAGTATTTTATATCAAAGTTTTAAATTAAAAGTCAAAGTCTACTTCAAATCGAACACAAAGCTAATGTTATTTACTTTATTGAAATTTAATTCTCGAAAAAAGTTATTTATTTATCATTTCTGATAATAATTGAAGAATTATTAATATCTTAAAAATATTTTTGCTAATAAAAATTATTACGGAATCTTCTGAGAAAAAAACGATATATGTCAACTTTATCCGTTAATCTTCGTAAATTTTATAAAGTAAAGTATCTACAAAATATGTTATCTAATAATAATATATGCATGTATAATCCGATTTATATGCAGATCACGTAATATAAAATAATGACTATATCAAATGTTTGAACTGTACATAAAGAGCAGATTTTTATCAACTGGCTTTCGCCTGCGCGTTCTTTCACCCTTGAAATAAATTCATTGCCAAGCGAAGTGCCTTCGAAGAAAAAGTGTCAACAGGAAAATGCAACGTTACTTGCTAAATAAACGAAAAAGTAATTGACGTAGTATAATACTTGAAACATTTTTTACATTTTAATCCGTAAATGATAATACTCGGTATCAATTTATTTATTCTATATCAATTTACAAGAAAATAATCCGGAAATATCTGCATATAATAATGAACATGGATTGTACTTTGCTGTCGCGTTTCTTTAAATATAATAATATATAATAGTCGGCATTCTCATAATAGTCAGCAATATAAATACGAGCGAATATTTGGCACGTAATTTAGCTGCGCACAATCACATTGAGAAAATCCGAATGAAATGGATTATACCGGCACGAATCCTTTATAAAGCCACTTTAACATTTCAACTTCTAGTTAATATATATTCTTTGCGTGGGTTTATAATGAGTTATATCTAAAAAGAGTAGCGATCTATCCCTTTTTTATAGTTTATCAAAATAACTTTAAAAAAATTTCTTTATATGTCAGATATTTTTGTGCATAATTAATTTTATAACTTTTACAATATCATTCTAATCAAAAATTGCAATGTAAAATCAAAAAGTTTTCGCTTTATAAAATAGTAAAGAATAATATAGAAATATCTTAAAAATATTGTTCGTTATACTTTATACTTTTCAGATGCATTTGTGAATTTTTCAGGCTATATCAATTTATAAAAAAACATTAATGCATAATTTCGCCGCGTTTGCTGGAGAGTAATTATTATCAAAAGTCATTTATATGAAAAAAGAACATCTCATTCATATCAACAGCTCTACATTAATTCGATGTACTTTGCTTATCAATATTATCTAAATTTCATGAAAATTGTACGATTTGAGTCACCGGTGCTCCAATAAAAAAATACACCCATCATTAAGAGTGGTGAACACGATAAAAAATGAATATATATCCTATGTCCTTCGCAAAAGCATCTTTTTCCGAACAAATTATATTAATTTTGCAATACGGTACCAACCTGGGGAGAGCGCAACGATAACGTCGCGAAGACGGTCGGAAATGACGAGACGTTTACAGCCCTAGACTCCCTACACCCGCGACAGGGACTATAGACGCCCTTCAAGAGGAAGGAAGCCGCGAGTTCTCCAAGACGATCTCGAGATCAAATTGCGAATTTCCCGATACGATTCGACCCGTTTTCGGCGAATCGCGGAGAGCGAAATCGCGCGGGGTGGACGATCCTCGGACGAAGAGGACGAGGGAGACTGCGAGAGAAAGAGCGAGCGACGCGAGAGGGTTGGCCGCCGGCGAGAGAGGCCCCGGGCTACAGAGATACCGTGTTACAGTGGCGAGAATCCGTCGGAGATCAGCCCTTAAATACGCGCCGTATTCCAATTGCCATGCGCGCGTTTTATTGGGGCGCCAGAGAGAAATCATACGTCGACGCGCGTAACTTCTCGCCCCTGCTCGCTTGTCCTTTCGCGCAACCCTCCTCTTGCCTTGGAGGTGGTAGATGCGACACGCACATTTTCTTATCCGACGAGATATAAAAATTTCATGCTATTCTGACGGGGCCGGGGTCCGCAACTTATATAACGCGACGTGTTCGACGTCACTGAAGGGACAATTATGGTCGCAAACTTGTTGCTTTCGCGGATGGGAAGTTAAACGACGCATGCAAACTGTATAAGGGAGGAGCGCTGTCAAAGAAAGATACGATTTGATCTTTTTACGATAAAGCGCGACACACGAGTGTGACGTAATGATACTTATAAATAATACCCAGTAATAAGATAAATAATAAATCATATGTTATTAAATAATATATATTAATCAATGAATATTAAATAATAAAAAAAACACATATTAATGGAATTACAATAAAAAATTGTATGGGGCTTTTGTCATATATATGTATATATTTGTGAATTTTATACTATATTTTTTTTATTATAGTGTAATTTTTAGTTCAATTATTTAACCCAGTTATAAAGTTGAAGAGTTTAACGATTGAAAACTTTTTAATTATAATGTTATTAAAGAAAATGCAATGTTACATTTATGTAAAGAAATTAATTCTTTATAAATATGTCATTTGTGATTATTTGTTGTGGAATTTATGTCATCCTCAAGACCGCACTCTCGTGAAATATTCTGTCTATAAATTTGTGTGGAATATAAAATTTATGCGCGACAGCACATACACATAAAGAACTACATTTAGGATATAATTTATTTAGGACATTTTGAAAAATTTTCTGTAGAATTTATATGTATCTTTTCACTTTATTAGATATAATAAAAAATATCGTATAATTCACTTTGTAATTTTCGATAATTTAGAAAAGCTTTCGTAACAATTTTGAAAAAAATTTAGTATACAATAAAAAAGATATACTTAAAAAAATACATCATATGTATGTATGTTAAACTTTTGTTAGATCTCTTCAATCCAGCTATAATTCTAAATTTTTATTATTTTTTTCGAATTAAATATTTATCAATTAAAGCGATAAAACGTGCATTTTAGACACGATAACGAAATGATAAGAATGTATAAAAAAAATAATTATATAGTAAAGTAAACTTTAAATTTCCGAATAAATTTTCGCGATTAAAGTTTCACGTGTTTAATCCTTTTTTCATATATTTAACACAAAATTTATTCTAAATATTTAATTTAAACTTTAGAATGTTATTTGGAATGTTATATACGTATTATTAATTAAATTTTAATATTATATATTAAATATTTGACGACATTGACAATTATTAATGATATCAGTTCAGACGCAGTAGCATGAATATTCATGCCTTATTGGCCCGACATCGTCATGAACATAATATGCATAATATATAAGGTGTTAAAAAAAAGATTAGATTAATTGAAAAAACGAAAATTGTGATCCTGTCAGAGTTAATATACGATCTTGGTGATACAATCTCTCTCTCCCACTATCTGTGTAAACTCTTTAAAGAGAAAAGATTCGACCAGTATCTTTATTTAAGAACTTAAGGGAAAAAACTATGCAACTTTTGCATTGGAGAATGCGATGTGAATACTAAATATAAGTAACTCTATTAATGGTATCAGTAGAAATAATTTTATTGACACGATTCTATCCCAGATTTGCGTTTCGTCCAAGTATCGTGAGGCGTCAGGTGCGATACGAAGCGAAACGATTAAGCGATTTTTCGCGGAGCTCTACACAACAGATTCTCTCACGTAAACTCGAAATTCGATGCTGTGTTAGCAGTATATCATCTAAATACTGATAATAGTGTCGGAGGATACACACTATATGTAATTCGAAATGCAATGACTGGTTCGTCGCATTAACAAACGCATTATACGCTTTCGTTGATGCATAAAGATAATCTTGAAATAATATTTCTCCTGGATATTGGGAACAATTTGTGTTCGTATTGTTCTAATCTAATTTACATAAGATGTAAATTCGTTTATAGTTATTTAATTGTCCGTTGAGCAGGAAATGTTTCAACGTCCACATCCCTATATCTTCTATATTTCAGGCATTTTCTGTGGTGATTGAAGAGAATTATCAATATTTTGCCTAGATATTGTTTTAAAAATGATAATGATTTCAATAGCAATTATATAAATAAACAGATTTTAATTAACTGTTTTCTCTTATCTTTAATAAATAATGAAATATATATCACGATAAAAGAGAGAGATATATTTATTATGTAATAAAATAAACGTTTTTTGTAATTCCACATGTAAATATATTTATCAATTTTTGTTTTTTTGTATTAAAATTTTTTATTATATTAAAAATATATAAAGTTTATATAAAGTTTATAAAAGTTTAAAGAGTTTATAAAAGAAAGTTTATAAAGAAAGCTTATAAAAAAATTTATAAAGTTTATAAAAATTTTATAAAGAAATAAGAATTTAAATATGAGTAATAATTGTAAGAAGTAAATAAAAAAAAATAAGAATGTAAATATATATATATATATATATATATATATATATATTTAAAAGAAATTATTTTTATTTTGAAAAACTATTTTAAAAATGCCTATTTCCCATTTTCTATTTTAAATGGGTTTGGACACCCATTTTGCACATTCCTAGCTAACAATAAGGTATGCATTGACATTCGTCCCTTGTCGATCACGTAGAAGAAAACCGCATCGCAATTTGATTTTACGGAAGATCGAGTTCTTACGTAGAACGCTTGGCTATTCCACTGATCAAGAATTCGTTTTGCAGCGTACATTTTATGCGATTTACATTTTCGTCACTTACGTGACGCTTTATGTCATTGCCTTACACATAATGTAATTCGAATTATCCGCTCTATATATGTCAAGCAAAAAGAGAACAATTGCTTCGAGAACGTTTCAATAACTGATGATAATAAGTGATAATGTAATTCGAATTATATTTGTCCTATATTCATCTTACAAAAAGAAAAAATGCCTCGACATCGTTTTGACATAATGATAATTTTAATAACGATCATACGAATAAACAAATTAATCTCTTATTTCGAAAAAATAAATAATGCGAAAATTAATTAAATATCACTATAAGATATGTTTCCGATTGTAATCCTATCATCTTGAATCGCCCGTTCTTTAAATATAAATAAACATTTAAATTTATGTAACGTTTGACGTTTGACATTTGACATCTGATAATTAAAAATAGAATTCTATTGACTATTTAGGGCTTTTTGTATATGCAAAGAGATATTCGTATGCGTATTTCGTACATGACAAAAAAATCAAAAAAGCAACACGATAATGCTTAGAATCGTTTTGCTTATATATCGAAAAATTGCAGTGCTGGATACTTCTTTCTTACAGGATATTATACGAATGTTAAACGCGCATACTGCATTATTTGCATATCATTTACACACAATATATATTCCTAGTGTAATTCGCACGTATCGTGTCAGTCTATCGTAGGATAAAAGTGGATGATTTTTCGATTCTTTTTCAGAATTTTCATAGTAAATTGTAGTCATTCTCATAGTAAATTTGTAATCTGTTTTATATAGTTATTGCTGAAACAATAATTGGTAAAAGTTTACTCCAAAAAATTTGTAATTAATAATTTCAAGTTATACTTTATAAAGACCACAACCATATGGTCGATAAAGTCATAACTTAGACAAATTCATTGGCTAGTGTGGTCGATTAATTTAACTACCCTGTAAATCTTATATATTTCAATATTATTTTTATCAATATTATTATTTGATTCAATTTAATTTTAATTGATTTGATTTTTATTTTATTTCGCAAAATGTGTTAAATGTTTGAATTATTTAATTAGATTTCTTTTAAAACACGATTGTTTTCAGATGTTTTAAATATTTAAATATTTATATAGCTCAGAGCTCTCTCTCTCTCTCTCTCTCTCATTGTTTCTTTGAAAACAATTTGACTCAATTTAAATATTTAAATGTTTAAATCAATAGCAAAAGTTTAAATCAATCTATGAGCCGATTTAACTTATTTCAACAGGTATAATAACTTTTGTCAAATGTTTTATTTCATCTTTTTTTAATATATCCTTATACAAAAGGTTTCAGCGAATTAAATTTCTGAATGAAAAGAAAAGAACGAATAGGAAATATAAAGATATATAATTTTATTTTAACAATCGCGAAAGAAAACTAGAGTTTATTATTGTCGAAAGATATGTCACTAAAATTAAAATTTAAGATTAAAAAACAGCCTACAAATATTAATTGATAATTTAAATATATACACTGAGAGAATTTTCTCTTAGAATTTACCCTGAAAATCATGGTAATCGTAGTATGGAAATAATTTTATGAGAATTTCTCTGATTAATATTTATCACAATAAAAATAATAATATATCTATCACAAAACTGCATCTCTAACACTAAACTGCATAGTAAAATTAATCAAGCATATATTTTATATTTTACTGTAATAGATATTATTATTTTTTATTGTGATAAATATTAATCAGAGAAATTCTCATATAAAATTCTTTCCATATAATACCATATTGTCCCACGATTACCATGATTTTCAGGGTAAATTTCAAGAGAAAATTCTCTCCGTGTATAGTTACATTTAGTCACTCACATCTCGAGTGCAGTTAGGTTATCAAATTTCCGTCATAATGATTGAACCTTAAAATTGAAACTGTGACCTGCGAATTAATGTTCATTCAGGAAGTGTATGTATCATGTGGCTTGTGATTTTGCATATTGTTTGCCTTGCAGTCCTGATGGAACGGCTTTAGTTTTCTACAATACAAGTGTCTTCACGCATCTCCTTTCCGCGAGTGTGTTCCCATCCCTAAGTACGTATTAGAATATTGTCAACGCATATAATTGTGACATAATAAGCTAATAATAACAATAAGAAAAATCTGTGAAAAATGTTTGTGCAAACGAGAAAGCATTGTGCATTGCAAATTATTGTACAAATTATCGTACATTTTTTAAATTTTATTATTTTATATTTTTTGTATTTATTTGTAAATAATTTTTGCTAATTGAAATATATAACGTCATATTATAAAATGTTATACTTTGACCTTATAAACATTATATCTGCGATCTGCATTTTTCATTTAATTTATTAAAATCATAATAATAATTATATATCATGTAATTTGACAGATTTTACTTGTTTAAAATATTAGCATATTCCAAGTAGCACACATGTTTGTTTCATAAACGTTTCCTAATTCTAATGATATTCAATTAATTAGAATGGTATTAGATTTAAGAAACGTTTATGAAACCAACATATGCTATCTGGGTATACGTAACATTCATGAAAGATTTATTTCTGACTTAACTTTGAGAATATTTAAAATGTAAAATGTAAAACACAAATTTAAATTCCAATGAATTATAGAGTCAGATAGCAGTGTGGGATAAAATTAATGTTCGTTGAACTGAGTGTGCATAGAACACAAATTTTTCCTTGATGCGATATCAAGCAATTAAATCTCAATTCAAAAAATTTTTATTTTACGAATCCCCTCCCTTCCGATTCCCTCTAAAGAAGCATAGATAAAAGAATATTCGGACAAAGTCTGAATCGGGAATTAAACTTTTCTTGAAACTAACGCATTACTATTCGCATCTGACTCTTTTTAGCTTTCTTTTTTCCCCTGTTAAAATTTAAATTTGTGTTTTACATTGAGAGCCATAAATTTTAAATTATTATTTAAAATATAGCCTCTATATATATCGTGGATGGACCCTACTTTGTGGATACATAGACGTTACTATTACTACAAATTGTAAGGGTCCGGATATTACTCGGATCAAGAGCCGCAAAATGCTGCATCAGATGAATTCCGATTTCTTGAATGCTGAATCCGAGAATTCAGAAAAACCGTATCTCGAATCATGCATCATGCGTCCGAGAATAACACGAAAAGGAGACAATGGTACGCATTATTACATTTTTCTATAAATTAAATAGATTAGGCGTAAATTAATAATTTTTTTGAGTTTTATTTCTCCACATATATTCAATTATGAGAGAAAGAGTGAAAGAAAGTTATCTATATATATGTGTGTGTAAATACGCGTGTGTGTAAAAATAAGAAAATTTTTATCTTTAAAGTCTTTTATCTCAGAAAAACAAAAAACGAAATATATTTTAATAGAACGAAAAATGTTAGTTTCTGATTGGAAAAAGAACATTAACTTTTGTTCTTTCTGTGTGATATAATATTCTTATATTATTAATATAATAGACTTATCTCGAAGATTATTATATTCAATTTATATTTGTCGATTATTTCGATTATTTATTATTTCTTAGAATTATAATATTTCTAACAAATAATTATTTTGAAAAATTTATATAATAGCTCTCGTCAGATATGTAAGATTTAAATGTTAAAAAATATTTAGTACAAATCCAACTAATGTATACGAATTACAATCAATATGTCAAATTATACATTTCGAATACAAATTTTATTACAATGTGTACATGACATTTTTATGTCATGTACACATTGTAATAAAATTTCAAGATGTCTCTCATCAAAAATAATTTTATATGATAAAGAAGTGTATAAATTTCTTTATTTTTAATCAATTATATTAATTCTTAAATTTAACCTAATTTTTCAATTTCTTATCTGAAACTTTGAAATTTCAACATGAATATTTCAACTGCATTTCCCGAAATTCTCTCCGCGTTTGCGATTTTAAGATAAAATATTTTATTTGCTTAATTGAAAGGCAATTAATTTCACGGTCGAAAATCAAATATATTAAGGTTTTAGACTTAAAAAACTAAACATAAAGCACAGCAAAAGAAAGAGAGAAAGAAAGTTTACTCTCTTGGGGTTTAATTATGCATACACGTGATGCCGCAATGATTTTATTATAATTTTCAGTTTATATTAATTTTTATTCTGCAAATAATTGTGTTTATTTATTTATATATAATTTATATATAATTTCATCACAACAATAACAATTATTGTAACAAGAATTGAAACTTTATACTTATATATTTTGATTATTTGATGATAGATTAAAAAATAATTTTCTTTTTTAATAAATGATTCATATACATATAACATTACAGCCTCGAGAATGCGAATTTCCCCTCCTCTCTTTCTTTTTTTCTACTCAATATTTAACTTAATTCGTTTATAATTTTAAAATTATTTTAAGATCTCAAATAGTTCGATATAAATTAAAAATATATAAATTAAATTTGTATGCAAAATATGTAAACAATGTGACATATTGTGTCCACACACACATTCAATATGGTTTACATATTTATCAATTTAATATATTGATTGCAACTTATATATATATATCAGTTGGTATGAGATATCCAAAATGCCAAATAAATTGATGTGTCAATAAATCCAATTACTAAATATATAAATATATAAATATACGTATATATATATATATTACTTTTTTAGAATTTATTTATATTTAAAATGTTTAATTCTTTGTTTTAAATAAAAGCATTATATCAAAAGAAATTAAATATGTTTTGATAATAATTTATTGTCACAAATAAAATATTTTTCTTTTAAAAATAATTAAACTTGTATTAGCAAAATTTTATCGTAAAGATTAAACCATATTTTGAGATTTACATCAATGTATACATATATATATATATATATATATATATATATATAAAATTTAAAAAGACGTAACAAATACTTTATATCAAAAATACTTTATAATGAATAATGAGAGAGAGAGAGAAAACATTGTAGCATTGCACATTGATTACATGGACAATCTTGAAAAGATAAAGGAATCCTTTTCCTTTTAGAAATGATTTTATATTACGTATTTACAGATTGCATTCGATATTCGCTCGATTAACACCGATTGCAACAAATTTTATCGGAAACGGAGTTTACATCCGTGGGCGATGCTTATCGCTTTGAATTAAATTATCAGACGCACCTGCTGTTTTCTCGTTACTCCATCATATCATTTTCAATCTCCTTCTTTATTTATCTTTATCTGTTCTTCCTAATTGTCCGTAACAAACGCAAAAATCACACGAATTAAGTGCAAATACAATCATCTATAATCTATACTTTAACGGATCTATTCTTGTATGAAGCGGAGTGTCTCATATAATTAATTTTTAAAAATTATAATATAATTAATTTTTAAAAATTAATTATTATGCGCAACCTATTTTTTACTTATTCTTTAAGCGGATATTTACAATAGATACACTAGATTGCATAATTATAGAAAAAAAAATATTTTGAACACAAATATTTTATTATAAGTATTCGAGATCGCAAGCATTTTTATTATATCAATAAGCTCTTTTTAAAAACGTTATTATTTCTCGGATAATTAATTTTTCTAAAGTAATTAATTTTCGAATAAAAGTATAATTTGGCAATCTATTTTAAAAATTATATAGAAAGTAGTAAATAATTTATAAATTTTGTTGCTTTATCTGTCACCTGACAACCTTTCCCAAACCTTATCTTTTTCTTTTGCTCATCTTGTGCTGCTTCTTTGTGATCACACATGCTCACTCATAAAAACACGATTAATTATTAGACAAATTAGTGGAATATGTGATTGCGGAACACTTTGCATGGCACCCAATTGGGATAATTGAACACGATACGTGTGTGTGTGTGTGTGTGTGTGTGTGTGTGTGTACACTAATCATATTAATCATAGCAAATAATTTTCGATACTCGTCGCGTTTTACTGTGTATTCTCAATTCGAATAAAATAAATTATTTAATTCGGCGAAGTAAATTGATTGACTTTTAATATTTTATTAAAATTATTTTATTAATGATAACATTATTTATCATTAATAATTATTAATATATAATTAAAATAATACCTCGTAAAGATCACACGAATAAAACAATAATTAATAATTCTTATTGCTGTGTTGCTTAGATTTTTACTTAAAATGAACAAATCACGCGAATTAATTGCGCCGCTTACTAATTGCTATTTAAGTATTTAGTCTGTTTCGGATATTTTTTGTGAAGAATAATTCAAACAATGCAAACGTATATTTATTATATACGTTAGCAATAAATGTTCCGTGATTTTCGAGTGAGGATTGTAGTTTTCTCTCGTTGCAATATAATATAATTCCATGTGTGATTATATATCGAGAATATGCTGTGCACAATATAATGCAATCTATTATTTTGCTGATTGTAATGAAATTTATTTTTACGAATAAGTATTATAAAAAAATGCAAAAGATAAATAAGAAAGAAAGAAATAATTCGGGAAAGATGTCGAAGTAAATTGCGAGGTGAAAAACTTAATTATTTAAATTATTTATCTATCATTTATTACTTGTTTGCTCGTCTTTAACCTCTACAGAAATTTAATTAAAATTATCGTATAACGTACATGAAACGTTCCAGATTTTATTTCACGATAATTTAAAAATATCTATAATAAAATATTTACATAAAATAATACTTTTTCATTTTTATTTTTAAAATATGTATATCCATTAATACTTTTTTTATGTTGATACATAAAAAATATTTCTATCACTAAATATTTTTCAATTTACGATTTATATAATTATTTAGATTATTTAAATAAAAAATTAGATCTCTTTTAATTATTATATTTTTTAAATATTTTAATATTAAATTATTTAATATTATTTCTGTTGTTCAAAACGAATAAAAAAATCGACTGCGCATAATAACTATTAAATAGTGTTTTAAATATTAAATTATTTCAAATATTATATATATAGAGCAAAGAGATATTGCAATATTAATTAAAATATTAATATAATTTTGATTTGCCAAGAACACGTAATAGTATGTGTTATACGTATACGCATATGAGATATTTCTAAAAAAGGTATTTCTAAAAAAAACTCTGAAATAACTGAATGTTACAAGCATATTCTTCGAAAATTAAAGTTTTTAAAACAATCTATCTACATGTTTGTATCAAATGCCATGTTATATTACAAAATAGATCCTACTTATTATGTGGAACGTTATTATGTTTAATGTAGAATTGCGTCATAAAGTTGCACATGTAGCACATACGCTTACAGTTGTTGCTGACAAAAAATCATCGATTATAAAATCAATTAACATCATTATCGCGGTCATTATTATAAAATTAAATATTCATCACTTGCTACTATAGTTTTGCGATTAATATCACTTGTGTATATCATCGTTCTAATATGTATAAATGTAATCGACGACTTAATATTATCATCAACATACGTGCAAAAATAAATTCATACGTTAAGCTTATTTATAGGAGACGAAAACTGTCTCGGACCAGCAAGAAGTTTATATAGTTAGCCTTAAATGTGGTCATACGTATAATGTTGAATTTGCTTTATTAATTTTTCATATGAGAGCTCGAATGTCAGACTATAAGTGAAAAAAGGGCACATTTAAAAGAGATTACATAATAAATATAAATATGAACTTAAAGAACAATCAGTCTATTTTTCTAACAGGGACATAAAAGAATAGAATAAGGATTTAAGTAAATTGAATCTGAGGAAAATCGCTCATAGTCATTCGCTAGCAATTGTCACGACTCGTTTCTGCGAGTTCTGTCTCTAATAAAGTTGCTTCCGGGTTGCGTAACTCTTCATTTTCCTGAAATAAGGTGCCACAACCTGATACATTCTCTAGAACTCCTCGGTCGTAAACCCCGAAGGACCTTCGCGCCAAGTATTTGCAGAAGAGAACATGAAGTTAAAATATTCATCGCTAGAAAATTCAAATTGTGGCAACCTTTTTTCTTGCTTCAACTTTTGCACGTACATAATATTTTATTTTACCTCTCTTTTCCCTTCCTTCTGCATAATTTGTATTCATTATTATTGAGATCTTTTTGAGATTTTTATTGATCCGCTCACCTTTCCTACATACAATATCAAATGCCCTGCGAAATTATTATCACATCTAATGATTTATACGGGTTATACTTTGTGCACGGACATATATTATATAGGCGTAACGGAGAATCAAAGTACAATTAGAAAAAATATTTTAAGAAAGTAAATTAAGTTTAAAGAATATCAGAGCAATTTTTTTTTAAACAAAAGCATATTTTTGATGAAAAATATTAGCAAGTTTCTGCCGACTTATTATTAGTCGTCATTGCGGATGAATAATATTATTTGTATCACAACAGCTCTCTCGAGATTTATTCCAGATACGTTCTTTGCATCAACAATTCTTTATAACATAATTTTTGTAACGCAAATATAATATTGCGACACGAAAATAATATATATACGTACATATATATAAAACATTTTTTTCGTTAAATTAAATAAAAAATTTTTCATCTCAAAAATGCTTCAACAGTCTCCTATCTTTCTGATTGCTATCCCATTTGACATTTTGATATCCTCATATTCGAGGATACATCGAAGTGAATCTCATCATGTGCAGCGAATATTCGATAAAGTATACATTTATTTCATATCACCTGGAAATATTCCGCCCCCGTATATGTATGTATGCGTGCCCTTCTAAGAGATATCGGAAGATATTAAACTGTCTCTACACGATTTTTTTCCATTTCTTTTCCCTATCGTTCAAATGATTTACGCGCAAAAAAATTTCTTTTAATCATATATTCTTAAAGAAAATAACAAATAACACACACAACCCATGTGCGTCTTAAAGAGTTCTCGAGTTGAACTCCCAAACGTTTTGCGTCCTATTTTCCAGTCACCGTTCCCCATTGCATTACGTGTTTTTCCCGGAGAAACGGATAAATGTCGCGGCGCGGTCTCACGGGGATGTGTGCGAAGAAGAACGTCGTGCGACGATGCGTGGTTGCGCGAAGAATCCGGAACGAGAGGAGACGCGGGCATGAGGGGATGAAGGGTGGCGGTCCACCCTTGGTTTTTCTCTCGCGCGCGACGCGACGTTCGCCCGTTATTAAGGTAGAGCGTCGCGCGACATCCCGTCGTAATTCACGATACACGGAAACAAACACGTGGATGACGCTAAAGGAGAGACGCGGTTCGGATAGAAAATCGCTAGCGGAAGCTTCCCCACGCACGATATACGTCGCGGTTCGATGAATTATTCATATCGGGTAAAGAGCGTCGACAGGTCGACAGTGCGACTGTTTTAAATATGTACCATCAGCTCCGTATCGCTACATTTAAGAACAAAGCAATATATAATAGAAAAAAAGTAATGCACAGTTGGAAAATTTGTGTTTTCTTGTTAAAAACGGTCCCCGTTAAAATTTTTGTGTTAAATATTTAACACATTTATGTGTTAAATTAACATATTGCTGTTGTGTTAATTGAACTCAAATGTTAAATTATTAAAATAACTGAAAAAAAGTGTAAAAATAACACAATGTGTATTTATTTTTAATTTTACACAATAAATATGTTCGATATTATTAGTGACAAGATTTATCTGTTAAAATTTACAGAAAAAAAATGTTGATTTTACTTTATAATATAAGTGGGGATGATAAAATGTAAAATTAACAATTTTTTAAGTTAATTTTTACATTAAAACTATGTTAATTTAACACAAAATTTATTTTAACTTTACTTGAAGTTTGCATTTATTTTATGTTAAAATATTAACACAATATTCGTGTCATCATTTAACATATCCGTATTATGTTAAATTAACACAAAAATTTCTGTGGACCGTTTGGGACATGTAATATTTGTTAAATTTAACACAAATTTTTCAATTGTGTATTGTCCTTCGGGATCTTCTAGGAGACGAAAAAGCACGCCGCTAATTAATAAAGAAATTACGAAAAAAGAGATTAAGTATAAAAGCGAGGATAAAAAGTTTCTTAAAAAAAAAGATGATAGAAGAAATAGAATGCAAATGTTGTGTGTGCTCAGACTAGAAATGATATTTTTAAATAAATGAAAATCATAAATATGCATAAATAATATTTTTATCATGATAATTATACGTGTTGGAGAGTGAGATATGTTAATAATATAACACCAACCTTGGTCGGCAGTAGGTAAATTGATATATACATACATATAAGAATTAATTTTATCTAATAACCTAATTGTAAGTCAGTAACGCGCCGGTGAAACTGGAAAAACATTGAATGTTTTAAATTCTAGATTGATATGACTTGCGATATGATTGATGAACTAGCAATAAGCGCCAGCAGAAGAGGGCGAGCAGTCGAAAGTGTTAGACGTGCGGAAAAAAGTAAAAATTGGCGAAGTCGCGAACATTATTCTGAGCGGAGTTATTTCAATTTCTTTTGTCGTTGCTGTGTAACGAAAATTTATTCCTGTAAATCGAGTCTCTTGTTTTTCGCTTATTTTGTGTTGAACTACCAGAATAAACACTATGGCCTGTATTCTGAGCTCACATTCATCGCGCATTTATGTCTTTTCGATCAATGTGCCAATAAATGTGCTCGAGGGTACATTTATACGTACATTTATACGGATGCTTTGCAAGTGTGATTAATTCTATCACTACAATACAATTTATTTTATTAATCAAATTATTATAGATCAATTTTTTATAAATAATAAAAATTCTTTTAAATAACAATGTTAATAATATTTAATAAATTCCGAAATTTCCTTTAAAAGTGTATAGTGGTATATAAAGTGTATAATGAAGGGTGCATTTCGATTGACGCTATTTTTATTTCAAAGGATTAATTAGAACGAAGAATCTTCGAAATGAAACTAATTAAACGGAGCACACTTCAAATCATATCACACTTTTATCATAGATGTATTTAATGAAATTGATCATGCGATAGAAGTTCGGGAAGTAAATATGAGTGTGGTCGGCGAGTCCCGGTAAAAAATTTTTTATATATAATCATATATGTATAATCATATAAAATTATATATAAATATATAAAATTCTGTATAAGTTATGCATAATTATATATATACAGGATGTCCGTCCATAAATGTCCGAGCAAATATCTCGCAACTGATCGAAGTTACATAAGAAAGTTTAATAAGAGACATTATAGTATGACTCTGACAATCAGCTACAAAGTGCATGTAAATAACATTTTCTTTTATTCGTGTTATAAAAATACAATTTTTTTTATGCGGATACCTATAATTTGTTTTGCATATATAGTAGAGATCATTAGTAATCAAAATCATAGAAAAAAGTTGCTATTATATGCATTATTTACATTTACGAGATAATCGGCATCTTTAGTATGTAGTTTACATAGTATGTAGCTTACATATTAAAGATGCCAATTATTTCGTAAACGATGTATAATATCATGTAAAAAATTGTTATTATGACTATGCATCGTTTACGATTCCGATTATCTCATAAACGATGCATATAGTAGCAATTTTTTACTCGATATGATTTTAATTACAAATGATCTCTACTATATAAATATATATAAAAATTATATATAATATATTATATATGTATATACATAACTTCGATCAGTTGCGAGATATTTGCTCGGACATTTATGGATGGACATCCTGTATATAAGAGTCAGCCAACACATTAATATAAAATATTATATATAATTATATAATAAGTCATAAAATTATATATAATAATTATACATAGAATTTTATTAATTATAGAATTTTATATACATTTTTATATAATTGTATATTGTTATATATATGATTACATATAAAAAATTTGTAATCATAAATGTACCTCTAAGGCGCTTTAAAGAATATGATAAGAATTGCGACGGACTTTAGTCACATTACTATAGTACATTTATTTGCATCTTTAAATGTGGCTCTTTAAATGTGCCTCTTTAAATGTGCCGATAAATTGTGAGCTCAGAATATACGGGCCTATGTGTTAAATGTAAAACTGACATGCTGTGCTGGCCGGAACCGAGCTAAAGCAAGATCCGCGTGCTTTTAAAATCCATGTAAAGCATTACGTAGTTTCCTTGTGCGCATAATGCAGTTAAAGATAATTTCCAAAATTGCAAAGTCAAAGCTCAAAGCAGCTTCCGGCCGCGCTTTGTACGCGACGAAGCGTCATCTTAATTATTATCTCTTTTGAAGATTACATTATGACCCATCGTCGAAATGAGTGCTCTACATACGAAGAAATGTATAAGAGGTCATTGGAGTGCCCGGAGGAGTTTTGGGGTGAGATCGGCGGCTGCCTCGATTGGAGCAAACCTTGGCAGAAAGTCCTGGATAATTCTAACGAGCCGTTTACGAAATGGTACTTAAAACAGAATTTTATACATTTTTATCAAGGAAGAATAGATATTCTAGATTTTAAACAAAAAAAAACAAAATAAAGAATTTACTTTCAAATTTTTTTACCAAAGTCTCGAAAAAAATTTCTACACAGAGAGAATTTTCTCTTAGAATTTTTCGTGAGACAATATGGTATATGGAAAGAATTTTATGAGAATTTCTCTGATTAATATTTATCACAATAAAAAATAATAACATCTATCACAATAAAATATAAAATATGTTTAATTAATTTTACTATATAGTTCAGTAAAATTAATCATATATTTTATATTTTATTGTGATAGACATTATTTTTTATTGCGATAAATATTAATCAAAGAAATTCTCATAAAATTCTTTCTATACCATATATTGTCCTATGATTACCATGATTTTCAAAAAGTAATTTCTAATTGTAAGAGAAAATTCTCTGTTACGTTTAAAAGAAAAATATTTCGTTTTGCAAAGCTTAAGAAGCTTTTCAAAGTTTTAATTGGCTAAAAAAATATTTATTTTACCAAAGAATACTAAATAATGGTCGACGATGTCTCATCAGTTAGCGAAGTGATTCTGAGAGATAATACAAGATATATAGAGAGGTTCGTGTTTGTAAACATAGGTTTGTCGGCGGAGAATTGAACGCTTCTTACAACGCGTTGGATCGCCACGTGCTGGCCGGAAACGGGGAGAAAACCGCCCTCATCCACGACAGTCCCCAAACATCGTTAATACGTAAAGTGACGTACAACGAGCTCTTGGAGAAGACGTCCTTGCTGGCGGGCGCGTTAGCCGAGCTGGGTGTGCGTAAAGGAGACAGGGTGATCATCTACATGCCGTTGATCCCCGAAACTGTGATCGCGATCCTGGCCACCGCCAGACTGGGGGCGATTCATTCCGTCGTTTTCGGAGGTAACAACGAGATGACGATATAATCATGGCGTTATGATGATTAAGTTATTTAAATACAAAATCAGGTATAAAAAGAGCTAATAAGAGTCAGACGCAAGTATTAGGCATAAGAAAATTGTTTTTAAATTTCTTCTCTAATTACTTTATCAAAATTAGCTTCTTTTATTAACCCTTTTCATACCTAATTTTGTATTTATATATCAGAGCCTTTTCAATTTATTTTTTAAGTTATTTAATTTTTAATAGATATATCGTAAAATATTTTATTATATGGCGTAAAAGACGCAATATAAAATAGTAAAATATTAAATTAGAGAAGACTTGAAAGAGAAAGTTTCACATATAAAACGGTGCGATTAAAATTATTTTTTTCTACGTATATATTTTTAGAGATAGACAAGTTTGTTGTCAAATGTTTCTTTTTAGAACCATTGTATTGTTTTGATGGCAATACAGGATGTTTCAGAAATGCTGGCCAAACTTTAAGAGCATATTTATATTTATATTTATTGTAAGGATGATAAAGAAAAGTCATACGAATGTGGGTTCAGAAACGCTTCCTTTTTAAATTATAAATACTTTTTGTTTACAACAGACAACATCGACGTCTCATAGATTGTCCTTCTATTAGAAGTAAGCAATCTCCTGATTTAAACTGGGATTTTTGTTGTAAATAAAAAGTTTGTTTATAATTTAAAAAGAAAACGTTTCCGGATTTGCGTCCATATGACTCTTCTTCATCCTTCATCCTTGATGCGGTGAGTAGAAATATGCTCTTAAAGTTTGACCATCTTTTTCGGAAACATCCTGTATAGAGATAATACAGTACAGTGATTATTACTTGAAAATACGCATTTCAGGTTTCGCGGCGAGCGAATTGGCGTCTAGGATTAATCACGGCGAGCCAAAGGTTATTATTGCCGCGAGCTGCGGCTTAGAACCGTCCAAAGTGATTAAGTACGTCTCACCGATAACCTTTATCGTAATTATATTTTGTCAGTTTTATAAAAAATCAATTCTTAACAAGACACCTACAGAGACAAATTTTCTTCTCTTTTTTAACAACGAACATATATAAAGATAATTTTCTTTCCAACTTTTTTTTTTTAAGTCTTTCCGCATCTCTCGATGAAAGAACCACCTTTTTCCTCTAACGCGCGCATTTCCAAATGCAGATACACTACTATGCTAAACGGCGCCATGGATTTGATTACTGTACCGAAACCGAAGTGTATCATATTCCAGAGAAGAAATGTATGGGAAGCGCCCTTGCTCGAGACACAATTCGACTGGGATGAGCTTATGAAGAAATCGAAACCACATCCTTGCGTAATGGTTGAAGCTAACGATCCATTGTATATATTGTACACATCGGGAACTACGGGTAAAAATCTTGAGTAAAATATATTTAACGGATAGAAACCCACGCATACATGCATACATTTTATAGATACTCTATCTCTATACAAAAATATATGAAAATAGAATGTTACTTTGTAAAGCTTCTTTCCTAAAAGTTCTTTCTACACTCTGAGAAAATTATCACAGAATGTATGAATCTCCTTTCTTCTACAGTTTTCCTTCATTCTCAAAAAAATACTGGTACCGCTTTATATAATTTTAAGTGTGAGCTCTGTTTAAAATTAATAGCTGATAGTATATTTTTATTATGCAATTTTGTTATAAATATTTGATATTAGGACAACCGAAGGGAATTATAAGACCAGTCGGCGGTCACTTGGTGACACTCTGCTGGTCCATGAAAGCAGTTTACGGAATGAACAAAAATAGTGTCTGGTGGGCGGCCTCTGATATGGGATGGGTTGTTGGACATTCGTATATTTGCTATGGTCCTCTCGTCTACGGAGCGACGAGTGTAATGTACGAAGGAAAACCCGACAGGACACCGGATGCTAGTCAATATTTCAGGTTTGAAAATGATATTTACTAAAATGTTATTTCAAGAAAAAAAATGTGAAAAGAGAGAGTGTTGGTAAACGCGAGAGAATTCGCATAAAATAAATTTTCTTTGTTATATTCGATCAGTGTTTTTCTGAGGATCGAAAGACGATTCATTTCATAAAAGTGTCTGGAAGTTTTTCAACTCCTAATATAAGTTTAAGATGATTAAATCACGATGTATAAATTGAGTAGAAGATTAAATTTGTTTAAATTGTATATAAAGTCGTGCAGTTTACTTTGAGCTACATTACAGCTATATTATAGCAATTTTTTTTTTATCAATTTTTCATAAAAAATTTACTCAGTCTTGATTTTCACATACAATTCCTTTAGCAGTTTCTGCAATAAATAATTTAAGAAGATTTGTTTTTCTTTTTCCATAGAATCATTAAGCAACATAACGTAAACGCGTTATTTTGAAAATAATATTTACTAAAATGTTATTTCAAGAGAAAAATGTGAAAAGAGAGAGTGTTGGTAAACGCGAGAGAATTCGCATAAAATAAATTTTCTTTGTTATATTCGATCAGTGTTTTTCTGAGGATCGAAAGACGATTCATTTTATAAAAGTGTCTGGAAGTTTTTCAACTCCTAATATAAGTTTAAGATGATTAAATCACGATGTATAAATTGAGTAGAAGATTAAATTTGTTTAAATTGTTTATAAAGTCGTGCAGTTTACTTTGAGCTACATTACAGCTATATTATAGCAATTTTTTTCTTATCAATTTTTCATAAAAAATTTACTCAGTCTTGATTTTCACATACAATTCCTTTAGCAGTTTCTGCAATAAATAATTTAAGAAGATTTGTTTTTCTTTTTCCATAGAATCATTGAGCAACATAACGTAAACGCGATATTTTGCGTGCCTACAGCTTTACGAGTTATAAGGCGAGCGGATCCGGAAACGTTATTAGGAAAAAAGTATTCGTTAAAATCGTAAGTTTCGAACTATCTGACTCAATCACTTTCGATTATATATTTGATTATTCCGAATTACGATACCGCGATTATGATTCACAATGATTTAAAAAAGCAATATATATTTTCCAAAATATTTTTATAAACAAAAAAAAAATATATATATATATATCGCGGTATAATTGTATATTTTCATCGAAATAAATTCTTCATAAAAATAGCCATCTTTTGCTCCTAGCTTGAAAACGATATTTGTGGCTGGGGAGTTTTGCGATTATGAGACAAAAGCCTGGGCCGAGAAAGTATTTAAGGTGCCCATTCTAAATCACTGGTGGCAATCAGAGACTGGACATCCTATTACGTCACTGTGCACAGGACATAGTCATTGTCCTAGTTTGCCTAAATTTAGTACGGGACCGCCTATACCCGGTTACGAGAGTGAGTATTTATTTTCAGCATTATTCTTATAGTTTCTTTATCGTAATATAATTCATTAATAAAATCGATATCATACATATATCATATGATATTGATTTGTGTATTGATTCTCCAAATATTATCCACCTCTTTTCAATAATGTAAAAAAGATATTTTTAAATAATAAAAATTCAGCGAGTTAAAAATAGGACTTCTTACGAGCATGAAATAGATGTTGAATATAAACAAATTTATTTATTGAAGTAAATTACATTCTTCAAAGGCGAGACGTTCCAAGTTCCGACTTATGTTTTCTCGGCCGTTATCAATTAGTCGAACTACTATGATAAAGACTCCACATAATTTTAAACGTCCATAGACAAGTTTCAAACGCAACAAATTAATAATATTTTACAAAAGTACAAAGATTTTTTTGAAAAGACATAAGTGAATGTCGAAACGTCCCGCTTTTGAAGAATGTAATTTATATTTTAATAAATAAATTTCGTAATAATTTTTTATTTAGACCTATAATAATATTCATAATCCTTTCTTCAATCAAATATTCAATTAAATCCAAGATTGTTTCAAATACGATTTTAAAATACGATTATTTGATTGACCACCTAAGATCATATTTAAAAGGGTCTTGAATATAAGACTGAATCAAATATATATATAAATAAAAACTTGTAAATCTGTCATCGTGCAGTCCACATCTTGCGCGAAGATGGAAGTAGAGCTCTACAACATGAACTCGGACGAATCGCGATAAAGTTGCCATTACCTCCTGGATGTATGTCGACCCTTTATCGAGCACCCGAGAGATTCAAGGAATTATATTTCTCAACGTTTCCGGTAAACAGATTAATAAGCGACTTTACTGTACATAAATTGTACTAATAACGTTATAAAGCAAGCATATTTCATATAAAACATATACGTAACATATATATTATACACACATATATATTCTCTCTCTTAACATATTAGTCAATTTATTTGCGTCTCGATCTCGTATATGAAAGAAAGAGAGAGAAACTCCAAAATTTACGTAAAAGCTACGCTTAATTCTAATCCATTAATAAAGCCCCAGAGCTACTTAAGAGACAGTTGCGGAATCATATGGCAAAACTATTTATCTTTATGTTCTTTTCTTCTCAACACTAGATTAATATAATTTTTTTCGTTTTCTTTCTCATGTTTGATTATATTTTAATCGATGCTTTTTGCAGAGCAAGCTCTTTCTGAATTTTAATTAATATGAAATATGACTTATATAGTCAACTTTTTTGGTGACTTTCATACTTTTCGAAAATTTACAATTTAAAATTATAATTTCTTTAAATTGAACCGATCAAATTGTAGTTTATTTATTTACAAAGATAGACGAAAAAAGTGATAATTATCTGATGAGTGGTTTTTAAGAAAAAGGCATATAAATATAATTTGATTACAAAAGAGCGTTTCAAAAATTTTAACGCTATTTTTATACGTTAATATTTTTTTCATTTAGACATATCCAAAAATTAAAAAAGGTTTGATATTTTAATCGTTTTTAAATATACTCGTCTTTAATATTAAAATTAATATACCGGGTGTCCCATTTTAAAGGACCCACTCAAATATCTCAGAAACACTGCGTTAAATCAAAAAATGTTTCCTACAAAAGTTGTAGAGTTTCGAGGGGGACATAACATAGTAATATTCATATGACCTTGGGCGGCGTCTCCAAGGTCAAGTGAAGGTGAGAATAAATTTTTTAAATGGAAACCCATATTTTTTATTATAACATCTTTTTCCACTAATTAATTTGAATAACTTTTATCTGAAGCATTTTTTTATTTTCTTCAAAATTAATTCTCACCTTCACTAACCTTGGAGACGCCGCCCAAGGTCAAATGAATATTACTATGTTATGTCCCCCTCGAAACCCTACAACTTTTGTAGGAAACATTTTTCGATTTAACGCAGTGTTTCTGACAATGAGATATTTGAGTGGGTCCTTTAAAATGGGACACCTGGTATATTGTATAATATAATAATTAATTAATATATAACTATTAATTAATATATATAACTATCTAATTAACTCTGGATATATTTTTGCCAAAAAAAAGTCAATCGAAAATTAAAATTCGAGATTATTGCCACGTGTATCTTTCTCGATCTCGATTTTGAGATTCCTAATAATTTTGCAGGGCTACTACGACACTATGGATGCTGGTTACATCGACGAATTCGGTTTTGTTTACGTGACAGCGAGGGACGATGACATTATAAATGTTGCCGGACATAGAATATCAACAGCTGCGCTGGAAGATATTATTTTCGCTCATACCGATGTCGCGGAAGCCGCGGTTGTCGGTGTCCCGGATCATACAAAGGGAGAAGTACCGCTGTGTCTTTACATTAAACAAAACGGTTCGTAAAATAGTCTCGAATATCCAGCTCTTTTCGAAAAAAAAAAATATGTTTATTATTTTTAACACCATACAACGATCGATGTTTCGCAAAATTCTCACACGTGTATATGTTTCGAAATATTAAGAATTATTCTCTACATTTGTCGATTTTTTTCAAAATATCAACCTCATCTCAATATGAAGCCTTTTTTTAAAGCAAAGACAATATACAAAAATAATTTAGAGAATTTCTTTTATATGATATATAATTGAAAAAATTAAAAAAGTATATAAAAAAATGCTATATTATTATTAATTATATTATTATATGTTTTGATATATATTAAGATTTTGTGATTATAATTTTTTAAATGTATTATAAAAAATCCCTCAAAAAAATATTTAAAAAATTATAGATATTGTTATATTATTATTGTTATATAATTTTACTAATCTCGCGATTAGAAAATTACAATGAGGTACTTTTTTTAGATTCCATAAGCAACGAGGAGGAGATAAATCAAGAGCTGGTCTCGCGGGTGAGAAATATGATGGGCCCCATCGCGTCTTTCCGGACCGCTGCTGCAGTTTCCGCTTTACCTAAAACGCGCTCGGGGAAGATAATCCGAAAATCTATCGCTACAATGGCACGCTCGAAACAATTCAAGGTAGGATTGAGATATATTAGAATAGAATCTCTATTTTTTTTTTTTTTTTTTTTTTTTTTAATCTGGACGCGTCCTCACTGAATTATATCTTGAACGAAAAACACATCTTGAAACGTGTTGATTGAGAGATAAATATATATATTATTCGTCTCTTTTTCATTATAGTTTATTATATATTAATTAATAGTTTAATATATACCGGTCCCATTTTAAAGGACCCACTCAAATATCTCAGAAACACTGCGTTAAATCGAAAAATGTTTCCTACAAAAGTTGTAGGTTTTCGAGGGGGACATAACATAGTAATATTCATATGACCTTGGGCGGCGTCTCCAAGGTCAAGTGAAGGTGAGAATAAATTTTTTAAATGGAAACCCATATTTTTTATTATAACATCTTTTTCTACTAATTAATTTGAACAACTTTTATCTGAAGCATTTTTTTATTTTCTTCAAAATTCATTCTCACCTTTAAATTCTCACCTTCACTTGACCTTGGAGATGCCGCCAAGGTCAAATGAATATTACTATGTTATGTCCCCCTCGAAACCCTACAACTTTTGTAGGAAACATTTTTCGATTTAACGCAGTGTTTCTGACAATGAGATATTTGAGTGGGTCCTTTAAAATGGGACACCTGGTATATTATAATATACAGTCTAATATATATATTAATATATATTAATTAATATTATTTTACAATAGTAAAAAGATTGATTCTTAAATGCATAGTTGTTAGTTGTGTATCAAAGTTAAAAAAAATTTTAATAATTCTTGCGCTTTTTATTATTTTATTATTTATTATCGAAACTATATTTGAGGTAGGATTCAAGTATTATTGTACAAATCTCTTTCTCGAATCATTGAACGGGCATCTCAATAATCGAAACTTTAATTCAGATAATGCGTATATCTATTATCTCTTTTATTATAATATATATCTTACTCAGAATATTAACTAATTTTGATAATAAAAACAATTAAGAGAAAGAAAGAGAGAGAGAGAGAGAGAGAGGAATATAATAAAATATTATATATATAATATATATTATTATATATATTTTTTATACTCCTCTCTCTCTCTCTGCTCGCTCTCTCTCTCTCTCTGTTCGCTCTCTCTCTCTCTGCTCGCTCACTCTCTCTCTCTCTCTCTCTCTCTCTCTCTCTCTCTCTCTCTCTCTCTCAATTGTTTTTATTATCAAAATTAGTCGATATTCTGAGTAAGATTAGTCGATTTCTACGTGAGAAAACGGACTTACATTAACAAATACAAATACTACATTAACAAATGCAAATAATTGATGATCGTCACTAACCTTTTTCGGTGTTTTCATGTTACCTGCGACGAGCATCCCGTCAACTTCTTTAATTTTCAGATTCCAAGCACGATCGAAGATCCCACAGTATTTCGCGAAATTAAGGAGGTTCTTCAAAAGCTTGGATACGCAAAACTAGCCCCGGATCCACAATAATCTTACTTTTTAACGCAACTCTTACGCAAGAAAACTTTCACAGTTGCACTTTGAAAAAGAATACAGTTATGGCAGCCAACTTCGTAAAACTAAAACGCGTGTCATGACTGTGTGCAATGTTCACTCGTCAAGTCTGTTCTTTCTAATTGCGCTATGTTGCACTTCCTGTATTCAAACGAGGAGATTTAGTATATGAATGTGTATATGTATAGACATATACATACATATTATTATACATATATTAATATAATATATATGTATATAATAATAGTATAATATATTTTATATCATATTTTTAATAATATAATATATATATATATATATATATATATATATAATTATTTTAATAATATATTATATTATTGTAATATATTATTTATATTATGAGATATATAGCAAAAAAGGAAAAAAATTAAAAGAAACAGAAAGAACAATTAAAAAGAATAGACCTATTGTTGTTGATCGAACTGTCCATATTACTTCAATTTCTAAACAAATTATAATATTGATTAATAATTATATCTTACAGTAGTATCTTAAATGCGTAAATAGTTGTACCAAAGTTAAGAAAAATTTGAATGATTGAATTCTTTTCCTTGTATATATAAATGTATGTACAAGCACACATTCATCTCTTTTCTATATGCAACTAACACCCATTTGTGTATTCGTAAGTATCCTGCGATGCATGTTTGGAAGTACTTTTTAATAAAAAGTATTTGTCAAGTATGTGTCTTATTGTTTCCTTGTATATATTCTGTCTTATTATATATTTGTGTAAGGGCTGAGGAATTTTAATAAGTTAAAAATAATGAAGACTATATATTTCTCTCTCTCTAAACTAAAAAACTATTGACGTGAAATAAAATAAACATGGACGTATTCGTGCACCTTGAATATCTGTAAACCCCACGTGCTATATACTTCATTCCATTGAATACTCCATTCCTCGAATATAAAAAATCCGTCACATTGCAAGGATGTATACGACGGATACACATCCACGTCCCTATTAAAATTATCAGGGCACATTTTTTTGCAAATTTGTTTTTAATGACAATATAATAAGAAACAGTATAATAATAATTGTAATATTAATTTTATAATTATAAATTGTTGTGTAACACTATCTTGTTGATTTATTCAATAAATTTCTTTTCCAACTCTTACCACCACTTTAATAATTATTATTTTTAATAATAATTATATAATAATATTAATTATATTTTCTTAATGTTAATCCGTAATCGATATCAATCGCCTACTTTACTCCCATTTATATGTGTCGCACCTCAGAAGAATAAAAATATCGTGATTTTTTCTTTTTATTATCAAGGAGACACGGTAAAATTATTTGATCATTATCCATTTATAATTATTTCAATGCAAGTGCCATCATTCAGCTTATCTAATTAAAAGGAACACACGCGCTCTTGAGTTTCGATTGTGTATGTCTCCTTATCTATATAATCGAATCTATTTGCTCTTATATATATTATATATATGTTCTTATATATACATTATATATATATATATATATATTTATATCATATATATATATTTATATATATAAAATGATATATATACATTATATATATATATTTATATCATATATATATATCATTTTATATATAATATATATCAGACTATAAATATTTTTTCTTTCCCCCCTTTCCCCAATTCCCTGCTTGTTGCGTCATAGCACGCGGACGCACGTATAGCTCTGCGATATATAGATGAGTTGTGTGTTTATATGTTACATTATTACTAATCCGCCAAAATTTCATCATGCCCGTTTGGTTTGCTTAATTATCGAGGGCTCGACT
Source organism: Prenolepis imparis (assembly GCF_030444845.1). NCBI lineage: Eukaryota > Metazoa > Arthropoda > Insecta > Hymenoptera > Formicidae > Prenolepis > Prenolepis imparis. The sequence continues at coordinate 5,539,012 of NW_028141173.1, forward strand.
TGCATCATATATTTGTCACATTGAAATAATGATCATTTTCTTTTATTATTAATCTGTCATAACATTTAATCAAGTTTTTTTTTACTCGACGACCTTCAGCACCTTGCCAATCGCGATAGTTTTATCTGAAATTGCACACATTATATATATATATATATAACTGCGATAGTTTTATATCCGAAATTGTACACATTATTGTAATCAAGACGCAAACAAGAAGACGAGATAATAAAGAGAGAATGTACTACATGAAAATGTTACTTACTTTCATCCCTAAGAGTAAAGCGACCCATTTGTTGGAATAACTTGAATCTTTCGAGACATATAACTCCCGCGCACTCGATTCTCATTATAGCCACTTGGTCCTGCTTGACAAACCTTGGCCTCGTCTTGCTTTTATCGCCCGTTTTCTTGTCGACCAAACAGATTAGCGCCTTCACCGTAACTTCCTCCGCGGCGCAATGAATATGCATGACAGCACTGTATCCCGCGCAAATAATACTCTTGTGTTCCAGAATCACAACTTGCGCGTCGAAAACCTTCCCTGTTTTGATAGGGTTATTGCTGTCGCATAAGACGAATCCAGGACTAACGTCTTCTTCTTCGATACCTTTCAGCTTAATCTTCACATTTTCTCCAGGTCCAACCGACGTTACTTCCTCGTCATCCGACCACAATTGATCTACCGTTACTGCCGTCTGTGTATTTAAAACAGAATATTTTTATAAATATATGTTATTCTACGAAATGCAAAGCATTTATTTTCCAACAATATTATAGAAAAACAATATCAAATTTTTTCTGTATTAGATTAGTGTCAAATGTTCATATTTGTTAAATATAAAATTGGAAATAAAATCATAGTTTCCATTTAATTTTTATTAATCGAGATAGTCATTAAATTGGATTTCATATCATTTTTCCACCTAGCAAAGAGAGTTTTTTAATTCTTTTCTCAAGACATTCTTCTTACTTTGTTTCAAATAGAATTTAATTTTAAAAAATCATCCTTCAATCTAATATAAGTCAGTGTACAGAGTAACATAAATTTAGCTCTGTAAACAAAAGATATACGTACCCTATTTGGCATAACAAGCAACGACTGTCCCTTTTTGGCTTCTCCTGCTTCAACTTTACCCATAACTACTGTTCCCATATCCTTATATTTGTCGACGATTGGCATGATAAAAGGTCCATTGCTCTTACGATTGAGCGATGGTAATGAATCAATAAAAGGTATGAATGGTGGGCCGCTGTACCAATTACAAAGATGTTCGGGTATTGAATCTTTCAAACCAATGCCAAGTTGACCAGAGACTGGCATAAATGTAAGATCTTTTGCAGGATTGAATCCTAATTTACGAAGATATGGCAGTATTTTATCCCTGTAAAATATATTTTTTTACAATATTCTTTTATTCGCTCAAATAGACAAAAATACATGCATTATGTTACTATCAGTTGTCAGAAGATGAGTAAAATTTATTCTCTTAATGAAAAAAACAAAAATTTGATCTATATTATAGTTATACAAGTTATATTTACATATAACTGTCTAGTAAGAAATGTTGATTTCAAGTTTAATTAATATTTAAATTAAATCTTTTTATATTCCTTTTCATCCGTCTATTATTTTCTTTTAATGTTCTAGAATTTACATTTTTCATATATACCTGCATTCATTGTATCGACCTTCGTCCCATTCAACGGTGGGGTCGTCCATCTTATTTACTAACACAACCAGATGCTTGACACCCGCAGTTTTAGCAAGCATAGCGTGTTCTCTCGTTTGACCTCCTCTGTCGAATCCCGTTTCAAATTCGCCTTTCCTCGCAGAAATAACAAGGACTGCTAAATCGGCTTGCGCCGCACCACCAATCATATTAGGTACGAAGCTTTTATGGCCGGGTGCGTCTAATATTGTAAAGTGCTTTCGTTCTGTCTCGAAGTAGGCTCTACCCACTTCAACCGTTTTTCCCTTTTCTCTCTCTTCTTGATTTGTGTCCAGCGCCCAACTTAAGTACCATGTTTCTCGACTTCTCTCTTTTGCCTCTCGCTCATATTTCTCTAAGGTACGTTTGTCAACCATCCCCGTAAGCGCCATAATCTGACCTCCAATAGTTGATTTTCCAGCATCTGCAACACATCAAAGGAATATTATGTAGCAATCGATAACTCTACTTTAAGGATGTATCAAATAATATTATTCTATAATTAAAAATAATTCTATAATTAATTATTATACTTATGTCAAATTTAATACTCACCTACGTGTCCTATAAAAACAACATTAACATGTTCCTTTTTGCTTTTAGTATCTTCCGCTACTTTGATAGGTTTCTTTTTGGGTACTTTAACTACCAGTTCTTCATCTTCATCATTGTCAGCCTAGATATAATGTAAAATACATTAATAAACATAATGTAGAATACAATGTATAATAATATAGCAAATTAAAATTAATGTATTGTATATATATGTAATGCATGAAGTAATATTTATAGTTTAACAATATTAAAATGACATTCAATAAAATATTAGATAATAATACATATAGAAAAAGTGATATATATAAAATAAAAATTTTATTTAAAATAATTCTTAAGATTATAATAGAATATATTGTAGATAGAATAAATTGTGAAAAAATATGTCAGAAAAATTCTATATATATAATGTATATATCTGAATAAACAGCCATTTTTCTTTAATCTATTTAAATAAAAATAATCTATCTCATTTAATCTATCTCATTTAATCTATCAAATTTTTCTTAACAAAAATATCAAACCACAAACAAGTATATAAAAACCTTAAACATTGTAAAAAAATAATATTCTGCCAAAAATTTATCAATGTGTCGTATCAAATTGATTTTTAGTCCATCCCCAGATACCGACTCTAGATTTTCAGAATTTTTAGTTTTCATGTTTTTGAAAATATATCAAGAATAGGTCGAATGTCTTGCAAACATATAATGTTGGATAGATTATAGAATGAGAGATAACTTTGTTTCTTCAAACATTATGTTCCGAATATTTCCATGGTTGTTATCACAGATTATCATAGATTATCAATGCTTGTAAAACATTCACAATTCAGATACTAAAGTGATTCATATTGTCAAGAATAAAATGATTCATAGGGTATTTTATTTGTCAGAAATCAATGTTATGTTCTTCAAATAACTTATTTCTGAAAAGTTTTCAGTATAAGTTTCAGATATATCAACGTGCACAAAATAAAACTGCATCTTAGTTGTTTTGTGATTGTAAGAATATAGAGTGTATTGGATATAATTTTCAAATCGTCGATTCATGAATCTACATATACATATACACATTCGCTTTAGATGTATAACATAATCCTTGCGTATATTATTTAATAATCTATCTATGAATCTGTAATAAATTATTATTAGTATTATTAACATTAATTTATTATTATTTAACAACCATAGAAATATTCGAAACAGACGTTTAAAGGAACAAAGGTATCTCCCAGTGTTTATGATTACAATATATATTATGTTTATAATGTTTTTCAGCACAAAGACATCAACACTATCAACTTGATATATTTTTAATTAACATAAAAATTAAAAATTCTGAAAACCTGGTATCCAGATATAGGCCGGAAACCATTCAAATTAATATTTCTCCTTTATACTCACTTCTTCGTTCTCAGGTGTAAGTAAAGGATCACCATCGACTGCTGCTTCTTCCCAAGAATCTGCAGGCTGATGTTCTGGACTGGTATTTAGTTGGTCGTTAACATTCGGTGGTGGAGCCCCTCCCCCAGCAGGAGGTTCCTCAACTCGACTGCCAATTGGATCTGATAAAACAACGGGAGTAGAATTTCCTATGAAAAAAAACAAAAAACCATGTTGACATAATAATATATACAAACGATAAGATAATATATACAAACATTTAAGCGTTTGAATTCTGAAGGATAATAGAAAAAGATTATTAGACATAAATATAAACATAAAGTTGATCATTTCATGTGATAATATATATATCGATCATATTATATGAAATATTTTCTTTCGATAAATTACATGCATTGGTAAATTTTATTTATAACAATTTTTTTAAGAAATTCATTATTTTATCACTGATTTCATTAATTTTATCATCTAACTAAACTCAAATATTTATGGTCTTACACAGAATTAATAAAATAAAATGGAAGATAGAAAAAAGAATAAATTCTAAATTTTTATATTACAATATTATTCGTGATACAAAATTTCATACTAAATTGCAATATTTCTTTGTCATGCAGTTACAAAGGTCAATGAGGAAGATATCAATTCGACCTCCCCAATCTGCCAATGTTATACAGGATGCTCTTAAAAGTTTGGCCAAACTTTACCATGATAATATTTTACCGATCGTACCAATTCTAAACCGGCAAATGTGGATTAAACATAAATAAATAGCAAATGGATTTTTCTTCTGTTCGATTCACAGACGTTGAACATTTCACATTAGATTTAACAAAAATTTTACAAATTTGAAGTTACTATCAAAAATTATATCAAATGTTTGAAATTGTTGAAATCTAATGTAACGTAGCATCATTACGCAACAATTATAATTAAATATCGAATAAGAACATGGTACGCAGCTATCTCCTATCTCTAATTTCTCATCAATATAGTTTTCGGTGTAACAAGGATGCGTATTCAATTTCAATATTCATGTACAAATCGAATAACGTTAACATAAAGAATTGCAAATTCCAGAACGGTAAATCTCGAATATTCCAACCATATGGTATCCGAATGCAACATCTGGACACAGCAAACAGATACCGAAAGGATTCACCGAGGAACGAACCTCGGCGGGGAAGGGAGACTTTCGCGAGAGATTCTCTCTGCTCGCCTTATCGTCTCGAGGAGAGGCACGCATGGCTCTCGCATGACTCTCGCATGACTGAAACGTGAGCGAGGAGATAGGGGTTAGTTGGCGGAGGAGAAATGTGCGCGCGAGAACCACAACAATGATGATCGCGGCGCAGGTCCGGTACGTGGAGCACGGCCTCCCAGGTGGTTCGCCGACCTGGTTGGCCAACTAACCATGATGCAGCTCGACGGGCACGGAGGTGGTGGTGTTGGCGGTGGCTGTTACGGTGGTGCTCATCGCCGCGGCGGCGACATTGCAGGGACCGCTGCCGTCAGTCGCCGCGTTGCTGCTCTGCGGCGACGAGCTGATGCAGAAGGAAGGCACGAATTCCGCAGCGTTGACGTTCAGGGTCGAGAACTTGCTCTCGACGGACTTGTCCTGGGGCGGGCCGACGATGTCGCCGTTGGTGTCCGCCTGCTGTTCCCACGAGTCCGGTGCTATGCTGTTCGCCATATTAATCAGTTGTTTCGGGGGGGCACACACACGCGGCCGGGTCCAAAGAGCTTTTCAAACACGGATAAACACGTATGCGTATCCCGGAGGGGGAGGAGAGGCAACGGGACGCGAGTCGCAGACCGGACACGCCGCGCGCTGGATCCGACACCCGGGGGGGGGGCCTCGCTCGGGACGGGACTTAAAAAAATAGTTTTATTTGTGTCACGCAGCACACACTTCGGCGTACACACTCACCGCGTACACGCGCCGTATGATCGCTAGTCCGCGTGCGCGTGCGTCCCCCCGTGGTCTCGCGAGGCCGGCGCCGCCCCGCGGCGAGAGCCGGAACTAGCGCGATATCGAGATCGAGAAACATCGAGATCCGCCGCCGAATCGCGCCGAAACGCGCCACTCTTTCGGAACAGAAAAGGGAAATATTATTATAATAAATAATAATATAAGAAAGGAAATATATATTATTATTAATTATTATTTTTTTGTCCCGCGATAAATACTTTTAATTTTTTTCGTTGCAAAAATGTCCCTAGCATATCTCTGTCTAGAGACATTTCGCGGGCAGATACTTTCGACTTTCGAGATTTTTCGAATTTATAATAACTTTTTTTGTAAAATATATATACAAATAGAATTAATAACAATATAATATGATGAAATAATAAATGTGTAATTATTATTATATTGTTATTCGAACTATATTTATTAAATTTATATATTGAATATAATATTATATATTTATTTATTATTATCGAATTATGACATGTGTGTGACACAGCTGATTTTTAAAGAGCGCGTAATTCCTTGCTTTGAAATTCGCATTATTTTTTCCAATCGGTGCGAATTTGTTAAAATTATTATTGTGTAGATTTGGAAAAGTAACCATACGAGGTGTAATTTCACCGAACACACTTGCGTTTATACATGTATATGACAGTTTGCTGTGCACAACTTCTTCGGAGCGATTGCAATCTCCTCTTCCTTTTGATATCGACAGGACTGAATAAAATCATCGAAATCATGGATTTATTGGGTTCCATTCTGAAATCTATGGACAAACCGCCGTCGGTGAACGACAAGCAGAAGGCGCTCATGAAAAGTCAGTTGAGTCCTAACCTAAAAATTTACAAACAAAAAAAAAAAAAAAAAAGACAACGATTTCGTCAAAAGAATTTAACAATTTCGTTGGCTTATGTGAACTCATTTCGATTATGCAGAACAGCAAGAGGAATATCAGAAACGTCAGAGGGCCGAGGCGGAAAAGTTGAAAGTCTTTCGGCGAAAGGTAAAGTCTTCGTCGTCGGTTTTTTTTTTTCCTCATATTTTTCCGTCAATTATGGCTTCGTTTAACATTTTAACGCGATATGTTATCTTCATATCATAGATCGAGGAAGAAATTAACAAGTTTCTACAGGATGACAATAGGAAGGAACACAAATTTTCCACCATGGACCAGATACACAGGAGTATCGTGTAGGTACAAATGTATTGTTTTGTGATTACATTTAAAATGTTAGACGTACGCGTTGTATTCCTGGATTATTCTATATTTACACATTTCTCTGTTTTGATTTTTCAGTCACGATGTAGCAGAAGTGGCAAATGTTTTGGCATATTCCTTCGGCGAGGAAGGTGTCGATCGTTACATTATGATCTTCAAGAGGGAACATGCACCTACAGAGGATCACTTAAACACATTACGCAAGGGTGAGGAGTGGAACGAGAGGGTTGCAGAAAGATTAAAGAAAGAGAGAGAAAGTAAAGCCAAGGAGGAAGCAGAGTATGCAAAATCCAGAAAACGAAAGGAGAATTTTGTGCCCAACAGCTTCTATAAAGATAAATATCAACATCTGATTGGTAAGGAAGCTGCTTTGGAAGCTGCTAGAAAAACGGAAGCCAATAGCAGTTATGGATGTGGTGAGTATAAATACAGATATAAATACAAATATACATAGTATTCTAATCTCTTGTAATTTTTAAATTATTATAATACTTAGAGATGTGTATGTATGAAAAATTTATGCTACCCATACACACGCAAGTGGAATTTATTGCCATTTTAAATTCTAGTTCCTAGTGAAAACAAAAAGGACCAAAGAAGTATAGAACAAACTCTCGCTGATATACGTGCTAAGAAAAGGAAATTGGTAACAAATAATGAAACTAGCAGTTGCAGCGACAACAGTACAAAATAGTGCTATTATATAAATAATTGTAGGTATACATAAATTATCTACATTCAATTAATTGTAAATAATACACCATATTAGATGTTACAATGTTATTACAGATTATTACATTATATGCATCCCTAGAGAGAAGTCACACATGGTAATCTAATTTATTAAAGTTCCGAGTTTACTCTTGTTCGTTCTTACGAGTCATATAAGCATCTTACAAGTTCTATGATGGCATTACAATTAATATGTAACTGCGTTAGAAGTGAAGCAACAAATCACTTCTACTTTATCTCATTACGATACGTATATTTCTATGCTACACCGAAGAAACTCGATCTCATATGTACAATATAATACATTATCCTGCATATTACATACACATAATGCATGTATGTACACATGCAAATATTTGTTCCTGTGAATTTTTCCTTGCCTACAAATCAAGCGATGCAAAATTGCTTTATTTCAGTTAGAGGTATTCTGTGGTGGAGTATTTAGGAACCGATGTTCTCGGAGCCGGTTTCGGCTTTGTAGGCGATGGAGATTCGAATACAATCTGTTCTTTCAGGGCAAGCAGCTTCGTAAACTTCTGATTTGTCACGCTTTTGTACAATTCCATTCCACGGGCGATAATAATGTCTCGCACATACGCTGCATTATTTTGTACTAATTTTCGCTGAAAAGGAATAAAGTTTAGTAGAATTATTACCCGACATCTATTTACATGATACAGTAACTTGATAGAAATGACGTTACTGAATTTACCTCTTGCTTCAGCTTCGGATCCGTAAGCGAAAGAATTAAATGTTGAACTTCGACCCGCATCACGGATACAAGTGCGTTATCTATTGTAGACATAAGTTCGGGTACGGCTACGCTAAGGCAATCTTCTAACAGACTGACATAAATCTTGGAGAAGGTTAATGTCGTGTGTGTCAGCGGTATCCAACAGTCATTTGTCGCGTACGACGATGGTACGCCGATACCGAGCTCGTCGAGCTCGGATAATAGCTTCTGAAGATTCTGACTAGTTTCCAGATTCGTCGGTCGCCAAGTGTCCTCCGCCACATGACGCTTCGTTATATCGATGCAATTCACTCCCGTGTCTTGGATCGCTTTGGCTAATGGAGATCTGAGTTGTCCATCCAGCTGGTAACGAAAGTCCATGCTCAGTTGAGTTAACTGAAAATTGAATTATTATAAAACTCATTGTGTTGAAATATATTCGTGCATGTAAATATATACCCAACATACATAAATATATGTATCTCTATTTTAAAAGAATACGCACCTGATCGCAGTGACCTCGAACAGCGACGATGCACTCTACTAATATGCTTAACGTGACTTGCGGTACAAAGAGTTGCTCAGCTATGTGCGACGTTAAGTGCTTCACCTCTTGGCTGCACCACACAATTAAACCTTAAACAGCAACGAGCAAGTCAACTTATAAATTAATGAAATAATTATTTGTGATCAATATCTTTATCAATGTTAAATTACCGGAAGTACAGTTTGTAGATTGGGGAAAGGTTTTCAAGAATTCTCTCGCTATTTCCACTATATTGCTGAAGGCAATCGCGCTGAGTTGCTTTACGTAAGCTACAGTCGTACTTTCTCGTTTGATCCTTGACAGTCGTGCCTTCAGCACCGCGCTGCATAATTGCAGATACAAGTGACACGCTTGAGCGCTTCTGTTCAACTGTATCAGGAGCTTAACCGTACGTCGCGCGCTTCTCAAACCGCCTCCTTGCAGCGACTTCGCTTCGGCGCCCAATTCCAGTTCCTTGGTCAGCACATTCACCAACGATCGACCTCTGTCGTTCACCTTCGTCTGGATCTCCGTCAGTAGCGGTATCGGTTGAGCATCCTTCAGGTAGGCCTTTGCCTTCTCTAATAAACTGTAAGCCTCCTCGAAGTGACGTTGTGCTATGCAGGAATCCAGATCCTCGGCCACTTCCAGCACCCACTCCGGTGGCGGTTCGTGATATTCCGAATCGTCGTCGTCATCCATGCCTAATGAAAATTTGGAATGGAAATATTGAGGGAAAAAAGTCAGATAGCTGATATGATAGCAGGTGGAGGCAAAATAACACGCATGAGTAAAATAAATGCTAAAAGATCGAAATACAGGAACATTTATCGTATCTGCAAACCTCACCTAACGTATTCGAATCCAAAGACATTGAACGAGACGGCGCTGCTTTGTCTTCCTTTGGACGTTTATCGTTATCCGGCGCGTGATCAGTCGAATTCTCCTCTGCTAGCTTTGCTCTTTTCGCTTGCTCGCACTTATCTAACCACTCTTTCTGCAAAATAAATAGATTCAAATAATTCTACTTTGTGTTTTAGGATCATTTTTGTTCTTGAACACACTAACTTTACTTGTCGCAGTGGGACACTGAAACACCCTTGTGTCGGAAAATGCCAATAGTTTGAAGGCCAGCTTAACTGTGCCATGATCTCTCACATTGACAATCGCTAGGCTTTCAAGATTATAAACCGCTTGCATTTTATATCTAGGAGGGCCGCGTCTGCCGCCATTCGCCAGCCAAGATGCGACCATCAAAACGTCGTTGAATAAGTATGCGTGAATTCTCTTTAACGGGGTTCCTTCAATCGGATCTAACTCGAGCAGGGAACCTTCGTGTAAGCACACACGTCCTGGAGTTTCAGCTAAGCTCTGGGAAAAAGAAAAAAATGTAAGTTTTTGTGCTCATACATTTATGACAATAAATTATCTTGTTTATTAGATATAATGACCAACCAGAGCCCCTTCGACATTTTCCATCAATTGAATGAGTTTTTGTTTTTGTTCCTCTTCCTTAGACACAGGATTAACAGAGTTCTCTTGCTGCGATTCGGACAAATCTTCAAAGACGACGCCCGCTGTTCTGGTAGATCCTAGCATGCTCAACAAAGCACGCTGCTCGCTCAAGAGCTGCGACAGCTGATACATCTCGCTCTCCAGATGTGAGATCTCCTTGGCAGTCTCGATGAACTGCATATAATTTTGATAAACATTTCGTTTCAATTGAGCAGATGTGTTGTTTGCCAGTTCCTGTATTTTTGCACGCTGTTGCCTCAGTTCGTCCGCACCGATGCATTGTGCGCTGAGTTCCTTTACAACTATAAGTGAAAAGAAACAAGGAAATAAATAATTTTTATCATCTCTTTTGTATATTTCAAAATACGTATTAAACTTCATAAAGATCTAAATAATCGATGAAACAGAAGCACAAGATCAATTTTAAATATCTCCTGACAAGGCTCTTATGAAACCGAAAACAGGTCGTCCGATCCTATCATATGTTTATAATAAACTTATTGAGGAATCGAGATAGGATTTTATATTCTTCAACAAAGTACGTGAAGTAACTTACATTTTTCCGGATTAAAGTCCTCGGCTGCGAAAATCTTCGCTAAATTATTATCAGCCATTGTAGTAGTTTCTCTCTCTCCGCGGAGAAGTGCTTATTGTTATCAACAGTATAAGTTACGTGCTTTTGTCATGTTACGTTTCCCCATCGAGTCCCTTCACGTCACTTGTCACGAATAAATCGACATGATTACAGCTCCAGTCCAGTTTACACTTTACACCTCCTCCGCCTCGACCTAACCTCAAAATCTAAAGTCTTCTCTCCGCCAGCCAGAACTCGGTCGATAAAGTATCGCCTCTTCAATTACCGACATTGCTTATAGTTGCGTATTTATTATATACTAAAATTTTTTTCATCAAGTTTGGTGCAAAATTTATGATCGAACAACAGTTGTCGAAGAACAATAATCGAATGACGATGCGAAAATAATTTTCGTGGCTGTATTTTCGAGTTGAATCGTCACTTTCGGCGACTTATATGCGCAATTTTCCCACATAACGTCAGCTGGGAGTGTGGCGGCTCCTGTAATCCGGCTACTCGGAGGCTGGTTGTGTAGGAGGGTCTGAGGTCGGGGTCACCTGCTGGTGCGGGGTTCACGTTGACTGGGCGTCCGCACTAAGCTCGCCATCAATATGGGCACCCCGGAGGAGTCCGGGGTGACCAGGTTAGCTAAGGAGAGGCGAACCGGGCCAGAGGGGAAACCCAGCAGCCAAAAGTCTCCGTGGCGGGCAGTAGTGGGATCGCGCCCGGGAGTGGGACCGCATCGGCAGCCTGGCTGATATGACCCGACACATAACTTTTGCCTTTTTTTTCAATTTTCCGACAATCCCCAGAGCCTCCTCGTGCGTCTTCGCGAGGTGTTTGATTTTTCCGAGGCACTTTTGCACGTATTTTTTAATTGCGTAACATGACACATTTGCTCTCTGAGAATATGAAGACAAGTATTTCGAAGTTTTTTATTCCTTTTTTTTCGATATATTTTTAGCACATGTGTTTTATATACATATGTATATTTTTTAGAATAAATCTGGTTGTAAAAAATATATATTTTAAAACAAATCTGATTATAAAATAGAAAGATTTCAGAAACAGTCGACATGTTTTTAATATTTTAGCAATACGACTTGAATATATATTAAATTGATAAATTTTCATTAATTTTATTCATATTTTAATTAAAACATCTATTATATTATACAGATATTTAATACAAATGTGTTAAATCATAGAAAATACTTAGAATAAGTTAGGTGATTATAATTATTTAGGCATTTCTCTCAATCATGTGGATAAGAACAATTACAAGGAGAAAAGGAATATGATATATAATACATATTTGTGGAAAAATTTTTATCCATTGTGTTGTCTTATAATGATGCTACAGAACATTGGTAAGAATGAACTCATTGCGGCAAGGAGATAATTTATAATATACAATATAAAGATTTAAATTGTATGCGTAAATCAATTTCTTCCTGATATAATAAGTTTAGCCATCACAATACAGTTTTCGGCTTATTCTTTCTCTTATCTAATGTAAAATTCTACGATTTCTGCTTTTCCTTCTTTGCTTGTTCCGCCAATGCTTCTAGCCGAACGTGCTCTGCGATTAAGGCATCCACTTCATTTGCTGGCAGTATTTTCGTTTTTGTTTTACCATTTTCGCGTGTTAATATCGCCATTTCCACTGCAAATAAAAAAGAAAAAAGAAAGACATTAATAATTTTGTCATAAGATATTTTAGAGAATTAAAAACTATAATTTTATCGATTTTAAAATTATATTAATTCATACATAAATAAAAATTTACCTTTCTCAGCAGAGAGCTTGTTCATATCTAACGTTTTAGTGAGCACTTTAATAGCGAGCGCCATTGCATCTTTCAAAGTGGTCGCGCCCTCTTTATATTCCTGTTTCAAGGAAGATACCGCCGCTGCCGAGTTATTCCCGATACATGTCGCCTTCCACCCACCATAATTTCCACTAGGATCCGATTGATACAACTGATAGCCGTAGTATTTGTCCCATCCCATGTATAAAATAGATACACCGAAAGGTCTCTTGCCACCATACTGAGTGTATGCCTGTTTAACGTCGCATAACCATGAGACAAGCTGTTCACAGGGTATAGCTTCCCCGTACTGAAGAAGATATCTCTGTGCGATGAGGCGTAATTCATTTGTTAACACATTTGCATCCGAAGTGATACCAGCTACTGAACAAACTATGTCGTCGTTCAGCTTGTAGATCTTTTCTGAGAAGAACACTTCGTCCAGCAACTTATTGGTGTTTCGTTTCTCGGCTGCTAATAGAATACCATCGTTTGCTAATATACCCAAGCAGGTACCAGCGTGGCTTATAGCTTCCATAGCATATTCGACTTGATAAAGTCTCCCCTCCGGGGAGAAAATCGTAGTACGAGTGTCGTATCTACGGGCCTGTAATGTAATAAATATATAATTAATATACTACACATTGTCAACTAAAAGACATTGACTTAATTAACATGAATATATATATAAAATTGTTGCAAATTATAAAAGATTCTTCTAAATTAATTTCAAAAGTGCTCAATACATAGTTTGTACTGTATTAAAATTTTAAATTATGAATAAAATATATTGATTTGATTTTAAAAATCTTACGATATTAAATATAGTTATAGCAATATGTAACAGCAATCAATGAAATTTATTAATATTGTAAAATTACAATAAATATTAAACTCGATGACAGTGCATTTCCCATATAACCTATACAGCGAGTATCGAAAGCGCAAATGTGACTTAAAAGCTGAATAGATATAATATTGAATTATAGCGAGATTCGTCAACTTACCATTTTGCTGAGAGTTTTGTGTTGTTTTAATAATTATCACTTATATGTCAGCAAAATGATTGAATCTGTCACCTCCAATAAAGAATGATTGGTAACAAATATATTGGCGAAACTGTCGACTGTCGACTATTCGATTATCTCGAATATTCGAGAGTAGCAGCTCAAAATCGATAAAACTCGCGACAATGGCTAAAATCGATATAAATTGAAAACAAATTACGAGACGTCCCTTTTTATAAATATATATAACTATTTTTTAAAATTTGTTTATAAAACTATTCGATAGCCATTAAAAATCGATATATGTAAAAATATGAATAACATAAAGAAAAATGTCTTTTCCCTTTAATATACTTTTTCTCTAATTTTGTTTGCAGCTTCTTTTTTTCGTTATGTTTATGGATGGGATGTTCTTTTAATGTAAAGAAAAGGCAATTATATTTAAATATTCTCTGAGGATTTCAATAATATATAAGATAGCATTGTAAAATATTTATTAATATGCTCCAAATATGATTTAAACATGTACTTATCTAGATTAATAGTGAACTAATTAATTAGTTAATTCCTTAGTAATTAATTGACTGCCAAATAACGATTAGAAACCATTAGTAAACCAATTATATATGTTAGTATGTAAATATCTACATTATAGACAAATGTTATAGACAATATAACCATAATGTTATCAACAATCTAAATAGCTTTCTCTTTCTTTAAAGATTTAGTTAATTCTATCAAATTTATTACTAAAGTATGAAAAAAAATATAATACTCAAGAGGGTAGTTAAATTAATCGACCACACTAGCCAATGAATTTGTCTAAGTTATGACTTTATCGACCATATGGTTGTGGTCTTTATAAAGTATAACTTGAAAGTTCTCACTTAAGAAAAAATTTGTAATTAATAATTTCAAGTTATACTTTATAAAGACCACAACCATATGGTCGATAAAGTCATAACTTAGACAAATTCATTGGCTAGTGTGGTCGATTAATTTAACTACCCTATTGATTAATTTATTAGCGATATATAACAAATAAAAAAAAAACATAATACTCAAGTATGAAAATATATAATACTAAAGTATGAAAAAAAATTGTAATACGTCTGTTTATGCCTCTGCGAGTTACCAACATAATGCTGAATGTTTAATGTATGTACGTAATCGTGTCATCGTGTCATGTAGCGTCAAAGAAAAATTTATTTTTTTGATGGAGATTCTTCACGCAGTTTAAGCTCATTCAATTGTTTGAGTAATCGCGCACTCTCCTCAGCAGCAGTGTTCTGAATATCTGTCAAATAAACTAATCGATCATTGAATTTCTTAAAGACAGCATCCCATTTTAATCCCCTCTCACCTAAATCTTTATCATTTTGACCGATCTTTCCTATCTCCTCTACAGATTCTATTTTTTTAACTTCATTGCCCTTTAATGCAGCCAAAAGTTCAGATGATCTAGAAGATGCTCTACTTTCACTAACACATTCCTTTTCGTCTTTTTTTAAGTTACCAAATATTTCGTAAGTTTCATTCAACTCAGTTTGTTTAACTTTTGTCTCATGATTTTGATTAAAGAGTGGCAAATTTTTCTCTTTTCTATTAGTATGCTGAGAATAAGTTCCTGCATATACTTCCTGGAAATATATAGATTTATCAAGTAATTAAAAAAGATTACATTAATACCATTACAGTAATATCCTCATGATATTATTCCTCTATAGATAAGTTCAAATGTTTATAAATGTTATAAAAAGATTATGTATTACCATATCAGTGCTACACTGAGACTGTTCCAATTGCTGGTTAATGTCATCGCATTCAGGATCTAAATTATCATATAATGTATTATAGAATAGATTTTGTAATTCAGGATTGGCTTTAGCTTGAGTACTTGAATCAAGATTATTTATCTGACTTTTCTCAGAGTCATCTTGTGTAGTTTCTTCATGTAATGTTTCATAAGTATCACGTGGAGGACGTAATGGTCGTTCTTGTACCTAAAATTATAGCAAACATGTAAAAAAGTATATTATAATTATACATATATACATATATATGTATAATTGTAATATAATTAATATATTAATTATAATATTGTTTATATAGTTATACAGTCAATCTACTTATTTGAAATATAGCTTACTGTATCTCTTCTTGACAACGAAGTTGTTTCTATAGGATTAATCGCCTTAAGACTTTCTACACGCATTCGTTCGCTATCTCTAAATTTTCTTCTCTCTGATTTTGACAATCCTGATATGCATCGCACTACTTGTTTACCTGCTGACGCTTCCATTGGATTATAAGATCGGACTTCTGGTTCCTGTTAAACAAGTTATATACAGATGTAGTAACTAATTTAAATTAATGCTGATAAATTTCTCATAATACAAATTAATTATTGCTACATTTCATACCTCGTCCCAGTTTTCAGATGACATGGGTTTATCTACAATTATGTCTTTTTCTTTTTTATCACATTCAGTATTCATATCTATCAAATTTCCAATACTTGAACATGTTGCAATATGTTCCTACAATATTAAAAAATATAAACTATAATAATATAACAGAAGAAACAGTAAGATTTTTCAGGAATATATATTGAATACATTTAGCAATATAATTTCACATTAAGTGAATAGATAGGAAAACAATGAAAGCTTGCAATTTGTATTATATATATATATATATATATATATATATATATATATATATAGAATTATACGTACTCTAAGATGGTCCTGATCTACTATGTGACTCTTATCCAATGGACATTGTACCTTGTTTGTTGTATTAGCACTTTTTTTGCATTTAGCCATATGAGACATAAGTTTGTATTGTTGAATGCGATGCGCAGGATTGTAGGGACAGCTGACTATAATATAAGGTTCCATGTCTGAAATATTCAGTTTTGTGAATTATGCAATTATTGCAATGCCATTATTAATATAAAATTAATTATTAAATATGAGAATCTGGAAAAAATATTAAACAAAATACGTTAGTTTTTAGTATACTGTATATATTACTGTCGTTAACTATTTGAAAACAAAACCTGCAAGTCTTTTAAAGTTTGTGTTAAGGACACATTTGAATATATCTTTTGTTATATATCGATGGAGAGAATTAATCAGATAAATTTATAACAGAATTATCACGAGTTTTATATTATATGAAATACTTTATAAGGTTTTTCAACAGAGAGAGAAATTTCATAAAATACATATAACAAGACTTTGTAAAAGAGAGATTAATCACCTTGAAATTCAAACTTTGTCAAAGGCCTAGATTTCTATTTTTATTTTGATTACATATTGACACGCAGATATATTTTTTTTTATTAAGCAAAATCATGTTACAATAGTAACGAGAAATAATAGAAATACCAGTAGAGAAATATACAATATGTAACAAATAAAATTAATGTTAATAAAACGATAAAGTAAAAAGATTTATTCGAGTAAAATGTTCAACTTCAAACGAATAATTTTATTATCAACAATCATTTCTCTTATAATCTGCAAAATATAAACAACGACGCGATCGAAGGTTCGTTGCGAGATAAAAGCTTCGACACGCTTTCTTTGTTAACAATTGCGTATTTTAGACAGTTCTCATCACAATTATAATTATATACTTACTTCTACGCAAAATAATATACGTATCACGTAATCTAATATATTCCTCAGATATTTGAATATCGCTGTACTTTTCCTTTTTTCTTTACGATTTACGATGAATTCCCGTCCACATCCAGACAAAGTCTTTTGTGAGACGTATGTAATATTATACCACGTTAGCTGAATTCCGTAAAGCTATCTTCTATAATATACGTGACGTGTACTATAGATAAATGCGCGCATATGCGCTTTACGGAATCCAGCCGTTATCAAACACCGGAGCAGTTTCTGATTGGCCGATTCCAGCCAGTTCATCTACGAATCACCGACAAGCGCGCGAAAATTTATCCACCAGCCCGCGTAATTTGAACATGCGATTAAGGCTCCTGGGTGCTCACCGCGGCCATATTGGATTGTGACGTCAGAGGCGAGAAAGCACACGCTGAAAATTCTTAGATGCCATTTTTTAATGAAAAGATATTTCGATTAAACAGTACTTCAGATGGCTTTAGCACACTGTTAAAAACCCCCGAAAACTATCCTTTTCCCTTTATAATCAATCAACATCTGTAAAATGATCGAGATGTCAGACTTTGACATGCGGAATGACTGCGCATGTGCAAAGACCAGACGGACTGGGCTTCATAATATTACATTTTACAGCTGTTGATTGATTATAAAGGGGAAAGGATAGTTTTCGGGGTTTTTTAAGAGTGTGCTAAAGCCATCTGAAGTGCTGTTTCATCGAAATATTTTTTTATTTCGAAATGGCATCTAAGAAATTTTAGCGTGTCTTTTGTCGCCTCTGACGTCACGATTTCGACATGGTCGGAAAGGAGCCAGGATTTATTCTCGGAAAAGATGGAGGGATAAAAATTGATGAGCACAATCAATGAATTAAAGTACAAGAACTTCTTCAGACATTTCACTCTTTATTTTCCTTTTGACTATAGTAACTTGAACTCATCTTTATACACTCTCATAGCCTAAGTACGTGTAAATATAATAACAGAAATTATATAACATATCGCGTGAAACTTATTGTTTAAAAATTCTATGTTTACAGGCCTCTCTCTCTCTTTCTAATCTAATTTCAATGGAATGATTACAGATATTTATGTCTCAACAATTCCGTTGCCATTCCGAGAACCTCGAGAACAATGATTTTTATAAGTTCTATCACGTATACCTTTGAACTAAATTATGAAGATTGCAAGTTTTTCACACAATGCGCAATAAAACGACGTCTTGCACGCACGCACAAATTTATAAATTAGTTGTGTTTTTATGTTGAAAATTAATTGATGAAAAGTGTATATACTGTCTTCCTCACGACGGATGGTGTTTTTTATTATACTAGCACTCGAATTATACAATGAAATATGCTGCTTTGTTTCGTGTGATATAATTATTTTTTACCAAAATGTAGATTAACGCGTTTGATATGAGTTATTAAAATTCACATATAATATATAAATGAGAAATCTAATATATTACTCTATATATTATCCAATAAGATAATATTTTAGACATATAAGGCTTTATTTTGTATAATATAAATTCAAGAATTGGTGTTTAATTCACACGTGATCAATTTTCATTATTAAAAACAAGTATAATCTTATTTTTAAAAGAGTTAGCACAATAGACTCGAAAAAACTATAACGTACATAAAATTACATTCAATATCCGATAAGAAATGATTTCATATATACAATATAAATTTTTATGTATATATATGTATATGTGTATGTATAATTGTTTAATAATATATATATATATATATATATAAATTTCAAAATTTATTTTAATAAAAACAAACACAATATGTGTTTTCACAAAGAGGAAATTCATTCGAGCACTATGCACACATTTATAAATAACGCAGCGCAATAAATATATAATAAACAGATACATATACATTTCGGTAAATAATCGACTACAAATAACTCACGCGAGCTGTACAATATATATTAAGTTATATTGCACGAATCATCCAAGGATTTCAAAAACACAGTCCTGCATGAGCTTATACAGATTTTTATATTTAGTGGAAGTCAGAAGTCCGATCTACTGGTCATCTTACTTAATTGTTTAAGAATTAAGTATTTCTTACAAAAGTGCGGCAAATTTTGTTCAATATTCAGATGGGCAATTTCTCATTTGTTAAGTTCATACAGGAATTTATTTTCTTTAAGAAAACGCATTCTCTATTTGATAATTACACACAAATCGAAAATTTTCAATAAAACTATTATAATGCCCATTATATATGTTTTTTTTCTGTGAACGCTGGCATAAAACATTACGAGTAACTTAGTATATATATAAGGCATTTTTAAAAATTCTTCAATTTGTCAATTTTCCTTACAGCGGAATACACACTTCATCGTATCAATGTACAAATTTTCAATGTACAATATATCATCTGTACATAGTTCAAGGAACTTTTCTTACACAATGTACATGTGATGTATAAATTCATAAAATATTCCATGTACATAAATTCCAATATATATATATATGTGTGAACATGTGTATGTGATGCATGTAACATTTTTTAAAAATTTTAGGCACATCGAGCACACAACAATGATGTACATACACAACAAGCCCTAGTTATAAGAGCACGATAACTTTTATACATATATATTTTTCTCCGATATAATTAATAGTACATACAAATTAAACACGGCAGCAGCTTTCATGATTGAAATCATAACAGCATTTGTACGAGCATATATATATATATATATATATATATATATATATATATATAATATCTAAATATATACCATATATTTGAGAGAGTGTAATTAACATTTTATAAAATAATTATACTATTTCGTTAAGAATATTTATGGATTTGATTACCATAATGTAGTAACATTAAAATACATTTTATCATATTTGATTGTTTGTACTAGAAATTTTTCACAAATTAATAATTTTTAAAACCGATAATATATGAAATATATACATATAATTATATAACAAATGATAACAATATTAAAATTATTAAAATTATACACATATTGAAATTATTAAAAACACTCGTATAACTGTTTCATATATACAAACAATTATTTTGCAACAGTTTATTGTATTAAATCTTAATTTTAATTATTGTATTTCATGAGGGCACTTTTATATACTTTCATTGCATTTAAGCCTGTAAGCATTTTTCAATATATTGGATATTATTCGAAATGCACATTTTAAACATCATGATAACAAATGCTTTCGATATATATATATATATATATGTCTTTGCAATCATTACATTCACAAATTCAACGAAAAATCAACAATTTGTTGTTGCTGTCAATATATATAATTCATATCATATAATTTTCTATTATTCTTTATATAATTTCGTTATATTACTAATGTAGTCATTGCACATTTAATGTGATGTAAAAGAAATGAATCAAATAATTATATCCAAAATATTAACTTTTTACATCATGAGACAGCATGATTACTCTACAGACTTTATGTGGCGGTAATATATATTTTATTTCAATGGCAATTGTATACTTTAGCACATTTTGTTCTCTGTAAAAATTTCCGATTTCCTAATCAGATTAGTGACTCGTAAAATATTTCTTTGTTTTCATATATGTATATGTATAAGATACATTTTATATATATTAAATATATCTTTAAAAATAATTATATAATTTATGATGTATGCTCCGATAACTAAGGCATAATTATGTACATGTGTATAAACATGCTCAAGTGTATAAATATAGATTCATTTATATATGTATAGATATAGATATAGATATATATATATATATATATATATATATATATAGATCTTTTATACTTTTTTATAATATATCTGTAACACACGATACAACAAATACTGTTAAGTGTATCTTAAGGCACTCGTGCGAATAAAATCTAAAACATTTGAAACGAATAATGAAAAACAAAGATGTTTTAACTATAATAACAATCCATAAACTTACACATCTAACTATTACATTTGGTTAAATTGGTCCAGAACTAGAATAGATTGAATGAAACTTTCACATTGCATTAAACTCCTCGTAAGATAAATTAGGAAATAGTGTGAAACGATTGTCGAGAACACAATCGATTAACCCTGTATTAATATAACATTTTATAGCCTCTCTCTTAACAAATAATGTATTTTATATATAACCCCGTCTATATATAAAGCCAGGAACTAGTGCTTTAAGGAATTATTTCACTCCCGGCACACGTCTTCACACTTTAATAAAATCTATAGCGCAAAGTTTCTCAACTGTATGTTTCTTTTTTTACTACAATCAGCATTTTCAATAACTAGATATACTTTGAATAGTTCAAATCAAGTGCGAAACACGTGTAAAG
The DNA here is from genome assembly GCF_030444845.1 of Prenolepis imparis. Taxonomy (NCBI): domain Eukaryota; kingdom Metazoa; phylum Arthropoda; class Insecta; order Hymenoptera; family Formicidae; genus Prenolepis; species Prenolepis imparis. The sequence goes on from NW_028141173.1 coordinate 5,560,770, forward strand.
GGGAGCATAAAACTATGACTAAAACCTGTATTAACAGAAATTTTGAAGTAAATATATATGCGTAGCATCCCTATCCAGTGCTTGAAGACTGTGCACGTGTAATACGCATATTTAGATCATTTATGGAAAAAAATAAATAAAAGAAAGAAATTATATTGTAAATTGTGTGAGATTGGCCTCAACTTGCTCACTTTAAATTCTTCTAATATTAATATCACGGATTTTGCTTTAATAGATCCTCTGTGTTATGGCAATATATACATCCGTCAATGCCTAGTACAATGCTAGATGCAGATTCTCTTTACAATCCTCTCTAACGCTTTACCACAGTTTTTGCATCGACTATAATATGAGAGCTATGGGACATTATTTATTTTGCATAACCCATGATATGATTTCAATAAATATTTAGCAATGCCATAATAGACATTTTAATAAATATATAATATATATAATGTGTGTGTATACACATATATCCTCTCTGTTTTCTATATGTGATATGTAACATTTAAAATAACATCGATAAAATATTACAAATAAAATAACAGCGAGATAAAATATTGCACAAATAAAACTTTATAAATAATTATATAGTTTTTAAAGAAATAACAAAGAATGTGTGTGTAAACGATTATTTCAAGTGCATTTAACAGTAACACACACACACACACACATGCACGCACAATAATAATATAAATATCGACAGTTTTATACATTTATGTATAAATCGCGCAAACAGTTACATAATATAAACTTTCTATTATGCAAGATAAATCACTTTTATGTTCCATAGCTCACAGATTCGTTCATATAATATCTCTATATTTATAATATAGGAATGTTTCATTTTTTCTTGTACGACATCTCCATTATTAGAGATATGATTATACCATAAAACGCAGATTTTTACATAATTTTAACCATATACGTTTCTTAGTAACACAATGTTGCCAGTGTACATATTTTTGCAAACTGGAATGACAAATATAATTATAGATATATATCCATGTATATATATATATATATATATATATATATATATATATATATACACGTGTTTTATATATGTATATATTATATAAGTCTCTTCATAATATAAATAAAAATTCGCAGTGAGCACATTCAGCACGTTTGAATCACTCGTAAAACTTTGTACAAATAAAAGACCGGAGTCTTCTGAAAAGTGTAAACAATCGAACGTGTATTACTTTTAGCTTTGCTAAAGTCTTTGGCTAAACATCTATAATTGCGAGCTAGAATTGTCTCTCGGGTAACTTTTCTTTTGTTACTGATGATCTATTCATCTTGACTTGACTTAGCTAAAAAAATCAGCAAACGTTTTAAAGCGCTCCATTTATCTAACAGGTAAAATTTCGATGCTGACACGCCGTTAACAGTAGCAGCTATTAATTGTTAATTAACAATCAAGCTGCGATAGAAAATATTCGTATCATCTTTCGTATTATCGTCGCGAATAATGAATTTATAGAAGATTGCACTGCAAGCCATGTTATTATGATCACAGTAATTGAATATGTATATATGTATATGTATGCTTGATTCAAATATGTATATATGTATATGTATTCGTAGTTCAAACAACTTACTCGTTATTATTTATCAATGTCATTTTGCTTCTTAGGACTTTGCTGCGTACAGTCGAAACTCTTTATGACATCCTGAAAAAAAAAAAAAAAAAATTATATATATTTGACTATAACTATCTCATCGCTATGCATGTAAATTGTTGTGTAATATTATAGCACAATATGTAACGTAATCAGGATTGGGTAAGTTGATTATTTTTTTAAATTAAGTTAAGTTAAAATTAATGGCTTATAAAATTAATTTAGTTAAAAGTTGCATAAACAAAAAAGTAACTCAGTTAAAGTTAAGATTAAATTAACTTAAGTTAAATCGAAAGTTAATTTTTTAAGATATTATTTATATTAAATTAAAACTTTATCACGTCATAACTTTCAAATTTTTAAATTTAATATTTTATTTGTTAATGTTTTTAAATTTATATACCTATATAAAACCTTTATTTATTTCATAATGTTTGTAAGAATGACATACATCATAGAATGATGCTCTTGTTAAAATTTAATCGTTATTAACAATTTGTTTAATGTTTAAGATTTTATAAAATTAATAAGTTTAAGTTTAAAAATATAACTAGTTTAAGTTTCAAATTAACTAAGCTAAGTTGAGAAGTTATCAACCTTTTAATTTTTTTAACTTTTAACTATTTACCATTCAATTTTGAACGTAATGTGTAATACAGATATAAATGTTGTAGACACGAACCTGTACCGCAATTTGCAACGGCGTTAATTCACCTACAGAGCACTCGTTTCGCGCGACATTCGCCGGCAGAAGCCTAGGACAGGGTCTGCCCGTGAAGAGCATGAATAATGCGTGAATGCTTCTACGTTGCGTCATTTCTATGTGACGATGTTGATATCCAGCCAGGTGCCGACGATGCCGCGACTTTGTCGGGAACCACCTCTCGCACAGATTACAATATCGTCTGTGCTTTATCGTTGCCTGCGGAAGAAAAACGAGATAAGAAAGATTCTCGAGTCCGATAGTAAGAAAAAAAAAAGGACAATAGATATGTCGAAGGGACAAGTTTCTCTTTCCTTACCTTCTCGTGATAAGCTAATTGAGTTATGAAACTGGCGACAGACATCTCGCTCTTTTCATTAACGTCCTTCGCGTCGTTCTCAATTTTATCGCTCATGATGACTTTGTCGTCCATCAGTTTGGACTCTGCGACATCGAGATCCTCGCTATCTTGGATAGTGATGACTGGAGGCGATCGGGAGTTGTCTCTGTCGCAACTCGTCGTGTCGAAATTCACGGTGATTTCGGGTTCCAATATCGGCATGTTGTCTTCCTTGATCTTGATCTCCTTCGTATTATCACTCGCGTCCCTCTTCTGATCCGTGGTTTTCGATATTTTGGGAATCTTGTAAGACGCAAGCTTATTCTCCTCTCTTCGTTGCGGCTCCTGTAATCGAACATCGTCACTTTGTTCCTTCTTTCTCTTCTCGCTCAAGTATATAGTACGAATTAGGCTCTCGTTCGACGCGGCCTTGCCGAGTTGTTTGAGAGCCTTCAAGGATATCGTAGTGCATTCACGCGTTTCCTCTATCGTCTCTTTGGTATCCGCCTTCTTCTCGTTCTTCTCGGGTGACTTCGTCTTTCTCTTCGCGGAGGAATTTTTACTTTGTTTGGAATGTTTCTTATCAGACTTCTCGGTATTAGGTATATTCTCAGTCTTGTCAGGTCTAGAGCCCTTCTGAGACGTAACATCGTTACGACAGCCTTGAGAAGAAGCGTCGCTCGAGCACGTCGTCTCCGAGAGACTGTTGAGATCAAAACTCGAGCCCTGTTTCTTCTCCGCGGCTGTCTTCGGCCTCGCGTTGCTCTGGCTCTCACATCGGGATTTCGAAAGGCACTTCTTCAGGGTCTCCTTAGCCGCCAGGACTTCTTTTATCAAAGAATCGTTGCAGCAGAAATTGTCCCTTGTCACGGTAGAAGAAGCCACCGCCTTGTCGCACGAGGATCTCGAAGAAGTCTCCCTGATGGAGTCCACCGAGTTGTTTTTCGGCACAGATCTATTATTGCCACTGATGTCAATTTCCACAACGGGTTTGTCTTTCTCGAGCAAACTCTTGCTGCGAGACGAGCTTTCGAATTTATCGCAACGTGTCGTCTTCCGATCGTCGCGAGACTCTTCGGTGGATCCACGACGCGAACTGTAATCAGTGATAGGATCTAGCTTCGGCATAGGTACATCCAGCAGATCCGTGTCCGCGATCTCCAACTCTAGCTCGAACTGGGTCGGAATCGCATCAGCCGAATACAACTGTTCACTGTCACCGTCGTCCATCATGTGGCTCTCCAGCTCGCCGGAACCATCCGGCGAAGCCGGCAAGATCTCTATCGTAGATTGACTCTCGTCCGAGGACTCGATTTTAATAACCGAGTTGTTATCCATCTCAAAACTGCCCAACATACTAGCGGGATCGTCCTTGAGCGAACCGATGTCATCTTGCAAGGTGCACTCATTGTCCACGTCATCGGAGTTACTCAGTCGTTCCTTCTTTATCACGATTTTATTATTATCATCCTTGTCCAAGAAAACATCATCATCTTCGTCTTCATCGTCGTCGTCGTCGTCGTCGTCGTCGACGTCTCGCTCCTTCGGTTCTTTGCCAGATCGTAAATCGACCTCCTCGGACGATGATTCCTTCAGATCGGAAACTTTCACGAGACAAGTTTCCATCTTGGACGTCGTCTTCAGTTCCTTCAACGCGAGCTTGAAATCCGTAGAGTGGTTGGAATGCTTAATATTCTTCTCGTCGAGCTCACTTGCGGAGAATATCGTTTCCTCGTCCGCCTTCGTGACAAAACTGCCAGACTTGGGTTCATCGCATTGCAAAGTAGTCTTCTTCTCCGAGCCGGATTTCTCATACAGTCGATTTATCTCTTTATCGGACAAAGGAACGTCCGCCTCCGCCCGTGGATTGTTATCGCGAGACCTCGATCTACGCTTACTCTTGTCCCTTTGACATTCGTCGATCGATTTACCGTGACCTCGACTTTTCTTCGGCGTGGTGCATATCTTAGCATCCCCGAAATCCGCATCTCGCAACGATGGCGCGAAGCACAACGCGTCGTGGCTCTTTCTGCAATCGTAATCCGACATTCTCCTCTGCTTACACTTTACCGGAAGCAAGTCGGACGTCGAGTTCGACCTGGACAATTTGTAGTCACCATCCTTCTCCCGATGATGGCCGCCTTCCTTGCGAGTTGAAAAGATCTTGTCTATAGTTCGCAACGATATAGGGGACAGAGTTAATTTTAAATCCTTCACCATGCTATCCAGAATCCGATATCTCTCCAACTTGACCTCCGGCTGCCACTTGGCGCTCTTTGCGATAACGTTCTTGCAACCCTTGCTCAATTCGCACTTGAATTCCGCACTGGCAGACGTTCTCTTGATGATAACCTTGGGGATCTTCTCGGAGATGCGGACTAAGGGATTTTTTCTCGTTTCGCACTCCGGCGCGATCGTCCGCATCGAATCGGACGAGTTATTGCGCCTCGTAGAGTATCCCATCTCGTCGCGTCCCGATTTCTTGCATCTCTTCGACGACGGTACTTCCGGATGACACGAGCCCTGCCTCTTCCGTCCTGTCACCTCCGGAGACGACGATCTGTTCCTCTCCTGCTTCTTCAATTTTAATACAGGTATCTTCTCCTCGTACCTTCCCGGATCTTTCGATTCTTGAGAGATTGCACTACTGCAGGTCGAGTTGTCCGATAGATCGTTTCTCGAAGAACTCTTTATCTTTACCTTTGGTACGGTTTTCTTCACGCTTTTACGTTTGACCTCCGTAGTATCCTCGGCTCTCACGATCTTATTAGAATGCTTCTCGTCCAGTTTGATTTTCATCTTGGGAATCTTGTTTCTGTAACTACTTGAATCTTGCAGAGAATTCTCGGAATCATTCTCGTATAGCTCTTCGTTCGTAAGTAGAATCCGATCCGAGATATTTACTTGAGGAGGAGGTGCCTCCTCGTGAACGGCCTCGATGGACGGTGTACCCGGGCGAGATCTTGCGTTTCTGATGATCATCTTCGGTATCTTCGGTTGACAGCCCGGTTTGAAGAGCGATTTATTAATCGTACTACTGTCCAGCTGCGGAAGGGAAGAGGTACCCATCTTCGTAACAAACTTTGAACTGGCCTCGCTCTTCTTGATGACGAGCTTGGGGACTATCTTCGTGTTGGCGTTGCAATCTGTCGCTCGCAAGAACGCTACTTTCTCGTAACTACTGGAAGAAACTTGATCCTGCTCCTTGTCCTCGTCGTTGCTCGTCGGGGTCGCTTTGGACTCCTCCTGGATCATCGGGGCCGACTCGATAGCTGGCAAGTCGGACTCGTCATTCGGCTTGTTCGCAATCTCTTCGGCGATGGCTTCCTCGAACACTCGGGACTCTTTGACGATCGATGTCCTTGAGAGAGACAGATTGTCCAGCAACAAATGAGCTCCATGTAATGGACTGGTTGCACCTGTAAAATCGATCGACGACTCGTCGATGCTGCACAGACGATTGACGGCCTCTTCCTGAATCTGGCTCGTCTCCCATTCCATCGGCACCATGCTGTCCTCTTCGGTGAAAGCGTGCTCGGACATCCGCACCAGAGGGCATCTGTCCTCTGCGTAGATTCCACAATCGGAAGAATCTATGCACAGTAACTTGGAGTCGATGCTGATGTCGCAAACCCCGGGATCCTTCTCCTTCGTCTCTTCGTCCTTCGTCTCTTCTCGATGCTGTTTCTTGTCGCCATTAATTATGCTCTTGATGACGGTGAACTCCGATATATTTTGCTCGCGCTTCTCATTCGCGAATAAATCGCATATATTTTCTTCCGCAGGTAAATCCAAAGCAACGATTGATGTAGATATTATTGTTGCGATGTTACAGTGATCCACTTCGTCGTTTCCCTGATCCTTCGGCAAGACTTCAGTTTCTTGTACTCCATCATTTTCCGGCTTTTGCTGCTCGTCACCTTCTTCGTCGAGCGATTGCTCTATGGATACAACGTCGGATGGATTTTGCGAGATAATTGATTCGTTTAATTTGCATACTTTAGTAGAATTTTGTTCGTCATCTTTTTGACTATTTGTTTGATCGATTTCCGTCGAAATATTCGATTCTATTGCAGGCGCAACCTTTTCGCTATCTTTGCGATCAATCGGAGTCGACGAATCATGTTGATGCACAATTTCTTGACTTGCAGGAGAGTCCGAATTATCTTTCACCTCATCATCCTGTTTATTTAAAGTAGAATCCTTTACCGTTTCTGTACATTTTGATTCATCGAGTATATTTTTTGACTCTGCGCTCGATTCGAATGTACTTGCGACTTCAACACAATTTTCATTTGAAACTTGATTCGCATCTGCATCCTCGGCTGCGTCGGATTTATCTTCCTTTGGAGAAGCAGGTGTACAACAAACGCGAGTATCATTTTCCACCACATGAGATCTTATTAATGTTTCCTCGTCTTTAACATTATTCGTGGAACATTGAGCTTTTTCCGAATCGTAAGTTTTCTCATTTATTACTTTAGAAGAAGATTGTTCCTTTTCGGTAAACAAATCGTTGGCTTTAATTTCATCGGGTTGAGTTTCCTGCTTCGTTGCATATTCATTATTTCTTTGCATATTCAACGATGTGTCAAGAATGTCTGTCGATTTATTATTAACGTCTGTTGCTAACGTGTCGTTCCGATTATTACATGCATTTTCTTCTTCATTATTATGCGAGACAATATCCAAATGTGTTTCGTTCTGCGAAGCGTCGTCTCGGATTGAATCTAAATCATCGATAAAATCGGATGCAGGACGATGCGTTATTGTCTCGTTCGCCGTAGTACAAATTGCCTTGCGATTACTGATGTCGGAAGAGGTTTCTTGCTCGGCGGACAGAAATCCAGGGAAAGAATCCAGCCGTTTCTGCGCGGCGAAGATCTCGCTGAAGTTCAATTTCTTGAGACTATTGCTGTTCCTCCTGTCGACGTGGGACGAGTACGACTTGACCGACTCCATCGTCTCTTCCCAGGTGGGCCTCGGTGCCAGAAATAAATTCGACTCGAATACGGAGGTATCGCTATGACCCTTTTCATACGCAAGATTATCCGTGAATACTTTTGTCTTACAAGCGGTTTGGTTGTCCAGATTGTATTGTTTTTCAAGAAAGCTCAAGTCCACGATATTTTTCCGGGTATTCTCCTTGCTCTCCTGCTGACTTTCCTTGCTCCTGCTCGTGTACAATTTGTCTGCGTCGTCGTTGAAGAATTCCAGATGCGACGTATTTCGGGATGTTTTTGAAGCGCAAAGTGCGCTTTTGTGAACGGCACTCTTATTCTGCAGATGATCGATGTGTCTCGCCGCAGATTTGGCGTGATCGACAGGCGAGATCTCTCTCTTTCTACCGGAAGCGACGTCGCGATTTCTCTTGAACACCTTCCGCAGCTTGGAACAGTTGTAATAATCGTACGACGGGGATCTCGCGAAATACGATTCGCGCGCATTATCGTAACTCTCGTTCGCGCGAGCCTCCATAATTAATTCGCGATATGTGAATCGGGGATTAGGGCTGTAAGTGATCTTGCCGTCTTTGGTTGTGTATACAGGAACTGTATTTAAGTTCTCCAGTTCGTCCGCGCTGAAGAAAGTCGGATTTACATAACCGCTTGCGGTTTCGTACAGGTCAAAGTTGCTACCGTATCTACCGTCGTCCCTCTTTGACCTTTTCCACCTATCGATACGCTTTGCATCGATATTTGCTTCCGCATTCTCGTTCGGAGCAACGTCAAAGTGATTGTAATCGAAATGCGCGGGATTATCGTAACTGGCGTTTTCCAGACCGGGATCCACCGTGCTCGAAGAAGTCGACGGAATCGCGTTTAATCTAGACGCGATGTCGTCCTGAAAGCTCCTCGCATTTCTGCATAAAGGAGCGGAAGTCATCTCCGGATGCTCCTTCTTCTGGACGCTGACATTCCTCGACGTTGATCCCACGCGTGGAGAATTATCCGAGGAGGTTTTCAACTCCTCGCTACAGAAATTAATAGCAGCGACCTTCCTGTCTGACTCTTCGTGCAGGCTTCTTCTTCTGATTGCCGTCTGCTCTGATTTCGAAGTTTCCAAGGTCGAGGTTTCCGGCTCGGCTTCGGTATCGACGTTACCTGAAAAAGCAAAAAATAGCTCGTAAGATTATTTTATCACAAAACTAGGCATTTCTTTTTACCATCCTCAAAAGTGTAAGTAAAGTACCTTTGTCTTCGTATATATCGTTGATTAATTCTCCTTCCAGTAACGACGAGCCTCGTCTCTTCTTAAGCGAGCCGGATGTTTCGTCGTTGTTGGTCGAGTCTTCCGCGTATGCGGTGTTAATCGCATTGTGTTTGACCACTTCCGCGTTGATTGGATCCTCGGACGTTTCCGTTGAAGCAGCCGGAGACCGATTGCGTCTCTCATAGTCTCGACAATCCGCCGCTTTATCGCAAATAGTCTTCTTCTCGCACTGAATCTCCGTTATACTCGTCGAATTCGATCTGGCTCCGTTCGAGATCGAGTTGGTCAAGTGGCCGATTGTTTCAGCGACGGCATTCTTGATGTTCTCATGCAACAGCTTCTCCGTCGTATTCCGTTCCGTGCACGAGACGTTTATCTCGATCTTAATCGCGTCGAGGGAACCGCTGTTCTTCATCTCTTCCTCCTCCACGTGCTGCGATTCATTCGGATGATCGTTGTTATCCTTCAATTTTAAATTGACATTCGTAACTTGAATAGCAAAGTCAGGGTTTAGATTTTTAGCTACGAACGTCTTCAGGATACTTCCTCCAGGACGCTTCCTCTCTTGTTCCTCGGACGATTTCAGCCTCGCCAGGTCCTTCTGATATACCTGTTTATTGCTCGATGATTGCAACGATACTTCATCGGGATTCGGCGAAGAGTGAAGCTTCTTCTTCGCAGTATAATCGGAGTCTTCCTGCGTATCTTTATTCTTATTCAGCGGCCCAACGTTTGCGAGCGATTTGTACTTCATTCTTCTGTATTCCTTTAGAAGACGCAATCTCTCTCCGCTATCGTCGATACTTACGTTCTCGATCACTCTTGGTTTATTATGCGAAACCTTAGATTCTTTGAGGCTGTCGACGGAGCATGATTTTTCCTTGCGCTTTTCTCGAGTATGTTTATTGTGATGTACAATTGTTTCGCCGCATAATTTATCCATATTTTCGGCAGACAAGCATCTCTTCTTGCGTGATTTCGTTTGATCGTCCAAAGTTAATTTCTTCTGGTCCGCCTGCGTTTTGCGTCGAGAAGATTTCGAGTCTTTCTCGCATTTTCTCGAGTTCTCTCTCCTTAAAGTCGAATGTTTTGTACTCTTTGTAATCTTCGAACAATCTTCTTCTACCGTTGATCTGGAATTTCTCGACGCGACGTCGTTTGTCGATAATAAACTTACGGTTTTACAAGTAGACACGCGACTTTTTTCGGAATAATTAATATCCCGATCAAGTTCAACGGGGTCCGACTCGCTCGTGATACTTTGCAATGCAATATTATTCATTTCCGTCGAGTTGGCATATCGAAGCGCGGCTTTCGCGCTCGGTTCCGGATGTAATTGTTTATGAGCATTCACGCTTGTCGTCAAGGGGGCGGCTTGAGATTCGTTCACGGTCGTTGAATTTTTATAATCCCGTATTACAGGCTGTTTACTCTGCTGCGTCCCTGCCGATCCCACGATCTTTAATTCATATTCACCCACGGAGGTCAAAGTCATCCGCATATTGGGGGCCGCGTTTTCCGTCTCGTCGTCCAGCGAGAACACTTTCTCGTTGTTACTGTTATTTTTCGAATTATTTTCACTCGTATTCGGGTGATCCTTGGCATTTCTTGCAGATTCGTTCTTCTCGATATTCGTAGAAAATTCAAATGTACCCAGAACGGTATCGTGATGATCGAGCATGTTGTTACTTCCGTCGTTCTTGAAATGATGATGATGATGATGATGTTTCTCCGCGCGATATTCACCTTCCGACGAGTCGATCGATTTATTCTGTTCATCGCTCAAGTGATCGTACGGGTCTCCCTTCGTCGGCGACTGCGTGAAACTGATCATGGGACTGTTCTGTATAATCTCTATCGGATTCGTCGATATCGTGAGATGATCGTCGACGCGAGACTCGGACGATTCCTCGTTGTCCGAATGAATGGGCGTGTTTAACGTGGTGGAGATCGGGGTGCACTCGGACGTAGGTAGATCCGGCAGGCTTATGTCGTCCGGATTGTGAGATTCCTCGCTCGCGAAACTGCTCTGCTTCTTCAGATTCATGTCTTGAGCAGCGTCCAAGACGTTGTTGTCCTTCACGTTCATCTCCGAATCGTTTATCCGCGACGTATCCTCCACCGTTTTCGGGGGAGAGGAGCTCTCGACGATGTCCTTGCTCGTCAGACTTCCAAGATCGGCGTTGTATTCGGTTTCTACAGCGGATTTACCGTCGGTCTTCTTGTTGTCGACCTCGACGAGAGTCGGCATCGAGCTCGTTGCGACTTCCGTCCCCTCCCGGAAGAACGACACCGCTTCCTGTCCCTCCAGAGTCTCGGCAACCGTCTGACCGTTGGCGACCTGCAAAATACTACCTATCTCCAGATTATCGACTATGTGTATCGTCGGCACTTCGTCCGGTCCGTTGCTTATGCACTGTATGATGTGACTCCCCGGTCGTACGATATTCTCCTTCGATATGATCTCCTTGCACGCCGTGTCCTTGGACGATGACATCTCGATGCCCTCCGTGGCCGAGTATGATATCGTCAGACAGTCCTGGGCGGGAACCACGTCGATGTTGCCGCTCTTGTCTCGATTCTCGAACGTTATCACGTTCGAGGCGATCTCTTCCGACTTGCCGCCGTTTAGATCATCCAGAGCCTTCGCCGAGAGATTCACGTTCTCATAGCCGACAACCACCACCGGCGTCGAGTCGCTCAAAATAGCGTCCGACAAGTTGCCGCTCGCGCCGTCCTCGTCCTCGGACTCGTCCCAGGTAGCCAGGAACTGTCGTACGTCCAGTTCCGGCTTGTCCGCGAATTCCTTGGACATTTTCTGTCGCATAGCCGTGCCGTCGCCCGCGTTTGTATCCAGTGCATTATTGAAGTTGTCGCTTCCCGGAGGTTTCTGCACCTCGAACTGGCTCTTCCGCGCAGGATACCCGTCTTGCTTCGTTGTCTGCACGTTCGCCTCCGCGCATAGAGCGGTCGTCGCGAGACCGCCGTTACGCTGCTGCGAGATCAATCGTTCCGGTTTTTGAACGTTGTGATTCGCCATTTCGTGGACACCGTCCTGCTTGCCCGCTTGCTTATCCGAGGCCGAGTTGTCCAACTGAGCCTGAGGATTCATCGGCGGCGGTGCCTGTTGTATTCTGGGAAAAGCTTCGGGGATGTAGTTGGAATTGATCAAAACGCCATTCTGATCGAACTGCAAGTTTATGGGCGGGATGGCGGAAGCCGCGTTGACGGTGGACGCGGTGACGCAAGGCGGAGTCTGCTGGATCGTTGGACCCTGATACGTGATGGACTGCTGTAACTTCATTATCTCTCTGTACCTGTGAACGCACTCCTTGTACTTGGGATGCGATTGGTATCCGGGTATCCTTGTCAGCTCCCTGAGATTATTTTCCATCGAGAATCTCTGCATCGCAATCTTCTGCTGATATATCTGATATCGCGAATGAGGAGGTGGAGGAGGGGGAGGTGGAGGAGCATGCATTTGCGACGCCTGCATTCTATTCACCATGGATACGTTGTCGGCGGCGGTTGTCTCTTGACAGTCGTGCGTGCTCTCCGTAGGTAGATTCCTCTGGTATTGCGAATTGAAGTAGGTATTCTGCGCGGATGGAATCATGCTCGGATTCGGCACGTTTGTGGTAGAAGGCATCCCGCTCGGTATCATAGTACCGCCGCTGCTTTGATAGGGTACCTGCTTACTGTTGTACTGCTTCTGCTGGGGCATCGCGAAGCCTTGCTCCTGATGTTTAACCATCCCTTGATTGGACACGTTCATCCCGCTCATCTTGGAGTACTCCTTAACGTTGTAGGGATACTTCTGATACTCTCCTGTGTAATTGTAGCCCTGCATAGGATAGCTCTGCAACATGCCCGAGGAAGGCGGATAGTTTCGCGAGAGCAAACGATCCTTGCGATACTTGAAATCGGGAAAATTCCTCCGGTGATCCGCGTTGGGTCCGTTGGGCGGAGGTACGACGGGCGCCAGGGTCTCCTTGCCGTCGAAATTGTCCTTCCTGAAGTTGTAGTCGCTGTTGAATCGTCGAGCGTCCGCTTGATATCCGGCGGACGGGCGCATGTTGTCCCTGTAAGCTGTCGCGTTGTTCTGATAGGAGCAATACTTCTCCCACTGTTGGTAACTCATATTAGGATCCGGATTGCAGCACAATCCTTTGCAGGGAACGAAGGACGGCGGAGGAGCCGCCGTCCTGCCAGCGGCGTGAGAGTTCACGTTGGTGTTTCGTGGCGGTCCTATAGATCCGTGAGGCGGTGGTGCGTTCATATTCATCACGTTCGGTCCATTGAGATGCGAGATAGGCCCGTTTAAAGGCACCTGATTGTTTCTGTAGCCTAGCTCCTCGTTTAAACCGCCTATCGCGGCGTTTCTCGGGTCCATAGGATTGTCCACCATGGGATTTCTCGTATTCGAAGGTCCGTAGTGACCAATGCAGTTCTGCATTTGCACCATCGACGCCAGAGGGGTATTGTCAGCGGCTGCATTGTGCCCATGGGAGATGTTACTCGACAAATGTGGCTGGAAATGCCTCGGATTGAAATTAGGATCGCTTTGGTGTTTCTCGAATCCCTCGGAACTGAGATTCAAGCTGTTCAACTGTGTCGGACAGGTAGGACTGATGCTGGAAATAAACGATAAGTGTCCCGAATTGACATTTTGAGCAGTAGATGTTACGTCGTTTATTCCTGATTGCGAGGGATTATATTGATGCCAATCTGGCATATTTCCATTGTAGTTCATTGTACATTGTTTTATTATTTTGTTGCGTGATTACATTGTTCTCCTTATTCGCAGGAATGTGTGTCCAACTAATAAGAGCAGGAGGCTACCTAAAGAGAAAAGATGAAGCATATTATACAAATATTCGCTAAAAATTAGAAAAAAAAATATATATATATATCCATTTCATAAAATTATATAAAAGTATGTACGTATGCATCTTGCTCGCATAATCAAATAGAATTATTCCTAAATATAAAATACGTTCTTTTATGCATTAGATTCTGTTTATCATGTATATATATATATATACATTTTGTATATTTCATTATGCAATTATTACACATTTTATATATTTTGCAAGAACACGGAGAGATAATTATGTGCCTCTACAATTATTCCCATGTATTATAAATGCGACGCACGATTGAAGAAACGATAATCGAACTCGGCATTCCGTCCACGCACTTTGATCCGCGTTTAAACTCGAAATTATACACGCGACATAACGTAACGCAGGTATGACCTAGATAATTTTCTTTCACATCTTCGGCACACACGGGACCAGGCTTATCAGTATAGCCGAATGTTACAAATGCAAATACATCACGCAATCCAACCAGTCATGCGTATACGCGATGCGGAGCCAGAGTCGGATCTGTCACCCCGAAGAGCCCGAGAGACAAACAGACCCACACAAACAGGTGACACCATATTTACCCCCCCCCCCCCGAAGCGTGTTGTAGCCATTGTTCCAGTTAGCCTAGATGCCCTTCGGCGTCGCAGCTCGCGTTTTCACCTCGACCGAGCGCTTATTTCCTTATATGTCACTTATCTCCCGCGCGGGACACTCGATAACGCGCTAATTAATACGCCGCGTATACCTGGCATAAGTGGCAAGCGCACCTTGGCTGGACGGACCTTGAAAAAGTTGCACCATCGACACGGTGTATTCGCGCCCCTCGTTCCACCCGGGTTTATTCCGTTCGCGAATACCGTGTCCGGGTGGCGAGATTCGCCGTACCCTCGTCGTCGTCGGGCGCTCTAAACCCTAGGTGCGCGCGAGGACAACAGAAGCACCTCCTCGACTTACCTGCAAATTAACATCGCTCGCAACACGCACGCCATATTGGACACGACTGCTCGCGGAGGAGGAGAAAAAAAACATCACGCGCCCTCTGCCTGTGCGCCGAGAGGTGCTTCGTCGCTTGCGCGCGACCCGGGAGACCCGACATGCTTACGCATCTGTGTATGCACGTATGCGCGTGTGTCGCGTATTCGCACACCTGGTTCGCACCTGGGTGCACATGCGTGCGAACGTGAATACCCGTCGTAAAAAATGCGACACTAATCGCCTTACGCTTCGCTTAATATAGTCACGAGTGCCGTTGCCTCGTTACGACGAGGAAAGCGTGAAAAAAAACCCCGTTATAATAACACGTTGTATGTCGATAAAATAAACTGCGAAAGAAGCGTTAAATTTTTTTGTCTCTTGGTAATAAAATTTTTAAAAAATTTAGCTCTTGAATACGCAACGAATTTTGATGATTTTTATTATTCATCAAAGATTATGTTTGATAGCAAAACAGCTTTTACTTGCGCACTGTTGAATATGCATAAAATATTCTCTGTTATGTAAGAGTATATGAAAATGTTGAATTTTATGCATTTTAATTCACTTATTGTAGGGATATACACAGAGAAATGTATTAATTTACAGTTGGATTAAAAATTTATACAGTGTATCTCGTATATAAATATACATTATTGCTTATTTTTATAACTTTGGACAGAAGAATGCTCATACTAATGCTAAGAATGAAGAATGAAATAAGAAAACATGTGCACATATAACAAACAAGTCTACTGCTTTTTCCCAAATAAAGTTATATGTGCAAATCCAAATTATTATATTACAAAATAAATATAATTAAACATTGAATTTGATTTGACATCTTTGAATTTGCTTAAAGAAAAAGGACTATTTTTTATAGAAATCATAAGCTTGTTTTATAATTAGTTACAGACAAATATATTACATAGAAAATATTAATATATATAAAAATGTTCTGCAAAGTATATATTTGCTATTCTCAAATGCAAAAAGTAGATATTTAAGAAAAGCAATTAATACTCATTATATTATATAAACTACAATTACTTGATATTGTCCTTTGCGTTCTTTAAAATGTCTCAAGGATTTAAATTTAATTTGACAGCCTCTTGTCGTATCACAGAAATAAGTTCTTGATTTATTAAAAATGTGAACCTTAGTCCTGCAATCTGTAAAAAAAAAAACAGACAATAATTGATAGAAATTGAAAGAAATCTGCACAAACACATTCAATATATGGTAAAAATTATAATAATTACCTCAATTACACTATTGTTATTCAATTTCATCTTATTGCCAGCCAGAATTGGTCTGCTATCCACAAAAATCGGCCGTTTTCCTTCGGATGACAGAAAAAAGTCTCCGTTATTCCTCAAACGAATGGTACCCTGTCGACGTGAAACTTTCCAAGCTGGTCCTTCTAAACTGAGATCCACATCAACAGTTTGATCCCTTGTAGAACGTCCTACACTTATCTGAACAAAGATATACAAGAAAATGTAAATCTCTCAAAAATAAGGCGAGTTATATTTTACATGAATAAAAGTGTAAATAGAAAAATACTAATTGTTTATTTCTTACCTCCCTAGATCTCATGAGATATCTGACAAGTCTTCCTCTTAGAATGGCTAAGGTTTGATTGTCAAATTCGGGAGGATTGACGCCTGTTACACTGTCGACAAGTACCTGCCATCTGCCAAGCTCGTTTTCCAATACTTTAATTTCCCTTTTATTCTTTCTGTCTGTTGTTGCTAATTCAGCATCTATCAATTCGTCTTTCGGTTCCATCAATTCAGTATCATTGATCATATCTTCGGCGTCCGAAAAGTTCAATACATGTTCACCTCTTGGTAAACTTTGCACCGTTTGATCCGGTAACAGATGATACTGTTTCATCAATTGCCAATGACTATGTAACGCTTTCGCGGTTCTAGCTGGATAAAATGTATGCACATTTGCTTCAAGTAATTCTTGAAATACTTCTGGCATTGGTTGAGAAGTCTGGGACAAAATAAAAGATTGTATTTTCACAATGATATAACTGTGTAGCATATGTCGAAAATTAAATTTAATAGCTCGTTAATCTTAAGGTATTTTATTAATACTCACTGATTTAATGGTACCCAATAAATCCTCCTCAGCCTTACTATACAAAGTTCTGGCTTGCACACTGGCTATCAATTCAGGATGTAAATTACGCATAGCTTGCACAGCTACGCGTGAAACTGCACTGTCGTATAACAGCGCGTACCATCTTTGTTGTATCTCTTGCAATGTAAAGCGACAGGAAAATTTTGTACCTCGGTGAACCTTAAACAGAATATTGAAAATATTATTAATACATTGATTATATTTCTTCTTTCATTAATATTATTAAAAAAAAGTACACGCAAGAGAATTAATTAAATAAGTACCATTCTCAAGTCATTTGTTTGTTGTACACCAGTAATCAATGCTAAATCATCAGCAGGTTTCCATCGACCGAGGTCTTTAGTAGAGTTGATAGAATGCGAGTGATTTTTATTCTTTTTATTTTTTCGTCCAGGATTTGAACCGCTCGGTCTAGTGGGTCTACGATTACATCTATCCGACTGTGCCAAGGTGATTGGGATTGGTATCGGAGTAGGTAGCGTTTGCGTTGGTAGAACATCTATAGGACCAGCAGATACGGAA
The DNA here is from genome assembly GCF_030444845.1 of Prenolepis imparis. NCBI lineage: Eukaryota > Metazoa > Arthropoda > Insecta > Hymenoptera > Formicidae > Prenolepis > Prenolepis imparis. Next base: position 5,578,173 of record NW_028141173.1, read on the forward strand.
ATCGTTCGCGATTTCGAGGTTGACTTAGCACTCGCAGCAGGTGGTTGTAGATTGAACGTTGTTTCCACCACCTCGTCATCAAACTTTTTGCGTTTTATCGTGCGAGACGAGCTTTAGACGAAACAGAAGGAAGAAAAAGAAAGCATTAGTAATATCATGTTTAGTGTTTTGCGAATATAACCTGTGTTTGAAAAGAAGATTAATTCTTATATAAATGTGTAACGCATTATCTACCTTCTTCGTTTGGTTGCGTTTAGAGCGTCTAGAGCTGATGATTCGATAGGAATACCCAAGAATCCATCCGTATTGTGTGCAAGTCCACTGTGGTTGAGACTAGAAGCTGATATATCCATTGTCACGTAAATAAGTCGCCGAGTAAATCGAGACCCCTCAAACCATAATATTGTTCAATCGTGCTTATCGCTTTCGGAGCGAATAAATCACGATTATTTCAACGTCTTGTATCAAATTCACACTATAATCAATCGCACGGATCACAACATCAACATCTGACAGTTTGATGCGAAGTGTGCTCACAAAGAAATAGATGTTCGATTAATCGATATGATTAATCGAACGAGGGCGCTCGATTCGACTAATCGAAGGTATCGATTCAGCGAGATTTTTAAACGCTATTTTAATTGAAATAAATAATAAAAAAAAAACACTCGTATTTATATAATAATATATTATATCCATTATTTTTATAATAAACATAGACTCTCTTTCGTTCAATAATTTTATTATTTTTTTTATTTTAGAGAAAGAGAGAGGGAAGATGCTGGATATCGATAAAAGAGATTAAAATTGTATAAAAATGGGTGGATGTGCAGCAGAGTTTTGCAATAATTCGATTTGTAATATTTAGATTAAGAATAATAAAGAAAAAATCTATTAAGAATACCAAAATATATGATAGTAAGTCTATGGCTTTTTATAAATAAATTATATATAATAATCTTTTAAAATATATCTTTTTAACTTATCTTTTTAACTAATTATTATATCCTTATGTTATATCTTTGTCTTTGCTTAAATTTTATTTAAGATTTCATAAAATTAAAAGAAAATATTAAATATAAAATTATTTTCATATACCGGGGGTCCCATTTTAAAGGACCCACTCAAATATCTCAGAAACACTGCGTTAAATCAAAAAATGTTTCCTAGGTTTTGTAGGAAACATTTTTCGATTTAACGCAGTGTTTCTGACAATGAGATATTTGAGTGGGTCCTTTAAAATGAGACACCTGGTATATATCTTTTAGAAAAATTTTAAAAGTCAGTTTTTAGCATTTCCATAATGTTTATTACTGCACATATTTATTTATTTCTATAACGTTTACTAATAGAAACACTGTAAAATTTATTATTATAATCAACACAACATTTATTATTAAATATTAACATTCAAAATGGAGTGATTAAAATTTGAATACGAGCGGGAGTTGTGCATAAACATGGCGGACCAATGAAAAGCGGCCCCCCGATGACCAGACTCTCTAGCTTTCCCTTTCGTTTCTCGGTCGGTCGTCGCGCATGCGCGTTCGGTTCTCCGTACGAGGAGCGATGGGAGAACGCTGGCACGCTTCCTTCGTGATGGCCCGCTTGATTCCGGTTGTATTTGGTGCTTCGACGACGTGCTTCGCGCGGCAGGTTTTCCGCTTGTCTATAGAAACGACACGTGACAAATAATCGAGGACGATCATGGACGAGGAATGGGGTAGGTAGCTGACGCGCGAGCCGACTTTCGCTCCGCGTCGTAATTTCTCGCTCAGCGAAACGAGCTGATTTATATCCCTCGCGCGGACGGACGGGGAAGGGTCTCCGATCTCTCTTTTAACCTCCACGCCTTGTGCGACTTTACAGATGTGGACAATGTCGAGGCGAAATTCGATCTCGCGATGAGATCGAACAAGTGGGAAGGCGAGGACGAGGAGGAGGAAGTTAAGGTAAAAGGATTTTCCTAAGCGTGACGTCTTCGCGCGCGACCCTTCGTCCTTTCACCAGAATCTGCCGCGTGCACTTAACCTTTTTTTTTTCCGCGACACATGTTCTGTTATAATCCATACCGTCCCGTCACACGCTGATTGTTGCGATCTCTCTTCTCTAAATTTCTCGCAACCCTTCGTCCTAAGTGCTTTTCGTCCAAGTAACACGTGATATTTTGCAGATATGTGATTTAAAAAAATGAGAGATATATATATATATGATATATATATATATGTGTGCATGTGTGTATGGATGTGTATATATCAAATATATATAACAATGAAATTATTTAGAAATGTTTACATCCGAATAAAAATCAAATGATTATTCATGAATTGTTAAATATATTTTATTTATTTGCATTTGTAATTGATAAAAGTATATACTTGCTCTCTCTATATTTCTTGTATATACTTGATATAATTATATACATTTACTCTATATATTGCTTTGTAAATGTTTATTAAGGATTCTATTAAACTCTGTATTACACGATAATTTGTTATAGAATACAATAAGAACGTAGAAACTATTATAATTTTTTATTTTTTTTTATTTTTGATGACAAGAACAATGCATAACATTGTAACTATTTTTTTTATTTGTCTAACTTAAATAATTCAACAGGACAGCTGGGAAGATGTAGAAGAAGAAAAGAAAGATGTCGAGAAACCAGCAGAAGCACCAAAAACAAAGTCAAAACCTAAAAAAGCATTGGCTGAAAGAATCGAGGAGCGTGAGGTTTGTTTTGATTTTTTTTAAATTGCAGAGGCATGTATTGCTTGCGATATTATTTAAATATTTGTTAAAAATTATATATTTCAGAAAAAGGCAAAAGAGGAAGCCGAGAGGAAAGTAAAGGAAATGGAGGAAGCACTCACACCGGAAGAAAGGCGTGCTGAAACATTAAAACGCCAGAGGTTGCAAGAGGAGGCAGATTTACGACTGGCGATGGAAACTTTTGGTTTGTCGAATCTAGTAGACTTTAGTGATCGTAAACCACATAAAAGAGATAAGAAATGATTTTTCTCATGAATGAAAGATCTGATTCAGAGACCTGGTGTCATCTTGCACCAATATATATCGATTTCTAATGTGTATACAATTTTTATTTGATGTCTAAAAGAGTTCTTTCGTTCTTTTAAAGCTCAGTTATTATGTAGACATCAGATATTTAATTTGATAATGACATCTTTCAAAAGAGTGTATAATTCTCTTGATTATATATTCGTCACATAGGCGTAAATTATATTATAACTATCTTTATAATATTGTTTATATTAAACGATTGCATTTTTTTCTAAATATGCATGAGATGGTGTACAAGCATCTTTGCTTTGCAAGAATGATAATAGCTATTATTTTTTTACAAGTGATAATTGTAGAATTAACAAATATTAATGCTACACTAACTATTTGTGTTGTGGAAATGAGGCGAATTATTTATCATATGCACTAAACTGTAGAGTATTACAAATTTTATCATAAAAAAAAGGTAAAAGTACAAGGCTATATAAACATATACATATATGAAATATGTGTATGTAGGTCTTGAATTATTTTTATTAACATTAATTTAATAATTTCGTGACATAATGTAGTTTTATATATAAATTATAATTATCATTTAGCCATACTAGACTTATAATTGGTTCATGATAGGAACTGTATCAGATACAAGGGACAGACAGAGAGAAAGAGAATATATACAAGCATTTAAATTTATTACAAGCTCTATACATTTAAATTTATTACTGATGTTGTTGTATTTTAATAAAAATTGCTATTCTATGCAAATTGTGTCTTTGTATTGTTGCATCAGTTTTTTGTAACCTTATCTCTGTGTTATCTGTCTCCTGTACCGTTCCTGATCAACTCTTTTGATGCATATATGCAATATACAGGATACTAAACAAAATTTGTTTGACTACACAAACATTTTAGAAATGCAATATTATATTTACAATATAATGTGGCAAGTATTTCTCTCATGCAAGTATTTTCTTTATTGAATTATATATGTAGCATATTAATGAAAAGCTATTCACATAATGTTGTATTTAATCAATTTAATATGTCAGAAGAGAAAAAATGAAATATGAAAGTCATGAGAAATATTATTTTATTGTAATTTTATTATTTTTATTATTTTATCATGTATATGTAATATCACTTAACAATTTTACATTACAGGTATGACAGGTGTGACAGGTGTGACAGAAGTAGCAAATGAATCGCTCGATGCTATGGTACCCGACACAAAAGAGGAGTTTGAGCGATTTGGCACGGAACTTTCACAAAAAATTAATCAATTTAACAAACACGCAGAATTTCCACCATTTGCAGAAGAGCTTATAAAATCCATTGCTCTTAATTGTTAGTATCTCTATTAATGATATTTATATTTTAAAATACACGTAGTGATATTATTTTCATCATAATTAGCTATACTAACAAGTATTTTCATCAAATAAACAATACCAATGATTTTATACTTGGCAATATTTGTTTCAGTATCGTCAAATTATTTGAAAAAGGTGAAAACTACAGTTGACAACCTATATATCGAAAAGCAAAAGATGGAAAAGGGCGAGAAGGCCAAAAAGAACAAGGGGAAAGGAAAAGCCAAGCTCAAAATCGAGGGTGACAACACCTTGTTAAGCGAATACGGTGATTATGTATATGACGAATTCGACGATTTTATGTAGCGACTTTTCACATATTCATACATTCTAGTCGCCTAAATAAACGCAGAGAATTAACTATTAATTTGCAGATTTATACAGAAACTTTATATTTGTATTTTCTGCATGTTGAATTGTAACTAAAATGTACAACAGTTTAAACTATAATCCGTGGTACCGTTTACACCTAACAAGATGAAGAAATAGAAATGAAAATTAGTATCATATTATCGACGAAAATGTTTAAAAAACAAACACTTCTAACTATAGTGACTTGATATAGTACTCACAGTTACTTAAACGAACAGAGTTTAATGTTTTATGATTTACATGTTGAGTTTTATCGGATTTTTATCCATGCGTCATCCATTTATTAAATTTTCAATTTAATTTATAATAATATATATTAATATTAATAATATTTTCAACAGAACCTGAAAATATTGTATGTAATATTTGCGCGACTCTAGCTATTCCTCAATTGTGAATCTATTAACATTAAATAGAGCGGAAAGAGTGGAATTATACACATTTATATCTTTGGGTTGTAATCGTATACTGTCAACTGTTAAAAAAAGGAAATCTCGCCTTTATATAGTTGCGTCATTGCAAATTGAAATCTTGTAATTACATTATGGAAGTTTTATATTTAACACAGCTTATATATACATACCCATACACACACATACCTTTATTGAAGATCAATTACAAGTTGGTTTTGAAAAGAGTATATTCCTAAATAAAGGTTGATTATAAATTATCCTTCTCTCTTTTTCTTTATAATTATTCATAGTAGCGCTAATATTCACTGTAAAGGGACATGTATGTTGTGTGCGCTATATTTGTATATTATATACATATAATATAGGAGAGTACTGTATTATATTTAAAAAATGTATACATGATAAAAGATTATCTCAAGTGTTATAAGGCGAAAGTCAGCCATTCCTTTTAATGCGCTTTTAAGAATTTAGGTCAAGATAAATGATATTTCACAAACATGTATATATATGTATACACACACGCTCACACACACATATATATATATGTATATATATAATATTTTATATGTATTATATATAAAATATTTAAACTCTTATTTTTCTTTTCTTTTTTTTTTATATATGCATTCTTAGCATTTCTTCTTAAAGTTGACAATAAATTGATAGTTTTATAGTCTTCTTGAAATTATTAAATGGTTTGAACACATAACCTAAAGATAATGAGAATTGGTGATTGACGTATGCGATTGTAAAGAAAATCAAGTTTTAAGAAAATGTTTATTTAACTTGTGCAGTTATATAAGATACATGATTTTATGATGTAGAGATAATTATATTCGGAAAAAAGAAATTGAGATCAACTTAGGAAATGGCATTGCGTTTATTATTTTACAATGTAAATAGAGCGTTTTGTCACACTAGCTCGAAACGTATTGCCACTTCTAATTCGAGTGTGACAGAATCGAATGAAAATATAACAGAGGATTGGAAAATAGAATTATACAACACTATGAAGGTCCTTCCGGATTTTATTAGCGAAAAAGAGGAGGATGTCCTGTTACAAGAGGTTGAGCCTTACATGAAACGATTGCGCTACGAATATTCACATTGGGATAATGTTAGTGAAATGAGATTGGTTGAACGTATTTATAAAAATTATTATTACTGTATATTTATAGAAATATATTTAATCTTAATTTTTTCTTGTATTTTGATCTGTCGGAGGTTTTTCTAGGCGATACATGGTTATAGAGAGACAGAATGGAGAAAGTGGAGCAAGGATAGTTTGCAAATTCTTGATAGAGTTCGTAAGAAAGCATTTCCACCTGAAATGACACAGCTCTCCCTTGTACATATATTAGATTTAGCCTCCGAGGGATGGATAAAGCCACACATTGATAGCGTCAGGGTAAATATTAAGTATTATCTTCACTTTTTTTGAAGCCCTTTCTACTTGAAATGCTTTTGCATATATTTTTGTCGAAATGTTTTACAGTTCTGCGGGGCCATTATTGCAGGATTAAGTTTGCTGACTGATAGCGTGATGAAATTGACAATGGAGGGACACGAGAAAGAATGCGTCGAGTGTTTCTTGCTACCAAGGAGATCGTTATATATCATGAGGTACTCCCTCTTTCAATTTATTACAGTCTGTTTATTTGTATCAACTATTTATTATAAATATATTTGCACATATATTTCAGCGGTGTTGCCAGATACAAGTACAATCACGAAATTCTCAAATCTGAGGAATCATATTTTGAGGGACGACACGTACCAAAGAGTAGACGTATCTCCATAATGTGCAGAAGCGAGCCTGATCCTGAAATTAGTAAAAACTCAACTATATAAACAATAAATTCTTTAAATATCGCTAGTAAATTAATCAAAGGATCAATATTGAAAATAATCGACCAAACTAGCACAAATTTTGACACTTTATTAAAAGTTACGACGTTTCGACCATATAGTTGTGGTCCTTTTCAATACACTAAATTTTCTATACACTAAAATAATACAATTGAAAATTAAACTTATAAATCTAAACGGTTTAAAGATAGTAATATGCATAAAATAAGTTGGATATAAAGAGAGTACATACGTTATAAATGTGAATCTTAGACAAGCATGTTCAAATAAAAGATTCGCTCACACATGTTGTCAATATTAAAGGCGAGAACGTTAAGTCAGTAAGAAACCTTGTCAATAACTAACAATATTAGAAAACTTATTACACGACCTTTATTATTTTATCATAAATATTATTTAAGCTCTCAGTGTCCTTTTGAAGATTAATTGTATTCTTAAATTTTTTGATGTTCCGCAATTTCTCTTTTACGCACATGTTTCTCATTATGTAATATATTGAGTTTAGTCCAATCAAATTCATGTCCATATTTTATTTTGTGTTTACTTATAACAGAGTGATTTGTTTCATGTAATTTAATATTTTTAAAATGTTCGTTCGTACGAGTCCTTAAATGTCTTTTAGTTTGTCCAATATATGATGCATTACAATCTTTACAATCTAATTTGTATACAACATTTGTTCGGTCATCTTTATGTAAATTGTCTTTGCCACGTTTTATTAACATATTTAGTTTTTTATTAATTTTATAAACGACGTTCAAATCAACTCCACGTAAAACTCGACTATATAATTAAGAAATCGCGATGCGAAGATCTCTGTAAATATCTGAAATTTAATCGGAGCAAGAAAGAGAGTAAAACATTCTTGCGAATAAAATATGTTATTTAAAACGAACACAGTATATTATATAATAGGTATATATTTACATTAATATATTATATATTATTTGTGTCTAATCATATCTCGCTATAATTATAAATCTTCGAAAGGGAGGATGGAAGAGAACACCGTTCGAAGTTGCCGCCAAAAACGAAAGTCAACTTCGAGTTCTCGCACGGGGGCGACAGATGGCGCTGGCGGCGGCGGCGGCGAGATTCGGCGGCGCGACGACCGTCTATCATGGCGGGGGCCGTCGTAACGAAACATGGCGTCCGCGAGGTTATTGCTATGAGGCGCTGCTCCGTTTTCCTGCGTTAAATGTGGCATCGGACGTACGCGAGGCGCGGGCTGACGCGGAGCGTCGCGTCCACGGGGCCTCGGAGCGCGTCCCTTTGAAGTCCCACCCGAGCCCGGTCGCCGGACTCGCGAGACAGGAGAGATCTACCTGGGAGCAGCGAGGAGAAACACGGGGCAGCCTACAATCAACACACACACACACATACACGCAGAGCGGAGTAGCGGACTTGTGGGTATCAACACACCCTGACGCGAGTTCTCTCTGGTCCCGAGTGCGATCTCGCGCGAGAGACCAGATATCCCGGAGCCTTCGCGAATCTACGGGCGCCGAGAGTTCGATCTCTCCCCTCTCCCCCCCCCTCCTAAGTGGTACCCCTCGTGATAAGAGACGTACGGGGGGCGCTTCCGCCCCCCTAGTTCGCGGAAATGCCGGCGATCGGGTTGTTTTCGCGCGCGGGATGCTCTTATTAAAGCGGCGAACCCCGGATCAGCTGTTCCCCCGCGTCCTCGTCGTCGCGAGGATATTGTGAACTCGAGGTGCGACATGTGTTCCGCAGCATCCGGGAGCAACCGCGTGAAGATGCGTCTCGCAGAGAACGATAACGTGATTTCGCGGTTGTTCTAAGTCCTCGCGGAAAACGGGAGAGACGATAAATAATCGGTATTTCTGTGGAAACGGGGATAGGTGTCCTCACGCGTGAGAGAGAGAGAGAGAAAGAGAGAGAGTGAGAGAGAGAGAGTGAGAGAGAGAGAGAGAGAGAGAGAGGAAAAGAGGGTGTGATTTACGCTACAGAAGAGAGGAGCGAGGAGAGTGTCGAGCCATATGCCGCCAGCCGGGCTATCGGCGAGAGGCTTGTTTACCTTGATGGACCACGGACAACCGGACGCTCGTCATCGGAGCGAGCGTTTCCTACTCTATCCAGAGAATGGCTCCTCACATCCTCATAGTCCGAGCACGGCCCATTCGTCGCCGCGATATCAGCACAATAGCAGAACCAATAGTCATACTACCACTAGGTAAACGAGATTATGTCCTCTCTCTTTTTCAAGTGCGACAAAGCCTGAAGTGATATATGGATATATATATATACCTTTGTGAATTTTTCTTACAGTTACGGATACATATATGGACGTTCATCCAGCAACAATATGTCGGATAGCAGTGTTTCTGATACACATAGTGGTGGAACTGCGAGAACTATCTCTCAACAGACTAGTCCCTCTCACGGCACACATTCCTCTTCTCAGTCGCGACAGGACAACAGTACCATTATCTTCACAGCCCTTTTTGATTATGTTGCTCAGGGTGAAGACGAGTTATCCCTGCAGAGGGGGGAAACCGTTGAGGTGGCTTTTACTCTCCTGATGTTATTCTGCAGAATTATCTTACACTAGTGCAAAGTTACAATTGTTATTTTTTGTTTTTTACTATAGGTTTTATCTAAGGACGCGAAAATCTCTGGCGACGAGGGATGGTGGACTGGAAAAATTCGTGGGAAAGTTGGAATTTTTCCAGCCAATTTCGTCGCAGAATCGGAAAGCATCGACCGAGTCTCGTCGGTGATCGACAAGGTCGAACCTATTGAGATCGATTTTGACGAATTGCAATTGGAAGAAGTTATAGGAGTCGGAGGATTTGGAAAAGTGTACAGGTACATGCGTGCAAACCAAGTTCATAAAAGTGCATTATTATATTTTAGTAATGTTTCGTGGAAAAGATTCTGATATCCTGATTCTAAAAATCAATATAAATATTAAAGATAATTTTGAGATATACTTCAGTACACTTTTTTAATGAAATTGTCTGTCTGTTTTTAGGGGTTTCTGGAATAAACTTGAGGTAGCCGTGAAAGCTGCGCGCCAAGATGCAGGCGAGGAACTCAGTGTAACGTTAGAAAATGTACGGCAGGAAGCAAAGTTATTTTGGTTGTTAAAACATGAAAATATTGTGCAATTGGAAGGAGTGTGCTTGAAGATGCCTAATATGTGTCTTGTGATGGAGTACGCTCGTGGCGGTAGTCTTAATAGAGTCCTTAATGGCAGGAAAATAAGGCCCAATGTGTTAGTCGATTGGGCGATCCAGATTGCGAGGGGCATGGATTATCTTCACAACAAGGCCCCTATAAGTCTTATTCATAGAGATCTAAAAAGCTCAAACGGTAAGATATTTTATATATTAATTGATAACGCAAGCTGCGTTATATTTTTACTCTAAATTGATTTTTATGTTGACACAGTCTTACTGAGCGAGCCAATTGAAAACGATGACTTTCAATACAAAACTCTGAAGATCACAGACTTTGGATTGGCGAGGGAGGTTTATAAAACGACTCGTATGTCCGCGGCTGGCACGTACGCCTGGATGGCTCCAGAAGTTATTAAGCAGAGTACCTTCAGTAAAGCCAGTGATGTATGGAGGTTAGTCTTTTTATACTTGCACTTTATATGTGTAAAAAAACAATGTACTTTATAAATGTCAGATTTATTATTAACTAAAGAGCATAAAAAAAACTTTTCTTTATTTATCTATTTACTTGAATTTTTGTTAGAATATTTATAATATTTATTGATAATATTTATAACATTTATTACGTTTATTCATAGTTATGGCGTATTGCTATGGGAACTTTTGACCGGAGAGACACCATACAAGGGCATCGATGCTCTGGCTGTAGCATATGGTGTCGCTGTCAATAAGTTGACTTTACCTATACCATCTACCTGCCCTCAACCCTGGAGGGTCCTCATGGAAGGTAATAGATTAACAACAAGAGAAAGATATTCTTTCTTCAAATGCTACACATGTCTTAACGAATTGAACAAATATGAAAATATTAAAAATAATTGTTATACAGAATGTTGGGCATCGGACAGTCACGCTCGTCCTGTATTCGTGGATATTTTAACAGCTTTGGATGAGGTTTGCAATGCATTTGCGGCAACACCACACGAATCTTTTCACACGATGCAGGAAGATTGGAGGCTGGAAATCGAAGAAGTTCTGCATGGATTGCGCATGAAGGAAAAGGTAAACATTATATGCAAGTTGTTTGTATATCGATAATTGAAATTATTCGATTGAGCACGCCTCATTGATTTTTCTATAAACAAATTTATTCATATAAATCATTTTCGATTTTTATGTATATATAAATATGTAGAATAAAATGAATAATATTCGCAATCGTTTTTTAAATGCTTTACAAAGGCATGCCGTTCTTTAGAAGAGGTAAGACAAAACAAAAGAGTTGTGATTAATATCTATTAATATTACAGAACGTATATATTTGTTCTTTTTTTTTTTTATCAGTTGAATCAAAGTATGATAAAAATTCTAAATACAATTACGATACTTGAAATTAATAAATTCTGACATGATTTTTATATTTTACTTATCAGGAGCTGCGCTGTAGAGAAGAGGAACTCACGAAGGCACAAGTGCAACAGAGACAGCATGAGGAAAACTTGAGGATGCGGGAACAAGAATTGGCCGCGCGCGAGATAGATCTCTTGGAGCGGGAACTCACTGTAATGATTATACAACAGCAAAACACGCCTACGCCGAACAAGAGACGCGGCAAATTTAAAAAGTCACGATTAAGATTAAATAAGAAAGAACCTGGGAGCAACATTAGTGCACCATCGGGTAAGATTATTCATTCTTCCTATATTTTTTTATTCAATGTTACAATTTATATTGTACAGCGTCATAGATATCTAAACTTTATTGTGTCACTCTTGTACATAATAATTTTATCTTTCACTTGAAAATATACATATATACTTAAAAAATATATACATATATATATATTAAAAATAGTATATTATACATATGGATTAATGGTCGGGAATATATTGTTTAGATTTTCGTCACACGATCACCGTTCAGCATACAGCCTTAGATCGAGGTAAGGCGAGGAACCCGTCGAGACCTAATAGTCCACCAGGCTCGCCCAGCATTCCGAGACTCAGAGCGATCGCATGTAAGTAGTTTTTTTTTTTCATTATGAAATATCGCTTTTAGTAGTACCGTGATTATGACGATGTATTGTGCAATTTTGAGTGATTTTTACGAGCAAATCAAACGCATTAGAAATTGTAATCGAATAATTTGAGTGTTACACTGTTTGTATTATGGTAGACACTTTGTATTTTTATTCGTATCGATACTTTTTTCGGCATGGTGTGCACAATTATATTTTATATATATATATATATATGTATATGTATAGATACATATATATATATTTGTTCATTTTATTTTCTTTTGTAAAGATCACAATTACTTTGAGCTAGAGTGTCTTATTATTGTACGAGTGTGTATATATATACGCATACACACACACACACACATCAATTGCTGAAATTAGTGCGCACAATTATATCGTTCGAGATATATACAGTCGCTTACCGAAGAGTATATCCGTAAAGAAGGTTTACCTATCTACCCTACGCGCCGAATAAACAAAGGAGAAGAGAAAGCAAAGTAGTTGGTATCTCGAGTAGTGAGTAGCATTCTGTTTCTTTTTCTTTCCCCGTTTAGTACCGGCGGATGGAGTTAAGGGTAAGACTTGGGGACCGTCGACGCTACATCAACGTGAACGCGGGGCTATTATCACCCAGCCGCCGAATCCCGCCTCACCTGGCGGCAAACGCTGGTCCCGTTCCGCGCCAGATCTCGAAAAGACACCGCTACGTACAGCTCTGTTGGCGAGCGCGCATCGCTCCCCGCTTCTTCAGGAAATAGGTAACCCAACCACCAGAAAATTGTACTCCTCGGCCAATAATCTGATAGACAATCAGCCGGGTTGTAGTAGTAGTAGTAGTAGTTATAACGAAATAACGCCGCAAAATTCCTTCGACAACATCTTGCAAGGTATGCGCTTTACGTCCAACATAGACGAGGACTTTGTCATTCTGGACAACGACATATACGAGTCCGTAGTTCTGCATAATAAAAATCCCCCGCCGAACAATCATAAAGCCCCCCATTTCACGGAGGAGCCGTCGATGATCAACGACGATTACCCCATAAAAAACGCGAAGCCTTTAACAGGAGGGCACCGGGCGCCCGTCGATTGTCCGGTCGCCGCGCCGTCGAAAACCACGTGCCATCCGAGACCGCCGCTGGAGTGGGAGCATCCGTACTCCACGAATTTCGTGCAGAACGTAGCGTCCACTCTGGTGGGTACCGCGAAGCGGGTCAAGAGTAAGAAGCGCGATCGGAGCAAGTCGAAGGAGTCGAAGCGCCGCGACAGTTCGGAGTCGCGATTCGCCCTGGCCGACTTCTTCCGGTCGCCGTCCGGCTCGCGCAAGAGCTCCCTGAACTCGCCGCTCAGCGGCGAGAGAAAGAACTCGGTCACCATCAAGATCAACGATCAGGACGGTTTAGAGTCGAGCCCCGAGAATTCCATAACGGGCGGTAAAATCCCGATCCAGCAGTCCCAGCACAAGTCGCGGATCTCCAAGAGCCCGCTGAGGGTGTTGAATAAGATGCGTACGTGGGGCAGCCGGGACGCGCTCGACGACAAGACCGTCAAGGTAGAGTACAGCGTCACGGAAAACGTCATATCGATACCGCAGCTGAACCGTCGCGACTCGGCCGAACAGGTGTCGGCTGGCCAGGTCTCGGTACCCAGGTTTCTCGCGGCGAACTCGCGCGAGGGGATAGACTTCGAGAGCCTCGAGTCGGAGCTGTGCAACTTCGACTCGGAGCACTCGAATGACAGCACGAGGTCGAAGAGCTCGTTAGGGCCGTATCACGTCGAGGCGACGACGTCGTCGTCGATCTCCCAACTGCACAAGAGATCGCCGATCGCCTTCGACTCGGACGCGTACGTCCGTCTGACGAATCACGGCATCGAGATGAATTCCCTCTTGCACCACAAGTCCAGGAGTAACGAGTACTTGCGCAGCTGCATAGACGGCGAGACCTCGTCATCCAGTCGTTCGCCCCAAGAAGGGAGCGGCTCCGATCGTCGGAGTCCGCGCGACAATTACAGAAGTCCAAAGAGAAGTCTGCCCGCGTCGCCCCCGATCGATCACGCCGGTCTCGGTCTGTCCTTGACCTCCGAAGACCTGGACGTCGCGTCCACCGCTAAGATATTCCCTGCTGAACAAGTCCCGAGGAAGAGCGATAAGTAGTAGGCCTCGACGATGATGTGTACGGATGTACTCTCGCGACTTCTTGCGTACAGGGTGTTCCTGCCGTGTTCGCGCATCCTTTTTTTTTTCCTCTCCAGACGATTGGAGTTTCGTTGTCGAAATGACTGAATCGCGTTTATCTGGGTTGAGAATAATATGCAGCCGATTACCCTGTATTCGATGAAAACGCAAGTAGAGTCTGCTGCTCGAAACGCACTTCGATGGCATGTCTCTTTTTTTTTTCTTCTTCCCTAGTGCACTTTTCTCCTTACATATGGTATATATTCGAAGAATTTCGTACTGATCGTGTGTTTCTATTCTATCACAGGCCTCTCTGAGGAAAGCATCTACCATACCCGTAAGTTTTCTCACGCAACGATTGTTGTTATGTATTTGAGACACATGTCTTCTTCTCCTCCACCCACCTACCCCCCCCCCCATTTCTTTCTGTTATATTTCCAAACTCTAGTTTTTTTCTTTTTTTTTTTTTTTATTGACGATTACGTAATATTGTAAAGCTAAGGCGGCGAGATCTCAAGTAGACACTTTTTACTTTCGTAACTGAACGTTTTGCAATGAGAGCCTTATCATGTAGTTTTTATTGCTTAGTTGGTTGATCACATAGTTGATAATGCATGTATACACCAATCGATAGATGTTTTCTCATCGTTTCTGTCAATCGTTTTTTTTGACCAAAAAACGATTGGCAGAAGAACGATGCAATTTTTAATTTGGACGATCTGTGTATCTTGTGAATGTTTCGATACCCTTGTTTTGTATGTTGTTCGTTCAAGATCATTTTTATTTGGGATGAACTCGGTCTCCGGTTAGTACGGCGTGAAATTATTCTGACTTGCGATGTGGATTTTGGATTAAATCCGGTGAGGGACCACAGATTTTAGAAATTTAAGGTTTTTTTTAATTTTACACGTGAAAAAACGCGAAAAAGTCGCAGGCTCCAAGAAGATTGTTGCCTCGAAAGATGTGAAAATTGTCTGAAGTATATATATTTAAGGCTCCTGGCTCCTTTCCGACCATGTCGAAATCGTGACGTCAGAGGCGAGAAAACACACGCTAAAATTTCTTAGATGCCATTTCGAAATAAAAAAATATTTCGATGAAACAGCACTTCAGATGGCTTTAGCACACTCTTAAAAAACCCCGAAAACTATCCTTTCCCCTTTATAATCAATCAACAGCTGTAAAATGTAATATTATGAAGCCCAGTCCGTCTGGTTTTTGCACATGCGCAGTCATTCCGCATGTCAAAGTCTAATATCTCGATCATTTTACAGATGTTGATTGATTATAAAGGGAAAAGGATAGTTTTCGGGGGTTTTTAACAGTGTGCTAAAGCCATCTGAAGTACTGTTTAATCGAAATATCTTTTCATTAAAAAATGGCATCTAAGAATTTTCAGCGTGTGCTTTCTCGCCTCTGACGTCACAATCCAATATGGCCGCGGTGAGCACCCAGGAGCCTTAAAGCATCCATATTTTTTTTTTTTTTTTTTTTTAACTGTTTATGCAGAGAGGGCATGGACTCGTTCTTTTTATATTTCAAGTGCTAAAAAAATTTACGAATATTATTTATCCTAATTTAAGGCGATGTGATAGTCCGAGTAAGTCGAGATTTAACGAGAGGGAGGAGAGAGAGCGCATAAGAGAAAAAAGAATAATAGAAATATATAATATACATATACGCAGTCTTTCTGGTGTTGGTTCTTTTCTGATATTATCTGTGGAAGACATTTAACATTTCTAACAAGCAGATCTAACAGCCCACTACTACGTGAAAAGAGAGTCATATCGCTTCATCCATTAAGTCCGCAAAGTTCAACTTCAACTACGGTACTGTTTTTACATTGGAGCGTTGCCAGGTTGTATGTGTCTGCATAGTCATAATTTTAATAGTGAAAAAAAAAATCAAAAAATTACATCGTATGTATTATATAGATTTATATTATATATATATATATAGATATATATGTAGGAGAGAAAGAGAAGAGAGAGAGTGAGAGAGAAGAAGGGAGCAGAGAAAAAGTATATTTGTTAATATAGCCCTCTTATACTTTGTTGCCTCATGTGCACTTTTAGATCGATTGCAAATTTATTAATTGTTAAATACAAAACTTTCAGAAAGCGTGTTATATAATATTCGTTCCTGTATATTATTCGTTACGCCAAACTTCCAGCATTTTCGAGAGCAAAGATTTTTGCACACATCACATTCGACACACGGAGCCACACGCACATACACACCTGTATTTAGAAATAGAAATTTTTTCAATAAAACCTTTTCAGTTGGACACAGTTGAATTTTGTTTTTTCGTTTCGCTGTATTTTTACGCTCGGTCTACACACAGCATTATGCATAACTTTTATATATATTTCACATTAATTAATTAATTAATATATAAATAATTAATAGAAATTATCGGCATAATATATATTTATATCTTATGCCTTTTTTTTTTATTTCGATACAGTGTACAACTTAGAGAAGGAATTTTATTACAATTTTCAGAGATTTTTGTTAAGAAAATGTAACGGATTATATTCACAATTATCGCACCGTTATCACACTATCACTCTGAATTGAAAAGGATTATAGTGTGCCGAGCGTAAAAAGAGAGAGAAATCCTTGCATGCTTCCAGTAGAAAAAATCCTAACTTTTTAACTCCGATTGGGTTTTTGGTTCCTTTCTCTTTCCCAAAATCCTAAGAGCAAATATGTGTAATTTTGTTACATTCTATTTTACAGGAATATATAGAAGTAAACAAACATTACTTGTCTGATTTTAAGTGCTTCTGCTACAATTAATCCAGCGCTTTATGTGATTTTGTTCTTCGTCGATTTCGTTAAAATCGTTTTCAATTCGACGAGTCGAAAGAAAAATAAAAAAAAAAGAGGATTTTTGCGCAAGCAAAAAAAATGTATAAAACAATATCTCTGTAATACTTTATCGATTTATATAATGTAACAAATTATTTTCCAAGTTTGGAATGTTTCGTATATTTTAGATGTGTGTGAGAAATGCCTTGTGGATTTATCTCTAAACATGTCACGTAAAGTCCATCCACATTATGTGTACAAGAATGAGTAGATTGATACAAATAATTTGTCAGTTTGGAATGTTCCTTTAGTGTTGAACTTTGCTTGCTCTCTATAAAAATTGGCTAAGACTAATATTGTCAGATTAAAAATATTTAAGAATATCTCTCTCTATATTAATTTGATATAAAACTTGTGTCTTATAGGGATATATTTTTACGTCTGATTATATTTTGTACATTTTGGTGACTTAGCCGATTTTTAAAATATGTCTTTAATATTGTAGTTAAATGGCTGTACATCTTTTAATAATGGGTGTTTGTTCTTAGACCTAGTAGAGATTGTAGTAGTAGAAAGAGCTGACGCGTAAAGATAATCTCTTCCGACACGATTATAATTGCTTGTGTCTGTGTGCATGAATAATAATGACAAATTAATAAAACGACTAAGCGCGCGAATTGCAAGCTATTCTGTCGCACTACTTAACTCGATTATTTTGAGCGCAACAAGTACTTTGAAAGCAAAATCTATTAAGCTAATTGATAATCGCACATAGGCAAGGTAAGAAAGCAATAGCACTTTTTCAATCGGATTCCCACGAAAAGAATTTCTAATTTCGAATTCCAATAAGAGAAACAAGCCATAGTTATGTTTTGTAAATAAAATAATTTATCCGTTAATTATCATCGTGTACAGATCACGGAAGTATTTTATATATATGCTTATTGTTCCCCTATCCTCCCCCCTCGCCTCCCCCAGAGAAAAGAAACAACGTGAATATCTTTTATAGATTACACAGCATTACCGCCCGATCCGTCGACCGATTGGATAACGTCGGATCATCCTCTGAAGCCCGGACTGACCGGACCGTACATCATGCCGATGCCAGTTCCGATGCCGACCCTGTACAACGGCGAGACGAAGAGGTCGAGGCTGAGCATAGTCGAGCTGGTCCTGTACGACATCGCGGCGATGCTGGCCGGCGTGGCAGCCGGCTACGACGTGAGGATGTCGAACGTATCCCCGATCCATCCGCGGCTCTATCCCAGAGTGGGCGGCGAATGCGACGGCGAGGATCAGCCCAGATGGTGGTTCCTAGCGGACGGCGGATCGAATCGCAACTCCTACCTCGGCGCCGATTACGAGTTCAGCTCCAGCAGTGGCTATCCGCACAACACTTATCACGGACGGGCACACCATTACAGGTAATCTGCCTGAAAAGAAAGAAAATTAGAGATACGAAGAGCTCGTACGTTTTATTTTTCTCTCTCTCTATCCCTTTCTCTGATATTTACCTATTATCTTTGCAGGCCGTTCCTAAGCAACATGGGTGGCATAGCGCCTGGTCTTCCATCCACGGCGATGCCGGCGGATAAGCCTCTGCGCTTCACAGACTCGCCGCAGCATTACACGAGCAGTATAACGGGCTCCAACGCGCCGACCCCGAGTCCGAGAAGAAAGAGCAGCAGTAGCACCAGCAACGAGGACGCGTATTCGCACGACGCGGCTCGGGGAGATCCTCGGATGGAGAGGGTACCGACGATATACATGGGCAACGTCGCCCCGTTCCCGGATTACGGACCGCCGGTGTATTCTGTCGTTCCGCCAGAGTATTATCGGCCCCCTGAATCCTATTTCGTTCCTACGGAATATCAGTAAGCATTTATATACATATATAATTATATATAAAACTTATTTTAATAATAATTAAGCCTCTAATTTTAAAATACGATTTGAAACCTGAAACTTATGTGATAGTATCAGTGATAGACTTTTGAATAGGTATATAGAAAAATAGATCTGGACTAATCTTTTTTTTTCTCTTTTAGCGACCGGATGCTCGAGTGCTCCGAGTTTCCACACGCGTACGACAATCCGAGTAGCATGAATAGTCCGGCGAGGCCGGTGTCGTCCAGACTTTTGCCTTACACGCATCACCGTACCTCGTCGAACGTCTCCAACGCGAGCACGTCGAGCCAGAGCAACGTGAATCCGACGTTCCGGCTGGAGGACGAGGACGATTACGGCGTGTATTCGCCCGTATCGTATTATCAACGACCGTCGAACGTTATTTCCAACCTGGTGTCGTCGTACGGCACGAATATACTCAATCACGAGTACGGTTCGCCGTTGCTGACCCGCCAGAACTCGCACTCCGATTCCAATTCGAACTCGGGCGAGCGACCGAGCAATCTAGAGGTTGTCACACGACTTCGCTCCAGTCTGAAGCGATCCAGTTACAGCAGTAATCCGTACAGTTCGCCCAGCAAGAGCGTGAGCAAGAACAATTCCGGTTCCGGAACACCGACGAATCCGACGCCGCCGGACTCGCTCACGTCCGAGGACTCGAGCTACGTCTCCGCCAAGGACAGCCAGATCTCCATCGGTCGCGTACGCTTCTCGCCGGTGACGTTCGACCGGGATGTCGCGCCAGCGCGCGACATTCACGTGAGGGACACGCTGCTGGATATTCCGGTGCACGGTCAGAGCCAGGACGTCACGGTGCCTTTACAGGCTAATCGGCGTGTAAATCGAAGCAGGAAGCCGAGCATCTCGGAGCTCGAGAGGGAGTTCTTGTCATAGCACTGGCTTATTTAAGATCGCGCGGCTCTCACTCATCTAGGTAGAATCTGGAGCGTCGGGTTCGTCGACGCTTCGTCTATTTATCGACATCTTTAGCGAAAATCCGATCTCCTCTGTACAATCTTCGATTATACGATCGCGATTGTGATCCGTGAAATCCGATCCGGTTGACCGGCGGAAGAAGAAGCGATAAAGAAAAATTCGCGAAACGAATTGCACGTTGTCGAAGCACTGCCTCCCCGCGGACGATTTTCATCGGTACATTAGTAAGTCCGGGAATCAACATTCCATATAACACACGTACAATCCAGCGAAATTTGTGTAACATAACGTAATAGGTGATTAGACGATTTTTAATATGACAATCGTCATATTATATGTTTATGCACTTTGATATTCTTTGTGGTTTATCGAGACATTCCGAGAAACGTTATCATGTTTATATAATCGACGTTTTAATGATATGCGTGTACGTTTGAAAGTGCGAACACGAAAAGCGATACACGACTTTTTGCGAAAGAGAAGAGTTATCGAGGATGTGTAAACATGTAACATGCAATTCCACTATGCTAATAAGATTAAAAAGAAAGCTTTTCTTCTCGTCTTATCTCGGCGCGAAACTCGTAAGTCTAGCTCGTACTTATAGCACGAAATTTTACGTTCGTATGTTCCTCGATAACGAAACTTTTGGTGATATTCGGCTCGGCGCGAACACGAAACATTCCAGAGAGACTTGTCGGAACGGATAGAACTGTTTCACGCAGTGTAGAATTAACATTTTGTCTCGGATCTCGAATCGGATTTAAATAATCCTAAAG
Organism: Prenolepis imparis; assembly: GCF_030444845.1. Lineage (NCBI taxonomy): Eukaryota > Metazoa > Arthropoda > Insecta > Hymenoptera > Formicidae > Prenolepis > Prenolepis imparis. Next base: position 5,598,997 of record NW_028141173.1, read on the forward strand.
TTATTTTTTCCAGAGTTTATGATAAATGCCAATAGAGTGAATGTTAATTCCGCATTGCACGGTTCAATTAGAGAATGAAAAACAGTATTTCTTTTTTTTTTTTTTTTTGCGTACTCTTAGACCGGATAATGCATTGCGCGTATCTTCATATTGATTTTACCTGAATTTTTCTAGTACTCTGCGTTGATACCACTGCTT